>NC_053491.1:202212596-202540929 GCF_905171775.1 Rana temporaria | reverse complement strand
GGAATCAACACTCCATGTGGCTCATCATAATTTTTTTTTTGAAACAGTGACCATTCACTCCCATCAAGAATCTGCCCAATGACATGTGTTGCTCAAAAGAGTGCTTAACTGCAGATTGTACATAATGGTGGGCACTGTGGTGTGGGGTCCTCTATTGCTTCAGGCCTGTAAGGATTGTGGCCAGAACAAGCCAGCAACTTTCCAGCACCCATAGATGCAACTAGAAGTATTCGATAGGTCTTGGAGCAATGTGTTCATTAGAGAAAAAAATATTGCACCTTTCAACCTCCATTTCAGCTCTGCTGATTTCTAAACCTATTCATCCTGCCAAACCTTACTTTGCATGCCTTTTCACCAATTCTCATTATTTCTGCACCTCTCTTCCATTAACCCTCCTGGCGGTATTCCCGAGTCTGACTCGGGGTTAGATTTCTGTGCTGCGATCGGTAACCCCGAGTCAGACTCGGGCTTGCCTCGCAGCATCCACAGACAGTGTTTACTTACCTTGTCCCTGGATCCAGCGATGCCACCGCGCTGTGTGAGCGAGCAGGACCTCGCTCGATTCACACAGCCGATCTCCGTTCCCTGTGACGTTACGACGCACAGGAGCGGAGAACGGCACCAAATTCAAAAACGTAAACAAACACAATACACACAGTATACTGTAATCTTATAGATTACAGTACTGTATGTAAAAAATACACACACCCCTTGTCCCTAGTGGTCTGCCCAGTGTCCTGCATGTACTTTTATATAATAAAAACTGTTCTTTCTCCCTGCAAACTGTAGATTGTCCATAGCAACCAAAAGTGTCACTTTATGTCAAAAATGGTTTTAGATCAGCTAGAAAACAGCGATAATAAATTATATACTTTTGCAGAATTGTGCGATAGCGATTTGTGGGGAAATCCGTCATAAAAAAATAAAAGTAATGACAGCGACAATTCTGCAACTAAGCAAATTTCAGTGATTTTGAGTTGATTACATTATTGAATAATGTTTATTATAATTATATTATTATTTGTTATAATTATTTATAATTATTTATTATATTATAATTTATAATTTTGTTTTTAAAAAAAATGTCATACCGGGATGCCTACTAGACTCTTGTTTGGTCAGATTTAAGTGAGTTATTCCTAAGAATTACAGGCCTACAGTATAAAACGCCCAATTTCCTTGCAAATAATGGTACCGCTTTCAGCATCTTTTTTCTGAAAGAATCATACCGCCAGGAAGGTTAACATTTGCCCATTTTTGAACCCCTCTTGCCCCTGCATGCTTTCCTTTCAACCTTGCACACTACTCCATTACTGCATTCGCTCTACTCCTCGGTGTCATGTTAAAAATAACATTATGTACACATTTTTGCATCAGTATATTGCACCATCTTCTCTGTATTTCAGTTCTCCTCTATCTTGCCTTCATCTGCACTCCAATTCATTAACCCCTGTGCTACATGAGGGACAATCTACTATATCTACTGCCCATACATTACATGATGTCATAGTGGTGGGGCATATATTAAAAAACCTGAACTGAGAACAAGTACTCATAGCGTATAGGTAAGGAAAGTTTTGGCATCTCAGGAGGCCTGGGCACCAGACAGTCATCTGAACAATTCTAATAATAATTTCCCCATGATTACCACAGCTATATAGATATGATCATATACACCCTAGCTTTTCTAATGGATGCCTTATGCTCATTTGTATTGTGTGATAATGTAAAATGCAAAATAGATGCTACTGATTTACTAAACATATTTGTTTTGGCAATGTGAAAATGGGCTATAATGCTGAAGGGTTGATCCAGCCATAAATACACCAGTACACATGTCTGATATATCAGGCTGGTAACTTCAGGGGTTGAATTTTTGGCAAGCTGGTGACACTGTGATTTGTATATTTGCAGTATGAGGACCATACTAGCCAGTGCAAACAAGGTGATCTTAGCTCAATCACTCAAATTCAGAAATGGTAACTAGTGCAGAATCCATACGTCCCAACATTTTGAGATAGGAATGAGGGACACCTACTTGCAAACATATGTAGGCATAGGACATGCTCCCCTGACACACCCCTTAAACGAGAATTAACCCCAAAAAGTTAATTAACCACTTGCCTACCAGCCGCCGCAGTTTTACAGCGGCAGGTTGGCTCTGCTGGGTGAGATCATGTAATATTACCTCTTCTCGCCGAGCAGCCAATAGGGGCGCGCAAGCGCCCCCCGCTCACCCCTGAGGCCGACGCGCGTGCCCGACGGGCGCTATCACCGACTGCACCCGCGATCGCTCGTTAGAGAGCGAGAATCGGGAGCTATGTGTGTAAACACACAGCTCCCTGTCCTGTCAGAGGGAGAAATGCCTGATCTTCTGTTCATACAATGTATGAACAGCGATCAGTCAGTTCTCCAAGTCAGTCCACCTCCCCCTTCAGTTAGAACATACCCAGGGAACATACTTAACCCCTTCTTCGCCCGCTAGTGTTAACCCCTTCCCTGCCAGTGGCATTTTTATAGTAATCAATGCATTTTTATAGCACTGATCGATATAAAAATGCCAATGGTTCCAAAAATGTGTCAAAAGTGTCCAAAGTGTCCACCATAATGTTGCAGTACCGATAAAAATCACTGATCGCCGCCATTACTAGTAAAAAAATATTAATAAAAATGCCATAAAACTATATAACTAACGCTATAACTTTTGCGCACACCAATCAATAAACGCTTATTGCGATTTTTTTTTACGAAAAATATGTAGAAGAATACGTATCGGCCTAAACTGAGGAAAAAAATATTTTTTATATATATTTTTGGGGGATATTTATTACAGCAAAAAGTAAAAAATATATATAGATTTTTTTAAATTGTCGCTCTATTTTTGTTTTTTAGCGCAAAAACTAAAAACCGCAGATGTGATCAAATACCACCAAAAGAAAGCTCTATCTGTGGGAAAAAAAGGACGCCAATTTTGTTTGGGAGCCACGTCGCAAGACCGCGCAATTGTCAGTTAAACCGATGCAGTGCCGAATCGCAAAAAGTGGCCTGGTCTTTGACCAGCAATATGGTCCGGGGCTGAAGTGGTTAAACCCACATTACCATTACCATTACCACTCCTATTCCTTTTATATTTATATCCTTTTATATTGGCTTTTAAGATTTACAAATGCAGCCATTTAGAATTTAGATGAAAGGTTTAGCAAGTGTATTTTATATACAATATATATTAGACCAAAAATTAGGGACAAGTGAGGGGCAATGAGGGACAGAAGGACATTGCTCCAAATCAGGGACAGTTGGGAGCTTTGAGAATCTAGAAACAGGAAAACGTCCCACATGCATATCCTTATACTATGCAAATTTTATGACAATTTTTCTCCTGACTGATGTTTTTTTCAAAATACCTATAAACATATTTCTTCAGCACTTTACATTTGCAGTTGCAGGTACAAATGATAATTGGATTTTAAATAAAAATGATATATGAAAAAAAGGTTAAATCAGAATAAATATAACATGACGTAATTTTAAAATAATATACATAATTTTGACAAATTAAATTAAACCTAGACAGGATAGAATGCATGCCTTAGGTTGCAGAGTCTGCTAACTAACAATGTTAAATGTAATCAGACAAGTTTCGCTGCTGCAACTGAACACTAGTGGCACAAACCTCCACTTGCTTCCGGGACTCCAGGAGACAAGGGTCCCTGTGGTGAAGATCCATCAATTAATTTCGGTGTGGATTCTTCTTCTTCTTCAATTTCTTCTTGAACTGGCTCAGGAGAAAGAATTGGTCTATTCACAACAGGCAATACTGTTCCAATTTCTATCTGTAGGGGAGAAATCACAAATTAATTAATCAGAAAATAAGAACTATAAACCCTTCTATTGCAGCGGAATAGTTTGTAACAAAAACTACAGTTCAACACCAGGTGTCACTATACCACACATTTGTTTTTACGTTCTTGCATAAACGTATATGTTACAAAAGAGATCATTTAGCAGCAGTAGCATATTTTAAGATTTAGAGACTTGCTGCAGTCAGTGGGGATTAGGAAAAATTGAATAAGAAAACACGTTTAAAAGTTTGAATAAGAGCACTGTATAGTATATACACTTCTATCAACTTTTCACATTGACATACTATTTTTATTTTGATTGTGGAAAGCTTATATTAGGAGATTGTTGATTAGCTGCTGTTATTAAGGCCCCTTTCACACTGAGGAGTTTTTCAGGCGGTGTAGCACTAAAAATAGTGCCTAAATACTGCCTGAAAAACTCCTGCCCCAGCATTCTTAATGTGAAAGCCAGAGAGAAAAAAAATCTCCTGTAAGCAGCATCTTTGGAGCCGTGAGAGGAGCAGTCAGGGCCGGCCTTAGGTGTTCAGGCGCCCTGTGCAAGCTAATCCTGTGGCGCCCCCCATCTTCACCCCTCGCCCCCTGGTCACCTAAACTGACTTACCTTTTCGGTGGACGGTGCAGCTTTGCATTTAAAAATGGCGCCGCCCGGCGCTTAGACGCACTGTGCATGCGCCGTCTGCCCGAGAATAGTCAAGCGTTTTCTGGATTTCCCATGCAGTGGCGGCGCATGTGCAGTGTGCCTTTTGGGGCCGTCAGCAGCCATTTTTTTCAGGTGCCGCAACCGATGCATTGCTCTTCACCCAGTCCCAGGGCAGGGGGACCTGGCAGCGCGCAGGGAGACCTGGCAGCGCCTGCTGCTGTGGCTCATAGGTGTCGGACTCCTGTGATGATCATGTGAGTAACTGACTGCGACTCACATTCTGCAAGCTGTAATGGCCGCACGGCGCCCCTGTTGCCCATGGTGCCCTGTGCGGCCGCACAGCTCGCACACCCCAAAGGCCGGCCCTGGGAGCAGTGTGTATACCGCTCCTTCACCGCTCCTTCCCATTTAAAACAATGGTTAACCGCGGTAATACCGCCCGCAATGCGCCTCTGCAGTATTAACCCTTTTTCGCCCGCTAGCGGAGGTTAATACCGCACCGCTAGCGGCTGAATCCCGTGGCAATTCCGACGGTATAGCGCCGTTATTTTTAGCGCCGCTATACCGCCACCGCACCTCCACTGCCCCACGTGAAAGGGGCCTTAGTCTCCATCTGCTTATGTTTATACAATTACATTTATGTTCAGTATGGGCACTACGCTAAAGTTAGTGGGGAATGGGAGAGTTATTTTGCTCCCATTCACAATTTGCTAAATTCTGGGCTGCTATCATCCCTGAACTGTCCTGTAGGTCAGTCTGCGCTCCAGGGGTGCTGATTCCACCCCTGGGCGACAGGTGGCACTAGAGGGGTTCTGGCAGAGCCACGTTTCCTCAGCAGCCAATTAGAGGAGTTTTTCCTCGCGGGGCATGCTGGGGGAGAGTATATCTGTGGCAGACGCCATTTTGTGTTGTTCTTTGCGGGTTCCAAGTTCCAGGTGCGGCACCCACCTTCAGGGTGTGCGCATCCAACGGACCCCGGCGATGGCCTACCAGGCCGGGGTCACACGCTACGCGGAGCTCCATGTTGCTGAGAGGGGCCCCAGTGACTTACTGGGTTCCCAGCTCTACTGAGGAGATCCCAGGCTGTGTCGATGGGGGGTCGGCTTGAGGAGAACCCGGAGGCAGGTTGTCCAACAGGGCTTGAACGAACCATCAGGGATCTGGTGACCGGGATATTGACAGGTATACTTCAACTGTCACCCGATGACCCTGACTTAATTTACTGGGGGGATTCGCTCAATCCGTTCGGTTCACTTAAAGTACTAGGCCTGTGGCAGAGGTCCCTAGAGCCAGGTCTGTGGCAGAGGCCTGTTCCTCCCAGCAACCTAAAGTGACACTTCGGCTGCCAGGCTTGTGGCTAGAGTGGCGACGAACTGCAACTACTACTACTGTGCTGTTCAGAGCAGGATTGCTCCTTTCATATCCAGGCCTGATACTGCAAAGTTCTCTATTGCTTCATCAACCTTTTCTCCCTACCTCATGTTGATGTTGGCTATGTTGGGCCGAAAATAAAGCATTTGAAAACCTTCTTTGATCGACTGGACATTCGCTCACTACTCTACTCATTAACTACACCCCTATAAAACACTGAGAGGTAACTTAATATGCCGATCCCAACAACGACCAGCGGCTCCTGAGGGGGTAGCGCTACACGTATATGCAACTGTAAAAATAATAGGTATAACCTAATGCAGCCGCAATTCCTGGCAGCTTCAGTGCGCAAATGTCTGACTACTTTCCTTTCTACATTCCTATTTATCAAGACATTCTCTGGACAATTAATTTAATCAGGGCTATACTAAATTATTACCTCTAGTAATACACTATATTGCAAAAAGTATTGGGACGCCTGCCTTTACACACACATAAACTTTACTGGCATCCCAGTCTTTATGAACCTTGCCTTGTGCACTGGTCCACATCATTTGGTGGAGGGGGAATTATGGTGTGGGGTTGTTTTTCAGGGGTTGGGTTTGGCCCCTTAGTTCCAGTGAAGGGAACTCTTAAGGCGTCAGTATACCAAGACATTTTGGATGATTTCCTGCTCCCAACTTTGTGGGAACAGTTTGGGGATGGCCCCTTCCTATTCCAACACCACTGCGCACCAGTGCACAAAGCAAGGTTCGTAAAGACATGGATGAGCGAGTTTGGAGTGGAGGAACTTGACTGCCCTTCAGTCCTGACCTCAAACCGATAGAACACCTTTGGGGTGAATTAAAGCGGAGAATGCGAGCCAGGCCTTCTCGTCTAACATCAGTGCCTGACCTCACAAATGCGCTTCTGGAAGAATCCTATAGACACACTACTAAACCTTTTGGATAGCCTTCTCAGAAGAGTTGAAGCTGTTATAGCTGCAAAGGATTAGCCAACTCAATGCTGAACCTTACAGACTAAGATTGGGATGCCATTAAAGTTCATGTGTGTGTGTAAAGGCAGACGTCTCAATTATTTTGACAATATAGTGCACATGAATAGTGAGTATGGGTAGTATATGGCCAGCAGTTAAGGTTACTGCAGAATGAGATTTCCATATAATACATAATGCTATTGAATATTTGTACATTTGTACTATGTAATACTCAAACTTTCAGGAGTAATCAGGGCTATACTAAATTATTACCTCTAGTAATAATTTAGTATAGCCCTATGCTCCAAATTAAAAAGATGTCACAGGGACATGCAATATGTATTTAGGCTATTTGCAGTTACTGTAGTAACTTTTTAAACCTTATGTTTAAATATAGGATGGGTCCATGTACCAAAGATGATTTGAATTGAAAAGCATTGCATACTGATTTATGTTTAATACAGAAGACATAAAGCAGACCTTCAGTGATTTTTTTACTTTGCATCCATTAAATCTTCTGCCCGTGTTGTTTTAACTTTGGATACAGACCACTTCCTGATTCTTGACTGGTCATTAGCCTAGGCTTATGACATCATTCACAACTCTCTCTCTCTCATGCCTTGTACACACGATCGGAATTTCAGATGAAAAAAGTCAGACGGAATTTTTTCATCTGATTTTCCGACCGTGTGTGGGCCCCATTGGATTTTTTTCCGTCTGAGTTTAGAAATAGAACATGTTTTATTTTTTTTACGATGGAAATTCCGATCGTCTGTGTGGAACTCCGACGGAGAAGAAACCATGCATGCTCAGAATCAAGTCGACGCATGCTCTGAAGCATTGAACTTTGTTTTTCTCGTCTCGTCGTAGTGTTTTACGTCACCGCGTTTTGGACGGTCGGAATTTGGTCTGACAGTGTGTATGCAAGACAGCTTGAACGGAATTCCGACGGAAAATTCCATCGGATTCAGATCCTCAGAGAGTTTTTGGCCATGATTTGCCATGTTGAACCTCCAGTTACCAGTATTAGAGAGTGAGAGCGATAACACCAATTTACACACCTGATCCCCATTTACACCTGAGACCTTGTAACACTAACGAGTCACATGACACCGGGGAGGAAAAATGGATAATTGAGCCAAATTTGGACATTTTCACTTAGGGGTGTACTCACATTTGTTGCGAGCATTAATGGCTTTGGTTTGAGTTATTTTGAGGAGACAGCAAATGTACACTGTTTGGCCTAGTACACACGAGAGGATTTATCCGCGGATACGGTCCAACGGACCTTTTCCGCGGATAAATCCTCTCGAGGATTTCCGCGGATTTGGATCCGATGGAGTGTACTCACCATAGGATCGAAATCCGCGCCGAAATCCAATCGCGATGACGTGTTTCGCGCTGTCGCTGCGATGATGACACGGTGACGTGCGCGACGCGGTCATATAAGGAATTCCACGCATGCAGCGAATCATTACGACGCATGCGGGGGATCCATTCGGACGGATTGATCCGGTGAGTCTGTACAGACCAGCGGATCAATCCGTTGGGATGGATTCAAGCGGATAGATTTGAAAGCATGTCTTCAAATTTTTATCCGCTTGAAATCCATCCCAGGGGAAAAAAATCCGCGGAAACAGATCCGCTGGGTTGTACACACCAGCGGATCTATCCGCTGGAACTGATCTGGAGATCAATTCCAGCGGATAGATCCTCTCGTGTGTACGGGGCCTTATTCAAGCTGTACACTCACTAGTTTACATTGTAGCAACGTGTAATTTCTTTACTAATGTCACATGGAAAGATAGAATAAAATATTTACAAAAATGTGAGGTGTGCACTCACTTTTGACAGAAACTGTATTTTTTACATATACAAATCAAATATAAAATGGTGTAGCACTTATTAATTTATATATATATATATATATATATATATATATATATATATATATATATATATATATATATATATATATATATATATATATATATATATACATATACAGTATATTACATTTTTCAATGATACAACAGAAATCATGCCAAAAAACAAAAATGTCCCGTGTACACTTATTAAACGAAGACCGGAGGAAAGACTGGACAGCCGCACTTCCACGAAATTCTTAAAAAGTTGCTTTTAATGGTAAAAAATGGAAACAGCACTACAAGTCACAGGAGACAGTGGGGTGGACAGCTATCCACCCCACTGTCTGCTGAGTGCACTCACCTAGAGCGGCAGTTTCCCTTTTCTCTACACTTATTAAACATATTCATTTTCAGTGATATACCCAAAAAACATGCAAAACATAAAAAATGTGCACATAAAGTCTCATTAAAAAAAAAAAAACACTTTCCTCCTTTTTTCATACACCTCTGTGCACTTCCACCACCAGATGTGCGCCTTAGGCCTGGGGGGCAAGTCTAGTCAAGTGGCCCATAGAGCGTGGAAAAGTGATGTATCGAGGAAAACAGTCTAAGATTTTTCATGATCACAAGAGTCCGCACAGAGGCTCCCCTTACATCAGAGTCCGCACAGAGGCTCCCCTTACATCAGAGTCCGCACAGAGGCTCCCCTTACATCAGAGTCCGCACATAGGCCCCCCTTACATCAGAGTCCGCACAGAGGCCCCCCTTACATCAGAGTCCGCACAGAGGCCCCCCTTACATCAGAGTCCGCACAGAGGCCCCCCTTACATCAGAGTCCGCACAGAGGCCCCCCTTACATCAGAGTCCGCGCAGTGGCGGCCGGTAGCTGTGCATAGTGTCACCAGCCCGGGGGGAGATTTCCACCCTGCCCCCCCTGCCAGCCCTCCCCTGGATATAACCCACATAATGTATACTGTACATGCAAGGTCAAAAAAGCTTGTGTCTCCTTTAAAGCTAATCTTCTGTTTTTCAATGGGATATGCCCCTTGAAACTCAGCTCCTTCCTCACATACAATCAACAGAAAAAAAGACAATCCATAGTGCTTCACCTTTTTTATATATACTTTTATTCACACCTTTCAAATACAATGGGCTCACATTTACATGGCGCTTACAGCACACCCACTTATCATAGCAAATGGGAACAAACACCTCTGGTCAATAGCCCTATCTAGCTGCATAGGTACAGCACTTCCTGTGTCTACTCTGTGCACAATGACATCATCCAAAGGCCCCGCCCCTACACGTTTCATCACAGGGGCATGAGACTTCATCAGGGGTCTCAGGAGAGTAAAGTCTCTGTGACTCAGTAGGGACACTAGGCCACAGTACAGCACCGTCTCTATAAGGCTCTGCAGCCATAGATGCTAGATAGTGACCACTAATTTACTAAACTGCACAGTACATAAACAGTTACATGTGCCTAGCCCTTTGACAGTATCTCTCACAAGGAAGTCCAGGGTAGGAGGACAGGGTACACAGATGAATAGCTGGAAGGATTTATGGGCTGGCTTTACAGGTGAATGGTGGCTGAAGGAGTCCCTGGGCTGGTAATACAGGCAGCTGGAGACACAGAACCCCTCCACTTGAAGTGCAGTACTTTGGTAGAAATTGGAGCAGTGCTCCCTTCAGTGACTGGGTCTTCTGTAGAAGCTACAGGCTTTTGGGTTCAAGCCTGGCTGGCTTGCATGTTAGGAACCAATAGTAAAAAAAAAAACATACCACTGGCTGCAGATCACATGTCCAGCCACCAGTGGCTCATCAGGTGCAGTCTCTCAGAGCTACAGAAAGTGGGAAACAGGGAAATGTATATTCCTTGCGCATGTACAGAAGCCCATAGGTTGTGGGAATCTAGGGGATTGTGAGAATTCAAGAGATTGTGGGAAAAGGAGTTAAAGGAGACTGAAACTACATTTAAGCTTGGCGAGTCCATGTACCTCAACTGCTAAAGCTATATGTTGTTTTTTTTTAAATACTGGCACTTTCACTGGAGTCTTCTTTGGAAGGACAAGCCAAGTTGACAATCAGTGACTTTTGATGCCATATTGATATTGCTATAAATTTTTAATATGGTCTTTCAGTCATAGGTTTTAAGTGGTTTTAATATGCCAGCAAGAACTGTCCTAGAGTTTGCACCTATAAATCTTTATATAGCAATGACTGGACTTTCTCTGAATTCACTTTTTGTTAGGAAACAACCAGTCTGGAACATTGTGTTTCCTTGTTAGCCCCTGCCAGCTTTCTGCTTTAGCCATCCTACAACATAATACTGGCTCCCGTGATGAACAATACATAGTATTTCAGCACAGTGCTTTTTAACCGTTCTGCAAATGGCTCCAATTCTCTTTTACAAGATGTATTAGTCATTCAGCATCAGTCTTCTCTTATGTTTCAGACAAGCTTTCTCTATAAAGAAATATTACCTTACCAAAACCAAATATGAGGATTATTCTCGCATGATTAGCACCAGTGATATTATCCCTCTGGCTGAAGCTGAAGTCTTTATCCACTAGGGGGCAGACTGGCTAACCAGAAGTTATAGCAACTGACCATGGTAGAAACAAAGAAAACTGCTAGGAGTCTGCATGAAGCAGATACCCATTGGCACTGGAGGCCAAGCCCATCATGTCTGCATGTACAGTGAAGGTGAAAGCTCTTAAAAGGTTCTAGGAGCAGGAAGCCAACTTGTCATCACCAGAGCTCCTGAAGGTGAAGATGGGTTTTGCTGCTGATGATCCCCATGTTGTGGCCCTCTAACTCACCCGAGCAGGCAACTACTGGGAACTGAGAGCAGGTAAGCGTCATTACATCACAAGAGATCGAGATCACAAGTCAGTAAGTAACACAGTCAAGACTGGTAGGAGTGCATGGAAACACACATGGGCAGAGAGGAGAAAACAGACTAGGAGTGCACAAGTGCTCATTAGACACGTGCACACCTGAAACTTTTGTTTTCGTTTCATTTTGTATGCATTCGTTATGTTGATATTT
The DNA here is from genome assembly GCF_905171775.1 of Rana temporaria. Lineage (NCBI taxonomy): Eukaryota > Metazoa > Chordata > Amphibia > Anura > Ranidae > Rana > Rana temporaria. The sequence continues at coordinate 202,529,160 of NC_053491.1, read as the reverse complement.
TGTTTCTTTGGAATTTGTTTTGTATATTCACTATACAGGGTGGATTTGAAAAGTTTTCCCCAAATTCTTTATTGTATTTTTAGGACGGATGCAAATTCATTGTGAATAATAGCTGGTTGTTAAGGAGCAGGCGATCGTTGTGTCCCTGACAACCATGACTCATCAAGTGCTGGTTGAAAAAAAAAACGTGTGGGGGTCCCCCGCCAATCCATATCAGACCATTCAAGTTTGGTATGGAATTTAAGGGGGAACTCCATGCCAAAATAAAAAAAATGGCATGTGGTCCCCCCAAAATCCAGGCCAGGCCCTTAGGCTTGGTATGAATTTTAATGGGAACACCACTACCAGACCCTTACCTGAGCATGTAGCCCGGCAGACGAGGAAAGAAGGGGGGCAAGTGAGTGATACTAGGCCACATGGTTTCAACATAGGGGGTGCTTTGAGGAGGGGGCTCCCCCCAAAAGTACCTTGACCCCATGTTGTTGAGGACAAGGGCCTCTTCCCTACAATCCTGGCTTGGTGGTTGTGGGGGTGCAGGGGGTGATTTTTTGGAAGGTGGGCTCCCATTTGAGTGAGCCTGGGGTACATAGTACCTCTTCTCATGCACAAAATAAAAAAATTCAAAAGTAAATAATAACACAAACACAGTTTTTGACAAGTCCTTTAATAAATAAAATAAGTGAATACAAAAAAAGTTGCCTTCAGCGTCAATCACGATGAAGGCAAGATCTCCTATTTTTACCCTAGTTTTCACTATTATTGTGTACAAGATCTCAATTGAACTTTCTGTGATGTATATTAGCAGTATTATTTTTGTGGTATTTCACGGTAAACACTATTTAACCACTTCCCGACCTCCTCATGTACATATACGTCAGCAGAATGGCACGGACAGGCACATGTACGTACCTGTACGTCCTCTGCTAGACGTGGGTGGGGGGTCCGATCGGGACCCCCCCCCCCCCGGTACATGCGGAGGTCGGGTCCGCTCGGGGAGCAATCCGGGACGACGGCGCGGCTATTTGTTTTTAGCCGCTCCGTCGCGATCGCTCCCCGGAGCTGAAGAACGGGGAGAGCCGTGTGTAAACACGGCTTCCCCGTGCTTCACTGTGGCGGCGCATCGATCGAGTGATCCCTTATATAGGGAAGACTCGATCGATGTTGTCAATCCTACAGCCACACCCCCCTACACTAGTAAACACACACACAGTGATCCCTAAATCCTACAGCGCCCCCTGTGTTTAACTCCCAAACTGCAACTGTCATTTTCACAATAAAGAATGCAATTTAAATGCATTTTTTGCTGTGAAAATGACAATTGTCCCAAAAATGTGTCAAAATTGTCCGAAGTGTCCGCCATAATGTCGCAGTCACGAAAAAAATCGCTGATCGCCGCCATTAGTAGTAAAAAAAAATAAAAAAAATAAAAATGCAAAAAAACTATCCCCTATTTTGTAAACGCTATAAATTTTGCGCAAACCAACCGATAAACGATTATTGCGTTTTTTTTTACCAAAAATAGGTACAAGAATACGTATCGGCCTAAACTGAGGAAAAAAATAAATTTATATATGTTTTTGGGGGATATTTATTACAGCAAAAAGTAAAAAATATTGCATTTTTTTCAAAATTGTCGCTCTATTTTTGTTTATAGCGCAAAAAATTAAAACCGCAGAGGTGATCAAATACCACCAAAAGAAAGCTCTATTTGTGGGGAAAAAAGGACGCCAATTTTGTTTGGGAGCCACGTCGCACGACCGCGCAAATGTCTGTTAAAGCGACGCAGTCCCGAACTGTAAAAACCCCTTGGGTCTTTAGGCAGTAATATGGTCCGGGGCTTAAGTGGTTAAAAAACAATGAAAATAAAGAATCAATAAAGAATTTTAAAAAATCATGACGATCGCCAACCCACGCAAAAAAAAAAAAAAGAAAACCTGTCACTCCCATTGAGATACGCGAAGGGGCTGGCATGGATTGAGATTTTTTTTCTTATTTTTTTCTAACCAACACTTATTTTTTTTACATTCTGCTGTCAGTGGATGGTCATGGCTGTTAAGGACACTGCGACTGCCTGCTCCTTAACAACCAGCTATTCACAATTAATTTTGAATCATCCCTCATGCCCTGTACACACGATCGGTTCATCCAATGAAAACGGTCTGATGGATTTTTTCATCAGATATCCGATAAAGCTGACTTTCATCAGTCTTGCCTACACACCATCAGTTAAAAAAACTCTTGTGTCAGAACGTGGTGACGTAAAACACAACGGCGTGCTGAGAAAAATGAAGTTCAATGCTTCCAAGCATGCGTCGACTTGATTCTGAGCATAGGTGGATTTTTAACCGATGGACGTGCCCACAGACGATCATTTTTTTCTATCGTTTTTTTAACCATCAGATAATTTTAATACAAGTTCCTATTTTTTTCACCGATGGACCATTTTCATTAGACGAACCGATCATGTGTACGCGGCATTACAGTATGTTTTCAAACAAGTTAAAAACATGTAACGTAATCCAAATGAAACGAATGAACATGTATTCATTATTTTTTGTTATAACTTTTTTGGATGTCCATTCGTAAATTTGGATACATCCGAATCTCTGAAAATGAAATCTTCATCTGACAAATGAACCAAAACTAAATGAATTGCACATGTCTAGTGCTCATAATAAACCACTGAATTTAACTGGCGCTGGCCAAGAACCTACGAGACTGAACTCAGCAGTAAGAATAAAGATTTTCTTTTTATAGAAAGGAGGGAAAAACACGGTGCAGGAGTGTTGAACACCCCTCTACTCTTCCTCATTCTACTTTATTTCCTTAACAATGAGAATCTAGATAGCAATTTCTGAAAACATTGAGAAGCCAGATTACAATGTGTGTGCTATCCAGTTCCTCATTGCTTTAACTAATGGAATTATGTGTCAAGAACAGCCCAATTACAATACTACATACTAGCAAGATTAAAAACAGCACTGCTCTTTGTTTAGAGACCTAGTTATACTATAAAAGCAATTGAACTAAATGTACACAGTAGCTACATGTCAGGCAGGCACATCAAAAGAAATACCCTTCGATGTGTTTTCTTGCTCCATAACCAACTTTTGAGTACAAGTCCGTGAACTAGGAAATGTGTGCGTGCCGCTCAGGCTCGGTGGTAAATAGGTATGAAATCAGTGCTTCCTCAGCCACTGCTAGAGTGCTGACAGGGGATGGAACCCGTCCTGGTTCCTATAAGGTTTCCAAGAACAATGGGGTCGCCTCTAAAAGTCGCACATCTAGGTGTCATGAAGTGGTGAGTAGAGTGACACCCCCCCAGCCGGGACTTCAACTAGGCCATGCCTCCAATGCGTTTTACACCGCCCCCGAAGCTTAGTCATGGGAATAGGGAACTCATGTATGTGGGGAGTATTTAAGCATCATTGGTGGTCATTCATTGGATGTGAAGAGGTACCAGATGCATGTGATTATTTGTAATATGTATTGTGTTTAGAAGTGAATTTTATCAATGAAATTAGTCTATGATGCTACTCTCTGTATAATGCATAGTGTTGTGAGTGAAAGAAATGGAAATGTGTAGATGCTGATACTCTCTATAAAACCAATAAATCATACAAATATATACAGTATATTAGTGTATAATGAAAATTATGAAACATTTGTTTTTTAATTGTTATTTTAAAATTGTGTATTTTGATTTGCTCTTGTAAGAAGAAGGGGGGGGAGGTTTTGGACTTTATATGAGGCAATGAGTGGGTACGTTCATCTGACTCCATCCCTGTTGTGTTAAAACAGAAAGAGGAGGTTTGTTGGGACTTTATATGAAGCGCAGTTAAAAGTATCAAATGAGCAATCACATGTTAATGAATTCAAAACAAATTATACATAGAATAATAAAATAACATGATAAGCAAGATCAATATCTTCAGATTGTATTGCCCATAATGACAACATGCTTCACAGCATTATAAAAGTAGTTTCATAAAACGTCATTGTAATTCATCATCAACATAACTGAGTTAATGGTGACAATAAAATACATACTTATCGATCTCAATATCATGTGATTGCGATGGTGTGGCATAAGGCTGGGTCTCTACGCGTTTTGTGGAGATATCCACTCATCAGAAGCAATATGTATCGATCTATATTGAAAATAAATCACAGAGTGAGCAGATGGTTGGCACAGAGGTGGAATAAGGGGAGAGGCAGTGGAGGAAGTGGAAATATTTTCCAGACACTCTTAACTACACAAAGTTGGACATGTAAAAAGGTGGTGTTGGATGGCTGGGGTACCCCAGATAATAAACATCTCCTGGGAACTGAGGCCGCAGATCCATGGCCGCACTGAGGCAGAAGGAGTGCAAGAGATATCAGTGATAATGTGATTCCCAATTAGAGGTTGCATCTGGTGCAGGTTATATAATAGTTCCAATAGATTCCTGTGAACATGGTAAAGATAAATATGTGTAAGTAGAGCTGCACAAGGCACATTGAGGAATTCAATTTAAGAGGGGTGGGTGATGGTATCAAGAGCCAGGTGGGTATGAAAGCACTAGAAGATAGAGCCCAGAACACCAAGTAAAAAAAAAGGAGAATAATGTATAGCCAATGAAACCAAATGGTGAACCAATAACCGAAAAATGATTACCTTGAACTGAGACAAGCATGTGATTCACCCGGTGTGTTGGGGTACGAGTGCAAACCTATATAGACACAGGTGGCCGCGGTGTTCCCCCAACGTCACTGTGCGTAATCAGAGGGGGGCGGCATCAAAGCCCAGATACAAAGCGCCACCCGGAAAAGGCGCTCAAACCCTCTCTTCATGGAAATCGTTTTTGCAAAACCTGAAAACCGCTTAAAGCTCCCTGCCCACATTCATGAGATTTTCTCCCACAACAATCTCCCTGAGACCAATGTACTGTATATACTGTGTGGAATGCCCATAAGACATATGTCCATGGCCTGCTGATTCAGTTAGGTTCAAAAAACATTACTCATGGGCCAAAAAGGACAATCTCATGTGAGAGCTTCACATGTTAGAACAGTGTTTCTCAACTCCAGTCCTCGAGGCGCCCCAACAGGTCATGTTTTCAGGCTTTCCATCATTTTGCACAGGTGGTTTGATCAGTTTCACCACCTTGGTAATTACCACAGCCTTTTCATCTGGGGGAAATCCTGAAAACATGACCTGTTGGGGCGCCTTGAGGACTGGAGTTGGGAAACACTGTGTTAGAAGAACAAAATAAACCACCACCCTTGGTTGTTAATGTGGCCGCTTTGCTGAAATTGAGAACCAATCTACAGTGATTGTTGTGCGAACATCACGATTCTTATCTTAAGCATCTCAAATACTATGCTCACAATAATAAAGCAGGGACATTTCTGGCGAGTAGTTTAAAAGCACAGAGAGCTAAAATGAGAATCCCCACATTTATCACCCTCGCTCCCATGAACGACTTCAGCACCCCAAGCTATAGCGGACACATTAAATCCCCCGGTCCAGATGATCTCACTAATTAATATTTTAAAGCTTTTAACAAAGTTTTTTCCCCCCATCTACTATACACTAAGGCATCAACCACTTCACAAATGCTAGCTTCTCATGTGGTCACTCTTCCAAAACCAGGGAAAAACCCTACTACTCCTGTGAATTTTCGCCAATCTCCTTACTGAACTCGGATAATAAGATTAATGCCAAACTGCTTGCAAAACGCCTTTTAGATATATTACCACATCTAATCAAGTCCAACCAGTTAGGCCTCATACACACAACCGTCATAAATGAAACATTGTTTTCCTCGACGAGTTCCTTGTCAGGCTTGTGGAGAAACTTGACAAGCTTTCTTTGCGTACACACTGTCAAGACCAAATCTCCTCGTTCTCAAACGCGGTGACGTACAACACATACAATGTCAGGGGAAGTTTGATTCCACTGGCACAACCCTTGGGGCTGCTTTTGCTAATCTCATGTTACTGCGTGTTAAGTAAAAGTTTGGTAAGAGACAATTTGCACTTTTCAGACTGTTACAGTGTGATAAATGTGCTATCTCCATTACAAACGCTACTTTTACCGAAGGTGCGCTCCCGTCTCATACTTTATTCTGAGCATGCGTGGGTTTCTTAGCATACACACGAACGTGTTTCTCGTCGAAAACCAGTCCAGCGAGGAACACGATGAGGAAATTGAGACTCCCGTCGAGGAAAAAGAGAACTTGTTCTCTTTTTTCTCGTCAAGTTCCTCGACAGTTTCCTCGATGAGAAACATACACACGACCGCTTTCCTTGGCAAAAAAGCTCTGCCACCAAGTTTCTTGATGGATTCTGTCGAGGAAATAGTCGTGTGTACGAGGACATTTTATTTTATAATAGAAATGTTTGTTCTTTTTATGTTTATATAGCAAAAAAAATAACCCAGTGGTGATTAAATACCACAAAAGAAAGCTCTACCTATCTAAAAAAAAAAATATTTAGGTACAATGTTACATGAATAAGTAACTATCAGGTTTAACCACTTGCTGACCAGCCGCTGCAGTTTTACTGCGGCAGCATGGCTCGACTGGGCGAAACTGACGTAATGTTACATCGTTTCACCCTGTGGCCACAATGGGCGCGTGCTCGCCCCCGGAGCTGATACGAGTGCCTGGCGGGTGCGATGACCACCGGGCACCCACAATCGCTCGTGACACAGTGAGAACTGGGAGAAGTGTGTACAAACACTCAGCTCCCGGTTCTCTTAGGGGAGAAATGACTGATCATCTGTTCATACAATGTACTGTATGAACAGTGATCTGTCATTTCCCCTAGTAAGTCCCATCCCCCCTTCAGTTAGAACATACAGAGGGAATACAATTAACTCCTTAATTGCCCCCTAGTGTTAACCCCTTCCCTGCTAGTGAAATTTTTACAGTGTCAGTGCATTTTTATAACACTGATCGCTGTAAAATTGTCAATGGTCCCAAAAATGTGTCAAAAGTGTCTGATGTGTCCGTCATAATGTCGCAGTCCTAAAAAAATCGCAGATTGCCGCCATTACTAGCAAAAATAATAATAATAATAGAAATACCATAATTCTATCCCCTATTTTGTAGACGCTATAACATTTGCGCAAACCAATCAATATATGCTTATTCTGATTTTTTTACCAAAATGTAGAAGAATACATATCGGTCTAAACCGAGGAAAAATAATATTATTATAGCAAAAAGTAAAAGATCTTGGCCCGGATTCTCGTAGCACTTACGCTGGCGTATCTCGAGATACGCCGCGTAAGTGTCAATGTGCGCCGTCGTATCTATGCGCCTGACTTTGAAAGCAAGATATGCCTGTAAATAGGCTTCATCCGACCGACGTAAGTTTCCTACGCCGTCGTATCGTGGGCGCATATTTACGCTGGCCGCAAGGGGCGCTCCCATTGATTTATGATTTGAATATGCAAATAAGTGAGATACGCCGATTCACGAACCTACTTGCGCCCGGCGCATTCATATACACGGTTTACATATGTCGTACGTCCGGCATAAAGTTAAGCCTCATAAAGCAGGTGTAAGTCATGTTAAGGTATGGATCAGGGAACAGCCGTCGTATTTTACGTCGTTTACGTAGTAGTACGTGAATAGGGCTGGTCAGGAAGGGGGTAAAATCTTCTAGGGCTTAAGCTGTTAAAGTGAAATTCCACTTTGCTGAAAAAAATACAGTTTTCTCAAGATGAGTAGTATACAGTGTAATGCCGCGTACACACGACCGTTTTTCATGATGAGAAAAATGCAATTTTTTAATTGGTCATTTTAAAACTACAGTGTGTAGGCCCCAGAGCATTTTTCTTGTCTTGAAAAATGGGCAAGAAAAATTTAGAACATGCTCAAATTTTTTGCGTTGTTTTTTCACGTCGTGAAAAACGGTCGTGCGTAGGCTTTAACGACGGTAAAAAAACGTGCATGCTCAGAAGCAAGTTATGAGATGGGATCACTCGTTCTGGTAAAACTAGCGTTTGTAATGGAGATAGCACATTCATCACGCTGTAACAGACTGAAAAGCTTGAAGACTGAAAAGTGCGAATCGTCTTTCACCGAACTTTTACTAACACAAAATCAGCAAAAGCAGCCCAAAGGGTGTCACCATCCGAATGGAACTTCCCCTTTATAGTGCCGGTGTACGTGTTGTACATCACCGCGCTTTGTTCAAGCATTTTTTTTCACGATCATGTGTATGCAAGGCAGGCTTGACAAGAATCACGTCGAGAAAACAGTTTTTTCATGACATTAAAAATGGTTGCGTGTATGTGGCATAAGAATTTTAGGAAACTCCATTGAAGATAATTACATTGATCTGTTCTCTTAATACTTCCTCAGACTTCCTAAAACATTCTGCTAAATGGAGGGCACTGCCTGTTACAGTCTCGTAATCAGTCCAAAAGATCCAAAAAGACAGCCTTTATCTCAGCATCCCTCCAGACATATTGGATCCTAACCAGAGGGAAGTTTACCAAACCTAAAGACTTTGAAAGGAGTTTCTGAATTTACTTTAGACTCTTTTCAGGTTTCTGGGAAAAGCAATAAGTCAATCACACACACAGGAAATGAGACTCCTGGAGGTATTCTGTATATAAGTATATAAACATTGTAGAGAACATCCACTGTGTTACCATAGTGGCCATTGTTCACTTCTATGTCAATTTGATGGCTTCATAAGTGGTAGAAACAATATATGGGTAAGTCATTTTACTAAAAATTAACTACAAAATTACTTGTGTAGCAATCACACAGATTCTTTATTTTTTTTAAGTGAAAATATATATTTTTTTCTTTAAAAATAATGACCAGCATTTACCAAATTCTGCTTGATATGCCAAATATGAGAAAGTTAAATAAATAGTCCTCTCCCATGAAACATAGATTTAAACCTTTTTTTGATCTTCATGTTGGAGGCACAGACAGCAATACAAACCAACAAAGGTTTAACACATCCCACTCTATCCTAAAGTTAGAGTGAAAAAAATTGGCAAAAAATATATTTACATGATTTTGCAGCTGATAAAAAAAACTACTTTTCACAAAAAAAAACTAATTTATTATTGCCACCCTTCAGTCTCATCCAAGAGGCACCTTTTCTAGCATGGGAAGACCTGTACAGCAGGAAGACCTGTACAGCAGAAAACCTGAACAGCAGTCTTATCCAAAGCAGCAGGATTCAATGGGCAGTGTAAGCACCTCTACCTGATCACCCCCAGGGCCAATAAGAGAGAAGGCTGACAGATGCAAAATGTAGCAAGCTTTCATTGGGACAGTGTCACAGCTAACCTAAATCCCTTGCTCTGGAACACTTTTCAATACAGCCAGATGGGCTGTTTTTTTTTTTTAAGGGTACAATTTTGGGACTTTAAGTGTTTCACCAAGGGGACAGAACTTTGCTACTGATCCATTAGAGACTAACATTTTTCTGGAGGAAGTACAGTCCAGGATCTGAAATTCTTGTTTTACATCCTCAATTTCATCCTCAAGTTGTTCTACCAAGTTCAAGTTGTGCATTTTATAATGCCTCATCCCTATCCAAGTTGATTTCCCTCAATAAGACAACAAAAACTAGCCCATGGACTGATTACTGACTCTAGGGGGTAGTACTACAATCACAATGAGATTTCTGGTAGATTAAAGCCTCGTACACACGATAGGTTAACCAGAGGACAACGGTCTGAAGGACCGTTGTCATAGGTTAACCGATGAAGCTGACTGATGGTCCGTCACGCCTACACACCATCAGTTAAATAACCGATCGTGTCAGAACTCGGTGACATAAAACACAATGACATGCTGGAAAAAAAACAAAGTTCAATGCTTCCAAGCATGCGTCGACTTGATTCTGAGCATGCATGGATTTTTAACTGATGGTCGTGCCTACTAACTATCAGTTTTGACCAATCGGTTAGGAATGCATAGGTTAATTTTAAAGCAAGTTGGCTTTTTTTTAACCTATGGTTAAATAATCTATGGGGCCCACACACGATTGGTTTTGACCGATGAAAACGGTCCTTCAGACCGTTGTCCTCTGGTTAACCTATCGTGTGTACGAGGCCTAAGAGTTTTTCTTTGTATTAGGGGTGTTGGCTAGAGCAAGAGAGCATGTGTACAGCAAATAGTCTACAGACTTAATAGTATATTAACCACTTTAAGACCAGGCTTTTTTTGGCACTTTTTGTTTACATCAAGTTTAAATCAATAGGTTTTTCTAGAAAATTACATATAACCCCCCAAGCATTATACATTTTTACTTTACTAGAGACCCTAGGTAATAAAATGGCGACCGTTACATTTTTTTATGTCGCAGTATTTGCGAGACAATTTTTTAAGTGCAATCCTGGGGAAAAAATACACTTTAAAGAAATTAATAAACAAAACAAAACACAATATTTACCACAGTTTTTTTTTTCAGTAAGTGTGAAAGATGATGTTACACTGTAACATAGATACCTAACTCGTTGCACTTTAAAATTTTGCGCGCTCGTGGAATGGCGACAAACTATGGTACTTGAAACAATTTTAAACACCTTTACAGGTTACCCATTTGGAGTTACACAATGGGCCAGATTCTCAAAGGCGTTACGACGGCGCAACACCATTAGCGCCGTCGTAACTCCTCATCTGGCCCCGGGTATCTATGCGACTGATTCTTAGAATCAGTTGCGCATAGATACCCATTAGATCTGACATGCGTAAGGCTGTTACGCTGTCAGATCTTAAAAGTAATTTTTAAAAAATACTATGAAGCAGTGGTGGTATCCCGTGTAGTAGAGTGGGCCAGAGTCAATAAAGAAAAAAGGTGGGTTAGCCTAGAGAGCGCACTATCTAAGGTGAGATTAGACACAATAATATGGAATCCCCCTCAATATAGAAAATTTAGCACAAAAATACACGCGATAACAAAAAATGCACTTAGAATTTGGCACACAGTAAATAAAAAAATGGAGAGTAAGTTCAACTCACCCCTTATTGCACTAAAAAATAACGAATACTTTGCACCAGGGAAAACACAAGTGGGAGGAAACTGGATAAAGAACGATAGAGCACAATTAAGAGATATAATTAAAGATGGACACTTGATAATATATTCGGAATTAAAACAGAAAGAAACCTTGATGGAAATCAATGAGTGGAGATACCAACAACTCAGTCGGTTTATCCAGAAATTACCATCCCCATTGAGAACAGGGGAACAGCTAACAGAAATGGAAAAAATATGTATAATGGAGAACGTCAAAGGTACCATATCAAAAGTATATAGAATACTACTGGAGATCGACGAGAGGGAGATACCACCATTTATTGAAAAATGGGAAAAGGAACTCAAATCACAGCACGATAGGACCCAACTACAGAAAATGTTGAAACTGACACACTCCTCAGCAGTAGATAGCCAAACGGCAGAAATGAACTATAAATGCATTGCTAGATGGTATATAACCCCGAACAAATTAAGTAAATTTAAAGAGGACCAATCAGAAAACTGCTGGAGGGGCTGCGAGACCCCAGGAACTATGGCACACCTATGGTGGGAATGCCCTAAAGTAAAGACATACTGGGAGAAGATCTTGAAGTACATAGAAGAGATAACAAAAAATAAAATAAAAAAAGATCCTTGGACGGTGCTATTCCACGGAGGTGTAGTTGGTCTAAGAAGATACAAGGAATCAATGGTGCCACACTTATTGAACGCTGCCAAAAGGCTAATCCCCAAAAAATGGCAAGAGACAGAATGTCCCATGATATGGGAGTGGATTGACGCCGTCGAAGAGACATACAAGATGGAAGATTTAAGGAATGGGCTGGAGGGAGATGAAAAAAGTAAAAAATGGGATGATTGGAGGGTATTTAAGAGGTCATGGAGCTATGCCGAAAACCTGAGGGCCGGCATAGGAGTCCCTGAGGAAATTCAATAAAGTGGCCATATCTGGTGAGGAGGGGGGGGGAGCTGGGGGGGAGGGAGGAATAGGGGGGGGGGGTTAGGGGAAATCCAAATAGGAAAATTATTTCTGTATTCATGAATAAACTCAATTTAAAAATGATCAAAAAAAAAAAAGAACATAAATAAAATAAGAAAATAAAAACAAGAAATAAAAATAAGAAACAAAATAAATAGAAAGAAATGAGTACAAAATAACCAAAAATACACCTTTACTAATGATGTAAAACCAAACAGAGACGCTATGTGGGCTGGCAAAAACGAAAGCTGAGCGCTCTAAAAGAAACTCTAGGAGGTGGAACCTGAAGTAAAGGAAAAAAAAAAAAAAAAAAGTAATTTTTTTTCCCGCCGCTAGGTGTCACATCGTCGTTTTCCCCGTCGTCTATGCAAATGAGGTAAGTACGCGAGATTCCCGAACCTACGCGCGTCCGACGCTGAGAATTTACGTTGTTTCCGTAGCGTACGTGACGCGTAAGGTTGCCCCTGCTATTAGCAGGGGCAACCAATGTTAACTATGGCCGTCGTTCCCGCGTCGAAGTTTAAAAAAAATACGTCGTTTGCGTAAGACGTCCGTGAATGGCGCTGGACGCCATTTACGTAAACGTCTAAGCAAATGACGTCATTTAGCGCAATGCACGTCGGGTAATTTACCCGACGGAGCATGCGCAGTACGCTCGGCGTGGGAGCGCGCCTAATTTAAATGGTGCCCGCCCCATTTGAATTGGGCGGGCTTGCGCCGAGCGAATTAACGATACACCGCCGCAAGTTTACAGGCAAGTGTTCTGAGAATCAGGATGTAAACCTGTAAACCTGCGGCGGTGTAGCGTACAGCACATACATTACGCTGCCAAGGAGCAACGTTAATGTATGAGAATCTGGCCCAATAGGTCTAGTGCTAGAATTATTGCCCTCGTTCTAACTTTGCGGTGAAACCTCACATGTGTGGTGCAAAAACCGTTAACATATGTGTGCCCAACTTATGTATGTGTCAAGAAGGGCAAACAAGCAACCGAGATGCCAGAAAAATACCTGTGTGCAGGTTCGCAGCCAAAGGAGCCATTCGGCAATGGCGCGAATAACGGAACGCGCATTGTCTTGGTGCCAGATGTGCTATTTAAAGGAAACTGATGCCTAGGTGCCTTGCTGTCTGGTCTACAGCATTTCCTGAGACCCCTGCTTCCTGCTATCTTGCACATCTGTTCCAGTTTACTTGGCTTGTTCCTGATTACCCCTGCCTGCTGCCCAACTCTGATCCCGGCTTGTCCTGATTCCCCTTCTGCTTCTCCCTTGGCTTGTTTGCTGCCCGCCTGCTACTGACCCGGCTAGTACTTTCACTTCTCTCGGCTACTGCTCCTGTACCTGATCTGCCCGCCTGTATGACCCGGCTTGAGTGTACCTGCGTGTGCTCTGATCTACAGAACACCTCCTCACTGTGTGCTGTATCCAGTCTCCAGTGTGATTCAGTCTCTTGCCTACATACGGTTCCAGCCTTCTACCTGCTGCAAGTTCCTTCACAGTCGCATCAGAAATCCAGATCAGCCCCTGCATCAGCGATCCTGCCAGGCACGTGTGCCCCCCTGCACTCCCGAGCTCCTGTCTGCTCTATAAGTGGTTCTCGAGTCAGAGGTGTAAGAGAGGCTTCTCCCTGCATACTGGGCTCTACCATCAGGTACGTGACAGTATGAGTCCGTGAGCACGGACAGATAGGGGCACTTTAAAAAAAAAAAATTCTTATAATTTTTTTTTTTTTTTACACTGTTCCTTTAATTGGTTTTTAAACATTCCTTGTAATAGAAAAAAGAAAGACATGTCCTCTTTATGAATACATCTGGGGTCAAAAAGCCCTTATTTACTTTCATTGTTTTGCTTTAACCACTTAACAACTAGGCCAATTCTGACATTTCTCTCCTACATGTAAAAATCATATTTTTTTTGCTAGAAAATTACATAGAACCCCCAAACATTATATATGTTTTCTTTATCAGAGACCCTAGAGAATACAATGGCGGTCATTGCAACTTTTTACCTCGTACGTTATTTACGCAGCAATTTTTCAATCATGTATTTATTGGAAAAAAAAAACAGTTTCATGCTGTAAAAAAAAAACAGTAAAGTTAGCCCAATTTTTTTGCATAATGTGAAAGATGAAGTTACGCCGAGAAAATAGATACCTAACATGTCATGCTTTAAAATTGCACACGCTCGTGGAATGGCGCCAAACTTCGGTACTTAAAAATCCCCATAGGCGACGCTTTAAAATTCTTTACTGGTTACATGTTTTGAGTTACAGAGGAAGTCTAGGGCTAGAATTATTGTGGTTTGAACACCGTTTTTATATGTGGGCGGGACTTACGTATGCGTTCGCTTCTGCGTGCGAGCACACGAGGACAAGGGCACTGTAAAAAAAATGTATTGTTAATTTTTCTTATTTTGACACTTTAAAAAAAAAATGTATCACTTTTATTCCTATTACAAGGAATGTAAACATCCCTTGTAATAGGATTATGGCATGACAGGACCTCTTTACAGTGAGATATGGGGCCAATAAGACCCCATATCTCACCTCTAGGTTGGGAAGGCTAAAAAAAAGATCACCGCTTCACAGCCGCAGAGGCGCCGTTTTTTTTAATGCAGACGTCATAACATCGCGCCCGGCCTCCGACGATCATAGAGACTACGGCGACCATCTGGTCCACTGGAAATCTCTATGATCAACATCCGGGGCCAGCGGATCCTCTCATCGACCCACCAATCGCACAGGTGAGTCGGTAGAAGCACCAGAGGGCGGCGGGAGGGGGGATGTCCCCTCTCGCCACCCCTAAGAACGATCAAGCTGTAGAACAGCCGCTATGATCATTCTTATGGTGTAGGGAATCGCCGGCTGAAAATGCCCGCTGTAGCTGCAGGCATCATTCAGATATTTAACCACAGGGTGTCGTGGTCTGGATTTGAATCGCGTTGAGGCCATTCCTCAGAGAATGCAAGATTATACAGGAAAAACAAACTTTTTTATGGGAAAATATGTATGAAAGGGGACCTCCAGAGTACTTAACATTTCTACATACCATAGGAGAATGTTTCAGAAATAAATTTAGGATACCTGCCATATACGTAGGATAAAGCAAAAGGACATTTATATATATTAATCGGGTCACAATATGCAGCTTCCAGTGCAAGCCAGATTGAGACATCCTGAAGGGCATGGTATTTAGATAGATAGATAGTTGGGCTAGTTGGGCTGCCTGAAAACCCTTATTCAGATTAGGAAGTTGAAGACTTCCCTCTCTTGTTAAGTCAAAACGTTTGGTTCCCCCAAACAATACAAATGATTTACATTGTTGGGACATTAGCATGTGGGCTGGTACTGAAACTGGAAGAACCGTTAAGTGGTAAAAAAACGTTTAAGGCGGTAGGACATCTTAATGGAAGCTATCTTCCCCAATCAGGGAAAGTGGCATTTGTTTCATGTCACAAACAAGGGGCCAGATTCAGGTACAAATGCGGCGGCGTAACGTATCCCGTTTACGTTACGCCACCGCAAGTGTTTGGCGTAAGTGCTTGATTCACAAAGCACTTGCCTGTAAACTTGCGGCGGTGTAGCATAAAGCCGTCCAGCGCAAGCCTGCCTAATTCAAATGGGGCGTGTACCATTTAAATTAGGTGCGTTCCCACGCCGAACGTTCTGCGCATGCTCCGTTTGGAAATTTCCCGCCGTGCTTTGCGCGAAATTACGGCGCCCCGACGTGTTTTTTGAACGGCGACGTGCGTAACGTACTTTCGTATTCCCGGACGTCTTACGCAAAAAAAAAAAATATTGAAATTTGACGCGGGAACGAAGCCCATACTTTAACATGGCTGTTCTAAATGTAAGCCATGAAAAAGCAGGCTTATGTTTGCGACGGGAAAAACTGACTAGCGACGATGTAAGAGAATGCGTCGAACGCGCTTACCTTCGTGGATCGCCGTAATCAGCTAATTTGCATACCCGACGCGGAAAATTACGCGAACTCCACCCAGCGGTCGCCAAAGTATTGCATCCTAAGATCCGAAGGCGTACGAAGCCGTACGCCTGTCGGATCTTAGCCAAAAGCCGTTGTATCTTTGTTTGTGAATTACAAATAAATATACGACGCGGCAAATTTGAAAGTACGCCGGAGTATCAGCAGATACTTTTTCTGTGAATCTGGCCCAAAGACTTTAGTTTATGTAAAAGTGGGGGATGGCTGGCAGCATAAAGAATTTCATATGAGTTAGTGTGATGACCAGCAGTAATCATAGGTTTCTTGAAGGTGCAAAGGTAACATGACATGAGTTTAAGAGCTTTGGGCCTGTGGCTATTAACATGAAGGCCGGAGAGAGAGGTAAAACTATTATTATTATTATTATACAGGATTTATATAGCGCCAACAGTTGTATAGCACTTTTCAATATAAATGGAGACAATACAATTACAATACATAACAATACATTATAAGAGCTTACAATCTAATGGGGTGGGGCAAGTGGAACAAAAGGTTATAACTGTGGGGCATGAGCTGATGGAAGTGATAAAAGTTTAGTTAGTTGGAGGTTTGATATGCTTCGCTGAAGAGATGAGTTTTCAGGGATTGCCTTAAAGTGCTTGTTAACCCACTTGGTTTTGTTGCTACCATTCTCTCTGTAATATTAAATAATGTGCTGCCCTGCATGTGTCTGCTAAAAACTCTGCAACTAAATACCTTATTTTATAGCGCCAATCGGCGCTCATGTGTCCGGCCATCTCTCTTTCTCTTGAGCTGACAGGAAAGTGGGCGGAGCCAATAAACCCCCGCTGACGTCAGTCGGGAGGAGGAGAAGGAAGAGGAGAGAGACAGCCGAGGGACTGATAGTTGTATTATTGATCTTGATGAAAAAGTCCTGAAGGAGGGCACAGGCGGAAGGGAATATTATCAGCTCGGTTTTAGAGAGATTTATTTTAAGGAAGTGGTGTGACATCTATGCGGATACGTCAGTTACTGAGGCCACGTACACACGGTCGGACAAAACCGATGAGAATGGACCGAGGTTCAGTTTCATCGGTCCAAACCGACCGTGTGTATAGCCCATCGGTCTGTTTCCAAAATTTTAAAACATGCTTTAAATCGAACCGATGGACCGCTGCCCGATCGGTCCAAACCGATGGTTAGTACAGAAAGCATCGGTTCAAAACCTGCGCATGCTCAGAATCAAGTCGACGCATGCTTGGAAGCATTGAACTTTGTTTTATTCAGCACGTCGTGTGTTTGACGTCACCACGTTCTGACCCGATCGAATTTTGGAACGATGGTGTGTACGCACATCAGACCATCAGGCCACTTCAGCGGTGAACCGATGGAAATGGCCCGTCGGACCATTCTCATCGGTTTGGAACGACCGTGTGTACGCGGCCTAAGTTGAGATTTGAGAGGAGATTGAAGTAAGTATGGGGCTGATCTGTGCATGCTTTAGAGGGGAGGGGAAGGTGCCAGTAGATAGTGAGAGATTGAAGATGTGAGTGGGAGAGCATAGGATAGAAGAAGAAGGTTACTGTAGTAATTGGGAGCAGGATCCAGGGGACATTTGGTTAGGTGGGCATCTGAAAAAAGTTTGGTTACCTCTTTACTAGTAGCCAAGGAATGTTAAGTGGGGAAGATATCTGTACAATAGAGGTGTCCTAACGTATTGCATCAATGTTTTTTAAGTGATTGTCAATCTCTTGGACAGTGAGTGAGTTTGTGGGTAGAAGGAGTGGGAGACAAAGCAGAGAGTTAAAGGTAGAGAAGAACTGGTATTAATAGGACCGACAAAGTAGGTTTGTTAGGCAGCATGGAGGCAGGAATTGCATATTAGTAGGGATGAGCTTCGTGTTCGAGTCAAACTCACGTTTGATCGTTCGTCGAATTACGAACATTTTGGGCCGTTCGCGCCAAATTCGAGTGGCGTGTCACGGCCCATAATTCACTGTGACATCGCAGTGCATTGCTGGCTGATAATTGGCCAAGCATGCACTATGAACTGCATGCTTGGCTAATCACAGCGCACAAAAAACAGAGAGCCATAATTGCCCAAAGCCAAGGTGGAAGTGGCTCAGTCTGCAAGTATTTTCACGTGGTGTGCTGTGTCCTCTGCACAGTGTGCACCTAAAGCTATGTCAATAGATTTGCTGGTGTTTCTCATATTAATTCCTACAGGCAGGGATCTTCTCATATTAATACCACAGGCAGGGGATCATTCTGCAAGTATTTTCACGTGGTGTGCTGTGTTCTCTGCACAGTGTACACCTAAAGCCATGTGAGTACAATTGCTGTTGTTGTCATATTAATATCACAGGCAGTGGCTGATCAGCAAGTATTTTCACTGCGCCCATTCCTGCACCCACCAAGATTAACTGTGAGGGCTTACAGTGTTGTGGCACACACCAACACCTAGGGCCCAAATTTTTGCAGAGTATATACGGCAGGCCCCTACTTTCAAACATCCAACTTACAAACGACTCCTACTTGCAAACCAAAGGAGACAACAGGAAGTGAGAGGAAATCTACCCCTAGAAAAAAGAAATTCTCTTCTATAAGAGGTGTCTCTTGTCCACTGATGCTTTATCACCAATCCTTGTTTCACCAAAAAACCCACATTTTCAAAAAATCATTTGTCATTGGGACAGAAAGTGAGGTGCAATCTTCTGAACAGATGCGCACAGACAGCAAAACAAATGTTACAGGGGTGATAACCCTGGCTCCCAATTGATGGTGGCTTCACATGTGGACTCTCTGATCAGAAGTGCATTCTTTGATCAAAAGTGCCTGAGTTAAAAACCAGGAGTTGGCTATCATCTGCTTCTGCTTGCAGATTTTTTTCCCCTCTTTTTCTCTGACACTTTTTAAACAGCTTTTTTTCTTTTTCCTTTCTGCTAATTAAGGGGAGGGTTTAATTGTTCACAGGTGTGTGTTTGTTCACAGGTCTTCACAGGTGAGTATAAAGTGGCTGTACAAGCTCCCAGAGGAGCTGGCTCCCAATTGATGGTGGCTTCACATGTGGACTCTCTGATCAGAAGTGCATTCTTTGATCAAAAGTGCCTGAGTTAAAAACCAGGAGTTTGAAACAGGAGGTAAGACAGGAGTCTTCATTATTTTTTATTTTTTTTCAATCACTGATCCAGAACAAGCTTGCAGCTAATAAAGTTGGAACTCTTGCTATATAGATTCAGCGGTGCAGCAGACGCTCTCATCTTAGTCTGCTCACCCCAGGGATAGTGAGAGCAGGACGCTCTCAAACGAGTCGGCTCTCCCCAGGGATAGTGCAGCCAGGCAGGGTCCTCCCAGCTCTCGGCTGCTGCAGACACAGCACAAAAAAACAGGACTAAGACCCCCCCCACACCCCCCTAGCCAATTGATCCAGGGTTGCACCGATCGCCGTTAAGGGGTCAGGAAGGAATTTTTCCCCCGATCACTGCAGATTGGCACAGCACGCCTGGGGTTTTTCGCCTTCCTCTGGACCAATCGGGGAGAGAAGACTCAACGAGTGACGGCTCACTTGGACAGTCTTCCACCCATCACGTCCGGCGTCTCGCGGCTCTTCCCGCATCCGCGCCAGACCAGGCCTCATTCACGGCCGCCGCAATTAGGAAAGACTGACGACAATGTGCCTGGCGACAATGGCTAATCTGCGATACTCTGCGGACTCTATTCGGGGTCTGAGACAATTCGCAACAGCATTACCAGCCGTCACCAAAAAGGCCTTAAAAATAGAGCAACTTTTGAGATTCGATCGACGATCGACCATCAAAAATGTTAACTATTTAACCCAGCTCAAGCACGTGCTCAAGCATGTGCTTTGATCAACACAAGATCGGCAGTAAAACACAGATTAGAAATCCACGATTTCTTACTACAAAACGATCTAGACTGCCTCTTTATTACAGAAAGCTGGCTCTCAGACGACTGCAACACCATTCTCGGAGAATTGGTGCCAGAAAACTATCGCATTATAACGGAAAACAGAATAGGGCAAAGAGGAGGAGGCCTGGCGGTGATCCACAAGAATCACATTACAATCACTAAGCCAGCCCTTCAAAATCCTCTTCCATTCATGGAAACCCTTATGCCGCATACACACCATCACTTTATGTGATGAAAAAAAACGACACTTTCTGTGAAGTAAAAAATGACGTTTTTGAAACTTCAATTTTCAAAGACGAAGTTGCCTACACACCATCGTTTTTCTCACAATGTTCTTGCAAAGTGAGGTTACGTTCCACCACGTTTTACCATTGAAGCTTGCTTCATAAGTAGCTTCTGGGCATGCGTGGATGAAAAAACGTCTTAGAAAACGACGTAAAAAGTGCACTTTTGAAAAACGACACATAAAATTGAAGCATGCTTCAATTTTTTTTGGTCGTTTTTTACAAGACATAAAAGGACGTTTTCCCCCACACACAGTCAATTAAAGTGACGTTTTTAAAAACGTAATTTTTTTTCATCACATAAAGTGATGGTGTGTACGCGGCATTACTCTTCAACTTCAAACTTCCCCCCAGGAGACTGTTCACATTCTCCTCTGCTATAGGCCACCTGGGCCAAAATCCCAGTTTTTGCCATCTTTAACGGAGTTCATATCCACTTATACCCTTAACAGCAAACACCTTTTGCTGCTCGGGGACTTTAATCTGTGGGCCAACTCCGCACAGGATCCCATTGCGGACGCCTGCATCGATCACCTGGAGGGATTAGGGCTACAGCAACTTATATGCGGGCCAACACATGCTTCAGGTCACACACTCTACCTAATTTTCAGACAAAATCTGAAAATAAGCATTTTAGAAAATGAACCATTGCCATGGACAGACCACCATGCAATTAATTTCATAATCTCCAAAATTCCCCCAGTGATAAAAGCACCCAAGCCGGTGACAATACACTGGGCTAGATCTCAGAAGAAGCTCCATTCGGAACTCTTTAAATCTACCTTGGGAAACAGAATCAAAACAATCCATCCACATCAAACAGCCGCAGATACACTGGATGCCATAAACGCAGCCCTGCTACAGTCAGCCGATTTAGTAGCACCGAAACGCAAAGCCTGCATCCGAAAAAGAAAGTCTGGCTGGTTCAACAACCAGCTGTCGCTTCTGAAGCAAGAGCGCAGAAGGGCGGAAGCCGCCTGGAAAAGAAGCCCTGCAGAGGATAACCTCATCATCTACAAGGCAATAACAACACGATATCATAAAGAAATCTTCAAAGCCAAGAAACAACATTTTTCTATGGCGATTAACAGCGCCCTAAACCGCCCCCGCGAACTCTTCAAGATGGTCACCCAGACCATGAATCCAGGATGTCTTGAAGTCCCCAACTCAGACACCCAAGAGTTCTGTAATGAACTATCGGATTTCTTCATCAACAAAATTGAAAGAATCCGGGAAAGCATCTTGCAAAACAATACCCCCCTCAACCCCACCGTCAATCAACCACAAAACACCCACAGAAACGCTCTACAATCAACAAAGTTCACTCTGGAACCGATCTCCATCGATACCACAAAAAATATCATTGGTGCTTTGCGGAACAGCACATCGCCCAATGATATCATCCCCACCAAACTGCTGAAGGAATGTGCCGACATCCTGGCACCACCCATCACACAGCTTATAAACCAGTCATTTAAGGAAGCCACAGTGCCATCCCTGTTGAAAGAGGGCACAATCCAGCCCATCTTGAAAAAACCTAACCTGGATCCCAAGGACCCAACTCACCGCCGTCCCATAACAGGCCTAAATGTTCTCTCCAAGATAATGGAGAAAGTAGTGGTACAACAGCTGCAATAGCATCTAGATACCCACAATCTACTGGATCCATTACAATCAGGCTTCCGTCCCGGACACGGGACAGAAACGGCCTTATTTAAAATATGGGACGATGCCCTCGAGGCCGCAGACGAAGGAGAATCTTGTCTCCTGGTTCTGCTGGACCTAAGCGCAGCCTTTGACACGGTAGACCACAAACTGTTACTGATGCGACTAGCCAAGGTAGCAGAAGTCGCAGAAGGTGATTTACCATGGTTTTCTTCCTTTCTTGAAAACCGATCACAAACAGTTAAATTGGGTTCTTTCACGTCGGAAAAGCGCACGGTGTCATGTGGAGTCCCCCAAGGATCCCCCCTGTCACCGGTGCTTTTCAACATCTATCTTCGCCCTCTCTTTGATATTATCAGTAGCCAAGAACTACTCTATCACTCTTATGCAGACGATACTCAACTGTATTTTCGCATCTGCAACAAAAAGGATCATCATCCCAGTTTAGAGAAATGTCTCTCTTTGATAGAAAACTGGATGACAAAGAGTTATCTTAAACTCAACAGTTCAAAAACAGAACTCCTTATGTTTCACGCCAGCCAAAAGAGTCAACTGGCAACAACCTGGACACCCCCGCCCATTCTGGGCCAAATCATCACCCCTAGCTCCAAAGTCAAAAGTCTCGGGGTCATCTTCGACACCTTCATGACAATGGACGCACAAATAGGGTCAGTAGTCAGCGGAGCGCACCATCTGTTGCGCCTACTACGCAGACTTATTCCATTTATCCCCAAAGAAGACGTAGCAGTCGTGGTGGGAACAATCGTGAATTCCAGACTGGACTATGCTAACGCCCTGTACCTCGGACTCCCAAAGTACCAAATCTCCCGTCTGCAAGTCGTTCAGAATACGGCCGCCAGACTGGTGACTGGGAAAAAAAATGGGAATCAATCTCACCTTCGTTGAGAACCCTTCACTGGCTGCCAGTAAAAGAATGAATTGCATTTAAAGCACTCTGCCTGACACATAAGTGCATCCATGGGAAGGCTCCGCAATATCTTTGTGACAAGATAGAACCTCACAATTCGAATCGCGTTCTGCGATCCACCGACCAAAATCTGGTCAGGGTACCAAAAAACCAAATACAAGTCCAAAGGAGAAAGAAGGTTTGCTTTTCAGGGTCCTAGACTATGGAACACTTTACCAACCAGCATTCGGTTGGAGGAAAACCACCTGACTTTCAGAAGACAGATCAAAACTCTGCTCTTTTGATGTCATGAGACACGAACAACTAGCGCCCAGAAGCGATTCAGTTCGCATGCGCCGCGCTTTATAAGTTTTTCATTCATTCATTCATTCATTCTATGTTTTCCAAAAAGCTTAAAAATAGATTTTTTTGGCTGGAGTTACACTTTAAAAAAGTACCAGTTCAAAATTACAAACAGATTCTACTTAAAGCATAGGTTCGGCCAATTTTATTTTTTTTAAAGTCAGCAGCTACAAATACGGCAGCTGCTGACTTTTAAAAAAAAAGGACACTTACCTGTCCAGCGGGCCCGCGATGTCAGCAGCCAAGGCTAAGCAATCGCTCGGTCCTTGGCTGCTTCCGCCGCCATCCTCATTAAGGGAATCAGGCAGTGAAGCCTGATGGGGGTTTGAATGGCTATTAAAGGTAACCATCCTCAGCTGTGATCTGTTTGCTTGTAATTAGTGTGTGTGTATAAAAGGTCAATGAGTTTCTGGACTCCCAACAGACCCTTGCATCTTTCATCCAGTGCTGCATTGATGTTTCTAGATTCTAAATCATGGGGAAAGCAAAAGAATTGTCAAAGGATCTGCGGAAAAGGGTAGTTAAACTGTATAAAACAGGAAAGGGATATAAAAAGATATCCAAGTAATTGAGAATGCCAATCAGCAGTGTTCAAACTCTAACCAAGAAGTGGAAAATGAGGGGTTCTGTTAAAACCAAACCACGGTCAGGTAGACCAACTAAAATTTCAGCCACAACTGCCAGGAAAATTGTTCGGGATACAAAGAAAAACCCACACATAACTTCAGGTGAAATACAGGACTCTCTGAAAACATGTGGTGTGGATGTTTTAAGATGCACAATAAGGAGGCACTTGAAGAAAGATGGGCTGCTTGGTTCAGTCACCAGAAGAAAGCCATCACTTAACAAATGCCACAAAGTATCCAGCTTACAATACGCCAAACAGTACAGAGACAAGCCTCAAACCTTCTGGCACAAAGTCATTTGGAGTGATGAGAAGAAAATTGAGCTTTTTGGCCACAACCATAAATTCTACATTTGGAGAGGAGTCAACAAGGTCTTTGATGAAAGGTACACCATTCCTACCGTGAAACACGGAGGTAGATCGCTGATGTTTGGGAATGTGTGAGCTACAAAGGCACATGACATGTGGTCAAAATTGATGGCAAGATGAATGCAGTATGATCAAAAAATACTGGAGGAACATTTGCATTCATCAGCCAGGAAGCTGCGCATGGGACATACTTGGACATTCCAACATGACAGTAAACCAAAACACAAGGCCAAATCGACCTGTAATTGGCTACAGCAGAATAAAGTGAAGGTTCTGGAGTGGCCATCTCAGTCTCCTGACCTCAATATCTTTGAGCCACTCTGGGGAGATCTCAAACGTGCAGCTCATGCAAGACATCCCAAGAATTTACGGAAACTGGAAGCATTTTGCCAGGAGGAATAAGCAGCTTTACCATCTGAGAAGATAAATAGCCTCATCCACAAATACCACAAAAGACTTCAAGCTGTCATTGATGTTAAAGGGGGCAATACACTGTATGAAGAACTGGGGTAGGTAAACTTTTAATCAGGGTCATTTGGGTAGTTTCTGTTGTGTTTATGATTTAAAAAGAATAAACATAGTTGATTGATAATAAATGGCTTCAGCCAAACACTAACCATGAGTGAAAGAAAAGTTTTTGTGTTATCATTCATATTCTCTGAAAAATGATCAAGAAATCATAAATTCTGCCAGGTTATGTAAACTTATGAGCACAACTGTAAATTAATGTAGAGGATAATGAAAGCAGAAATTTACCATAAACCAAAGCAGTGTCAATTATCAATTATCAATCTGTCCCTGCTCGCCCCCGACTCCCGTGCAAGTGCCCGGCGGGTGCGATCGCCGCCGGGCACACGTGATCACTCGTTAAACACACAGCTCCCGGTCCTGTCAGGGGGGGAAATGCTAATCCTCTGTTCATACAATGTATGAACAGAAGATCAGTAATTTTCCCTAATGAGGCCACCCCCCCCACAGTAAGAACACACCCAGGGACATACTTAACCCCTTCCCCGCCCCCTAGTGTTAACCCATTCACTGCCAGTGGCATTTTTATAGTAATCCAATGCATTTTTATAGCACTGATCGCTATAAAAATGCCAATGGTCCCAAAAATGTTTTAAAAGTGTCCGAAGTGTCCGCCATAATGTCGCAGTACCGAAAAAAATCACTGATCGCCGCCATTACTAGTAAAAAAAAAATATTAATAAAAATGCCATAAAAATACCCCCTATTTGTAAACGCTATAACTTTTGCGCAAACCAATCAATAAACGCTTATTGCGATTTTTTTAACGAAAAATATGTAGAAGAATATGTATCGGCCTAAACTGAGGAAAAAAATAGTTTTTTTATATATTTATTACAGCAAAAAGTAAAAAATATTCATTTTTTTCAAAATTGTCGCTCTATTTTTGTTTATAGCGCAAAAAACTAAAAACCGCAGAGGTCATCAAATACCACCAAAAGAAAGCTCTATTTATGGGAAAAAAAGGACGCCAATTTTGTTTGGGAGCCACGTCGCACGACCGCGCAATTGTCAGTTAAAGCGACGCAGTGCCGAATCGCAAAAAGTACTCTGGTCTTTCACCAGCAATATGGTCCGGGGGTTAAGTGGTCAAGAGTGTCTAGTCTGAGTTAATTTTTTTCTAGGGCCTGTTGGTTTTGGGGGGTCAGATGGAACTAAAACACTTCCAATTTGACATGAAATGCCTGATCAAGATGGTAAAATGCTGCCTATAGCTTTTATTCCTGGATGTCACTTATATACCTGGAATCATATGATTATTAATAACTCCCTTCAAATATCTATTGCAACATCAGGTTGGAATAGTCACATACACTCAGTGCATCCTTTTTATGAGCATCTATGACAGTTCGAACATGAGACAAAAAGGGGGTCATGGTTAAGGGCATAGTTGCAAAACTTGTAATCCTAAAGTTGACCCTGTAGTAAAAGGTATCTCCCTACTGGGTCAGCAACTATATGCTGAGCAGTGAAGTGGGCAGAGTGGTGGAAGCCTATCAAGAACCCCCATTCGTGTTGCCATTTTCAAGAAATATTTGTGGGAAGGTGTTGCTAAAGTATTTGGGTATAGATTTAGTACAAAAATGAGTTGACATGTATTTTACAAAATAAAATCACGAATGAAAAGAAACGACTGGCCTACAGTCTTCACAAAAGGGTTAGGGAGTGGGATTCTACAGAGAATAGAGGTTGGCAGGAGTAAAAAGAAGTTGGTTAATTAAAAATGAACAGTAGAGTAATATTGAGTAGAGTAAAAAACAGTGCACTGAGGGTGTGACACAGGAACAAACTGTTCGTCAGGTAATCCCACAAAAGCTAGAGCTTGGAAGGAAAGAGAAAAGGGGAAGGGTCAAAGTGACCATCTCCCTGGGCACAGACATAACTCAGATACATAAGCGATCATGATAACAACTACCAAAAAAGTTAATTATTTAGTCTAGAAGTTAACAACTGCCCTATCCTCTCATAGTACATAGGTACCTACATAAAATGGAGACTGAGATGCAAGGGAGGACACTTTAGCAACTGTCAGCATATATATACAACTTATATTTTAAAGAGCACTCCCAGTAATGTGGATGAGCATGGAGGCTGACCCAAAGCAAAATATAACATTAAACAGAGAACACTGATCCTTAAGTTTGCAGTCCACCCCAACATTACAACACATCCAAGATAAAGAGAGATTATATAATCAAAACCCTATTATGCAATTCCAGGAGGGGCTTCAAAGATTCATTTGGACAGCAGACACTCTTATAAAGGGAAAGAAGATGAAGTTGAGGAAACATGGCCAACAACATATATAGGGCATACCAATTTAGTAGGTAACAAGCATATATGCAAGGTATCCCCCTGGATTAAAAGATGGTTGAGAGTCACTCTTCTAGCCACAGTTGCAGACACATCTAGGATAGATAAACTGAAGAAGTTTAAAGGAAGGTACAATGAGCCATATACTGAGATATAATCTAGCATTCCAATGGCAGGAGATGGCATTGGTGAGCCTTAGGGTAACTTCTTAGAAAAAGTTAGAAGGTTAGATAGCTGGTGAAAGTTCTGCATTGGTTGGCAAACAAAACAGCCAATTGCCAAGTTCAGAAGGCAAATTTGTTAGAGCACTGTTATCCCAAGGGATCAGGAGTGTGATACCAAGATAAGTGATTGTTACTGCATTGCCACACAGGCTCATGTAAGATCAGGGATCTGGTCCAAGTGTGTAGGGGAAGACTCCTGAAAGCACACTGCAAACAACCTTGGGGAGTCACAGTTGGCCTGGGTTCTATCTTCTAGTGGATACAGCTGTATATTTTCCAGTCTCTCAAACATGGCTTCATGGGTGACACTGGTGTATTTCTTACCCTTGTAGGTGAATTGTAGGCAAAACGGAAACCCTTATTTATATCTGATTTGAGGTTTCATGAGGATTTGGAGGTATGGTTTCAAGCTCCTACACTTGTACCATGGAGCAAGGTCTTGAAAATCTGATAAGCATGTCCTTAAAATAACATAGAGGCACTATCTCTAGCAGCAAGGGTCAGGGCCTCTTTGGTCAGCTGCACAATAATGTTTCCAGTGAGCATTTGGTGAGGACCTGGTGGATGCAATTTAATTCTAGATGTTTAATAAGAAAGGAAAAACAAGTTCTTCAGAAAGAGCCATCACCATTCACTGTAAATCCAAAATACTCTCCAGGATGCCATGGATATAAAGAGTGGACCATCTGGGCTGGTTTGATAGGGGATAAGTGACTGCTCAATATCCATTTATTCAGGAGTACTTTAAACTCGCTTTGTTCTGTGACAGTTCCTCTTAAACTACACACTCATCCTGTTATGGGGTAAGGAAGACACTACATGGGGACATTTTCATTTGTGTTGTGGGTATGGCTGCATCATTGTGTTGACTATTTGCACAAACCTTTCCTGCTCCAGTGTTTAAATCAGCAAGATTGTTATTACTAACAAACTTCTGAATGTGAGAGTCTGCCATCATAAAAAAAAAGAAAATATTCCAAAAGGCATTGCTGTACATATCAATCCTTATTA
This sequence comes from Rana temporaria, assembly GCF_905171775.1. Lineage (NCBI taxonomy): Eukaryota > Metazoa > Chordata > Amphibia > Anura > Ranidae > Rana > Rana temporaria. Next base: position 202,501,018 of record NC_053491.1, on the reverse strand, counting down.
AAGGTTCTCCTAAGCAAATAAGACCAATGTTGGTCAAATCCTAAGCTTGGCAAGTCATTCTTTTTTATCTCTATGCTGAGAAAATGCTTTCTTATAGTACATCCGATTCCTCATGAACTCCATAAAAGTTGTTACATTAATAAATCTATAAATAGGTCATAGGGCCAATACAATGATAACATATTACAATCATACAAAGAAAGGTTCAAGACTGCAGATAATTTGAGAAAACGATGTGTTTCTTTGGTGGCTAAGAGGAAGCACTGTCAGGGTTTGCTGGTAGCAAAGTCAAGCACCCAGAGTCTCAGGAAAAATGTAAACTCTCACTGTCAGAGTATTATTATTGTGTATGACCTATGCTACACATTCATCTTGTCTATTTATCTCAATGATCATTGTCACCAATACAGAAAGTGAGAGGAAATCTAAAATTTTAGAGCAGTCTCCACCACAGGAGTATAAGAATATTATCTGTTCTGGTGACAGCTGCCACAGGTAGGGTTTTCTCACACTTTAGAAATACTCCAAACTCGCTTCCTGTCAAGTCTCTGAGGCAGGAAGTGATGGTAAATTTTTCAAACAGGGTAACAGACAGCAATGAAAACCCGATGGGGGCTCTGACCATTCCCTACCCCATCCAAAGCTAAAAAAAAGGTTTGGATTAAGGTGTGCTTTAAGAGTTAGTCTAGAGTTATAGGCATGCCTTCATGTTCCTTCTAGAGATATGCTGTCCTTCATGTTTCAGTTATGGGAGTTTGAAAACAGGAAAAGATAAAAATGAGATAAAAGTATTAATAGCTTAACTTCATTTGACTGGTTTAAATACAGCAGTGTAGAAGTCCAAAATGCTACATCAGTTAATCAGTTACCTTTGCTACTTCCAGCTCCTACATCATCATTTTATTTTGGTATCTACAAGGCACCTAAACTAGGTATTTTTTTTCTCCCTATACTCTTATAGACTTTCAATATCTACATAGTGGTTTGCCCAAACTAGCCTTTCAAAAACACGGAATTATCAAAATGATATCATAGTATGTATAACAGATTTTGATGCCTGTAAGGTTATACAATATGTTTAATTCTTGGTAATACTTTTTAAGAATCTATATATGAAAAATAGAACAGAAGGAAACCCTTGCCAGCATGTCATAAAACAATATTCTGAGAAATACACTGCTCAAAAAAAGGAACACTGAAAACATATCAGATCTCAACGGGTAAAAATCTCATGCTGGATATCTATACTGATATGGACTGGGTAATGTGTTGAATGAAAGAATGGCACATCATTTGATGGAAATGAAAACTATGCACCTACAGAGGGCTGAATTAAAAGACAAAAAATTATGCAACAAGCTAGTCCATTTTGCTGAAATTTCATTGTAACAACTCAAAATGGTCCTCAGTAGTTTGTATGGCCCCCAAGTGCTTGTATGTATGCCTGACAACATCAGGGCATGCTCCTAATGAGACAATGGGTGGTGTCCTGGGGTGTTTCCTCCCAGATCTGGACCAGAGCATCAATGAGCTCCTGAACAGACTGAGGTGCAACCTAGCTGCACCAGATGGACCGAAACATAATATCCCAGAGGTGTTCTTTTGGATTTAGGTCAGGTGAGCGTGGGGGCCATTCAATTGTATCAATTTCTTCACCCTCCAGGAACTGGCTGCATGCTCTCGCCACATGAGGCCGGGCATTGTCGTGCACCAGGAGGAATCCAGGACCCACTCCACCAGCGTGGGTCCTGGAACAATGGGTCCAAGGATTTCATCCTGATACCTAATGGCAGTCAGGGTGCCATTGTGTAGCCTGTAGAGGTCTGTACGCCCCTCCATGGATATGCCTCCCCAGACCATCACTGACCCACCACCAAACCGGTCATGCTGAATGATGTTACAGGCAGCATAAAGTTCTCTGTGGCTTCTCCAGACCCTTTCACATCTGTCACATATGCTCAGGGTGAACCTGCTTTCATCTGTGAAAAGCATGGGACACCAGTGGCGGACCTGCCAATTCTGGTGTTCAATAGAAAATGCCAATTGAGCTCCACAGTGTCCGGCAGTGAGCACAGAGCACACTAGAGGACGTCGGGCCCTCAGGCCACCCCCATGAAGTCTGTTTCTGAATGTTTGATCAGAGACATTCACACCAGTGGTCTGCTGGAGGTCATTTTGTAGGGCTCTGGCAGTGCTCATCCTGTTCCTCTTTGCACAAAGGAGCAGATGCCGGTCCTACTGATGGGTTAAGGACCTTATACGGCTCTGTCCAGCTCTCCTAGAGTAACTGCCTGTCTCCTGGAATCTCCTCCATGCTCTTGAGACTGTGCTGGGAGACACGGCAAACCTTCTGGCAATGACACGTTTTGATGTGCCATCCTGGAGGAGTTAAACTGCCTGTGCAACCTTTATAGGGTCCAAGTATCACCTCGTGCTACCAGTAGTAACAATGACCCTAGCCAAATGCAAAACTAGTGAAAAATAGTCAGAAAAGATGAGTAGGGAAAAAATATCAGACACCTCCACCTGAAAAAACATTCCTGTTTTGGAGGTCGTCTCATTGTTGCCCATCTAGTGCACCTGTTGTTAATCAGTTTCAGCTGCTTTGCTGTTAATTGAAATTGAAATTAACAACCCCCTCTGTATACATCCCTCCCCCTCTGCTACTTAACTGACCAGAGCAATATCCCAAGAGTTCTGTTTCAAAAGTGTTCCTTTAATTTTTTTGAGCAGTGTATATTAGGACCAAACTTAGAGTATATAGCAATATCAAATATAGGAACAAATTAAATAATTTCCCAAATATCTGGATAGAAACAATAGCCTGATAACCTGTCTGGACTTTATGTAAAATGTGCTATCATAGCATAACACTGCCTCATCACAGCCATAGTGGTGTGATATTAAACGTTCACTGGGATGGTGAGGTTAAAAAGAGGACAGTACATTCTCATCCACCCTTTCTTTTTTTTAATTTCCTATAACAGCAGTTAACTTTCAATCTATTGCTAGGACCAACTTCTAACTTGAATCAAATGCCATAAAGCCATATATCTCCCACATATGGTCTGCAGATTCAGGATTTAGACAACACTGACTTATTGTTAGGAGGCACAGTGTAAATATCACACCACAGTGTATATTTACACTTAGCTACATTGCCCTGCAGTTTAGCAGTGCTAATCACATTTTAACATTTAGTTTTGAAATAATTTTACAAAGTGCTAAAGTTTTCTTGTTCAAGAAAATGGTAATGGAATGCTCAGGTTAAATTCATTATAAAGTGAGTAATGTAGTAGTCATTTGTCTATTTGTTTTCATTTGTTGTCAGTAATTATTGTTGTAGGTTACATTTTGGAAAATCAACATTCCCTCTTAAACTCACATTAATTGTAAGTCATTTCCTGTTATCATGAATATAAAACACATATGGGGTATTTTAATTACTGAAATGTATTTTGTACTTGTGTTTGAGTTACAAGAGTCATACTGTATATCCTTTCTTTATTAAATTTATCAATCCAAATGACAGATAAATAATATAAAAAAATGTACCAAAGTTTAACTTTCTTCATTAATTTTTAAATTCTGAACCTCTTAGGCCGCGTACACACGGTCGGTCCAAACCGATGAAAACGGCCTGAAGTCCAGTTTCATCGGTCCAAACCGACTGTGTGTATGGCCCATCGGTCTGTTGTCCTTCGGACAAAAATTAGAGAACTTGCTTTAAAATCGAACCGATGGACGGCTGACCGTTGGTCAAAACTGATGGTTAGTACACAAAAGCATTGGTTCAAAACCCGCGCATGCTCAGAATCAAATCGACGCATGCTTGGAAGCATTGAACTTTTTTTCAGCGCGTCGTGTGTTTTACGTCACCGCGTTCTGACCTGATCGGTTTTTGAACTGATGGTGTGTACGCACATCAGACCATCAATCTGCTTCAGCGGTGAACCGATGAAAACGGTCCTTCGGACCATTCTTATTGGATGGATCGACCGTGTGAACGCGGCCTAAGGTGCATGTGACATAGGGCCAGATTCACGTAGAATCGCGGCATTGTAACGTATCCTAGATACGTTACACCGCCACAATTTTTCATCGCAAGTGCCTGATTCACCAAACACTTGCGATGATAACCTACGCCGGTGGCCTCCGGCGCAAGGCGGGCCAATTCAAATGGGCGTGTGCCATTTGAATTAGGCGGACCTACCGCGCATGCACCGTTTCCGAACTCCCGCCGTGCTTTACGCAAAGTGACATCATTTTTTCGAACGGCGATGCGCGTATCGTAATTCCGTATTCCCGGACGGCTTGCGCAAACGATGTTATTTTTTAAATTTCGACGCGGGAACGACGGCCATACTTTATACAGCAATACGATTGCTGTGTAAAGTTAAGGCAGCAAAAAAAACGACTGACTTTGCGACGGGAAACTAGACTAGCGGCAACGTAGCGAACGCGAAAAACCGTTGTGGATCGCCATAACTCCTAATTTGCATACCCGACGCTGGTTTACGACGCAAACTCCCCCCAGCGGCGGCCGCGGTATTGCATCTTAAGATCCGACAGTGTAAAACAATTGCACCTGTCGGATCTTATGGCTATCTATGCGTAACTGATTCTATGAATCAGTCGCATAGATAGAACAACAGATACGACGGCGTATCAGGAGATACGCCGTCGTATCTGCTCTGTGAATCTGGCCCATAGTCCCTACTGAAGGTTCTTTGATGGCTTAAGTCTGGACATAGCTGGCCAATCAGAAGCTCTGCCTAAACAGTGATTCTTTGCTTTGCCAGAGATCACCATGTGACCAATGCTCCAAAATGTGTTCACATGTGGTTCACAAAAAACAATTAAAAGAAAGCATTTGACAGCTGTCTGTTGCTGTTTTCTGACGATGAGGAATGCAATAAAGGAGAGTTCTCTGGAAGGTAATAGTAAGACACACATTTTTCCTTTTATTTATGATCATTTCCAAAGAGGCCACAAATTCAGAAACCAGATGAAATCACATTAGTAAAACAGTCCTATAGTACTTATTGCATTCTGAAGCTCGTAAACAGCAATTTACAGTGCTAAGCCAGACATATTTGGGCCCTTTTAAAAACACAGAAAAATTGACAGTTAATAATGACAACCAGTCATAGATCAGCTTTTGAGCAAATTTATGAAGGTGTTTTTCATTGCTTGTTGTTGGTTACTACATTTGGCATACACAAAACACAGTCACTTCCAGTGCTAATAGGTCCTCCAAAGTGTGATGTAACAGATAACAGATAACATGGTGGTGTAAAAGGTATATATGGTATCCCAAAACTAGGTGGATGCTGCCTTCCTCAGAAGGGGTAATCCAAAAGGAACTACAAGAAAAACAGAAATGAAAGGCGCGCACACCTAGTGCATTACCAGAGATAATTTAATAATAAAAAATGTTTTAGTATAAAAGTGGGTACTCACAAAATGCAACTGACAAAAAGCCATAAACACAGTGCATGAACATGCACAGAACAGGTGGTACAGCTAACGCGTTTCGGAGGAGTACCCCCTTCCTCAGAGCTGGCCTTTTGTCAGTTGCATTTTGTGAGTACCCACTTAAAATGTTTTATTAATAAATTATCTCTGGTAATGCACTAGGTGTGCACTAGGTGTGCGCGCCTTCCATTTCTGTTTTTCTTGTACTACATTTGGCATATTTCTCTTTATTCTGTAATAGTTCTTTGTGTCTGGGAAACTTGGTCTATACGGTGATGACAAATTAAAAATTAAGAAAAAATACATACCTCTCCTTGATCGATATTAGTGTTTTCATCATAGTCATAAAGATTATAGAGTAAGTCAACTTCATAGGCCGCTGTGTCATAATTGACGCTATCCGTTGGAGGAGCAGATACAACTGCTTTAATTATTAAAAGTCCCAGGAATATATTTGCAAGTGTCTTCATTCTTCAATGCTTTAAAGGGAAACAGCAGTATATAAAAAGTTAAAAACATTCATGCCATAGCTGAAAGAGGTGATATTTAATGTGTTTATGTAAAGCAGACCCATGCCTCAATTTATGTAAAGTATGTGATGCTATGTCCAGACAGAACTTCAGAACTTAAGAAGAAGCATTGAGAAAATGACACAGTAGCATTAATTCAGTGACTTTCCTTCATATAAATATACTCTCTCATAGAGTTTGGATGTATGCCACTGAGTATACAAGTCACGGTGCCACAGACTGGGCATCCAGCATCTAATGGAACATGATGCCCCCTTTGCATAATGTTTGCTATTATGTATTTTGCTCTCTGGTACATTATCAGACATAAATAATTAGGCAAAGCTTAAAGCAGTAAGTATGTGCAGTAATCCAAAGCAGCTAATCAGAAACCATTCTTACCTGATCTAATGACAGTTAACTGCAAAAATTCTACTGAATTGGCCTATGAATGGCCATGTCTGCCCACATAAGCTAATGTGCAAATCTATTCTATTCTTCCTGTTTTATCCCTATTGTAACATTCCATCAAAATGATTGATTGTAGCCTACTGTAATTCAAAATGCTAGCACATTGCTTGCTTTGATAAGGAAATACAAAATGTCAAGGAACAGCACCCCTACTGGCAACATCACAAGCAAAAATGTTGTCACACGTGCCACCTAATCACTGATTGATTTTTGGTGTATAGAATTATTATTTTTTTCAAACAAATTCAAACAAAGAACTGCCCTTAACACATCTTCTCATCAAAGCATGCTAGCAAGTGTTTATCAGCTTTTATTGTATTCCTTTAATTCATATTTGAATATACAAACTTTGATTCAAAGGAGATCTATTTGTCACCGAAATGAACTTAGCCCTGTGTAAATAAGCATGTGACGTGCAACATCTCTGAGAATGACAGTAGTCTTGAAATCCCTAGCTGTTATATACACTTGTCCTATTCATCTCCAACTCCCAGTAAACTTCAGTCCAGAAACATTACCAATTCATGTGCAAGAATGTACTGCCACACAAACTAAATTTCAGTGGCTGAAAAGAAAGAAAGTCTTTATGAACCAGCTTTAGGCATGAGGATATGAAATTCCTCTGGGAACTGAGAACAGTACAAAGCTCTCATTTATGTCAGATTCTCAAAGATACTTTATGCTGAGCACCCATCAAGACTACTCTGCTTGAATTACCTATTTCCACTGCAAAAGTTTCTTAGGTTGGAATAACATTTTGCAGATTAAATATTTTCATTTGGTTATGTTACATATGAAACAGAGTGTGTGTATGTCTGTGAAATATATATATATATATATATATATATATATATATATATATATATATATATATATATATATATATATATATATACATAAATATAAAACAGAAGTTCCAAAAAACTTGCTTTTTGAGCTAGTGATTAAAAAAAATTAACTTTTAAAACAATAAAATATTTAACTTTCAACATAGTAATAATAACAATATTGCAAATAATAGTTGGCATATGTACAGTTTTTTGGAATAATTTCCTTACATCAAGTGCTAAATATTTGCTATAGTTTTTCATTTTGTGCAGAAAATAAAATAAATATTCTCCTAATATCTAATTATACTGTTTTGGTTAATTACATTTTAAAAACAAGTACAAATATTAATACAATGTATATATATTGTATACTGTATACTATGAAAGTACAAAGTAAACAAGTAAACAGGTAACAATTTAAAAAAAATAGAAGCTATAAAGTCCTAAGCACATCACATATTGTACAATATCAAATCAAACAAATACAAATGTGCAAGGTAAAGTAATTGCAAAAAAGGAGACATCAGGAGAGAAACTTACCTTGGCTCCTAACTTCTGGAATGGCAGCAGGTTAGTTTGAGCACACTGCAAGTGGTATGTGACCCGACCAATTAAAAGCCATATCTCAGTCTGTGGGAGGGTGGTACCTTTGCTTGTTAGTATCAAGTTGGAATTCACTCCATAGTAAATGTCTTTGGATTTGTGTTTGCTAGAATTAGTAATATTGATGGTCCTCTGTTTATATTGAAACATGATGTCCACTATGCATTGATTTTGGTTTTCAAGTACCAGATGTCGCAGCTTGAAGTTTACTTTGACATGTGAATGCTTCCATTGTGACTATTGGACCCGGGAAGTTTGTATATATGTAATTATGCTACAACTGCAGTTTACACAGGCTTTTATAGAACAGTGAGAGCAGCAAGCAACAGGAAACCCAAACAGTCTTTAAAGTCTTACAAATTGCTTTATTTATCCTTGAGGTTTTTCTTGTTAAACTGAAATATTGATCTAGAAACATAATAAACATTAAGTATAGTTAGATATTTAAACATGTATTCTTTATATTAGTAAAACATTACTAATGTATACAAAGAACACTAGATCTAGAGTTTTCTAGCTGTTGCGCAATTCTTTTGTCAACCTTACCATGAGCTATTTATCACAATTGGTATTTTTAACTATTGAATCTGAAAGGATCAAACTTATATCTGAAACAATGAATAGAGAAAAAACACAAAGGTCTATGCATTAAACTTTAAACTCTAAAATAAATATGGAAAGATATTGTTTTGATCTATATTCATTGATTGAATGTTCATGGTGTACATCCCAGTGATATACTATATATTATGCCCCAGGGTATTTAATGGATTAAGTTAGGCTAAGAGCAGCAAGTATAAAAGCACAGTGGCTAAGAGGTTAGCACTACCACCCGGCAGCACTAGAGTCATTGATTGGAATCTCAGCCAAGGCACAACTTACTTGAAATTTGCCTATTTTCCCTGTGTTTGGGTAGGTTTCCTCTGGGTATTCCAGCCACCCCCCCCCCCACACACACACACACTCCAAAGACATGATGGTAGGTTCATTGGCTCCTGTCTAAATTGGCCCTCTTATGTCTATGTACTATATGAATGTGAGTTCGAAACCTATGACTGTAAGCTCTTGAGTGCAGGGACTGATGTGAATGTACTACATATATGTATAGCACTGCGTACATTTTTGGTGGTATAAAAGTACCTGTAATAAATAAAACAAGTTAATCTTGCAATAAATGCAGTATATTTGTCACTTTATGTGAGCTTAACAGAAACCACAGTAAAGATAACTTTTATGTGTACACTACTAGCCCCGTTAATTCACCACAAAATGAAGAGATGAACAAAGGCAGTATTTTTTTAACTCTAGGTATGTGACAACCCTGACTCCCTCCTTAAAGTAGAACTATAGGCAAAGCATTTTAGATAGATCAAGGGAGGGTTATAATCCCTGTCAGTTTTTTTCCATCTGTCTCCCATTGGGGAGATTTACCTTAACCTCCTGTCCCATAGCCACACCAGGAAGTGATAGGAAATTCCTGCAAGTTAAGGGAATCCTTTGGGGTCCCAAGAACTAGTTTCAGGACCAGGGTCTGAACCCAAGACCTTTGCTGCCTCTGGCAGAAACTTTTCTTGCTGAGCCACCTGAAATGTTGGACAGCTCCCTCTCTAATCTCTCAGGCCCCGTACACACGTCCGAGGAACTCGACGGGCAAAACTCATCGTTTTGCTCGTCAAGTTCTGTGTGAAGCCGCTGAGGATCTCGGCGAGCCAACTTTCCTCATTGAACAATGAGGAAATAGAGAACATGTTCTCTATTTGGCTCAACGAGGAACTCATCGGCTTCCTCGGCCAAAAGTGTACACACGGCCGGGTTTCTCGGCAGAATTCAGCTCCGATCGAGTTTCTGGCTGAATTCTGCCAAGAAACCCGGTCATGTGTACGGGGCCTTAGGACAATCTTGCATTGTCTCTCGTTTCTGGTGAACCTTGAACTCTGCTTCTCCCATGAGCTTCCTGATTTAAGCCATGTCTCTGCACTTCCTGTTTGCCAGATTAAAAATCGCTGATCACCATCATTACTAGAAAAAAAAAATATATATATATGTGCGCCGTCGCATCTTTACGCCGATTCACAAAGCAAGAAACGTCCAAAAACATGGCTTTAGCCGTCCAACGTAACTTGCCTACGCCGGCGTATCGTGGGCGCATAGTTAGACTGGACGCATTCGGCGTTCCCATTATAAATATATATGTAAAAACAATGTAAAATTTTCAAAATTCGACGCGGAAACGACGTCCATACTTAACATTGGCTATGCCTCATATAGCAGGAGTAACGTTACACCGGAAAAAGCCTTACGCAAACGACGTAAAAAAATCCGCCGGGCGCACGTACGTTTCTGAATCGGCATATCCAGCTCATTTGCATATTCTACGCTGAAATCGACAGAAAGCGTCACTTAGCGGCCAGCGTAAATATGCACCCTAAGATACGACGGCGTAGGAGACTTACGCCGCTCGTATCTTAGCCTAATTTAAGCGTATCTGGTTTCCAAAATACGCTTAAATTTACGACGGCGTAGATTCAGAGTTACGACGGCGTATTTACTGATACCCCGGTGTAACTCTCTGTGAATCTAGCCCCATGTGTTTGCTATTATGATTGTAATAGTAATTGTTGGCCCTTTTTTTCCTGAAAATAATGACCAAATGAGGGGTGGGGTAGAGTGTGGCTACACTGTACAGTACATACAACCCCAATTCCAAAAAAGTAGGGACGCTGTGTAAAATCGACATAAAAACAGAATGAAATGATTTACAAATCGTATAAAAAAACTTTTTTTCACAATTGAAAATAGAAAACATATCACATGTTTTGCCTGAGACAATTTACCATTTAAAGAAAAAAAATAAGGTATTTTGAAATTGATGGCAGCATCATGTCTCAAAAATGTTGGGGCAGGGCCATGTTTACCATGGTGTAGCACCCCTTCTTCTTTTAACAACATTCTATAAAGGTCTGGGAACTGAGGAGACCAGTTGCTGGAGTTTGGGGAGAGGAATGCTGCCCCATTCTTGCCTGTTGAACAGACTTGGATATTCTTTGTTGTATTTTTCATTTCAAGACGAGCCAAATATTTTCAGTTGGTGAAAGGTCCGGATGGCAGGCAGGCCACCTAAGCACCTGGACTCTTCCACTACAAAGCTATTCTGTTGTCATGAGGTTTATTGTCCTACTGAAAAATGCAAAGCCTTCCCTGAAAAATACGTCATCTGGATGGGAGCATATGCTGCTTTAAAACCTGAATATATCTTTCAGCATTGATGGTGCCTTTGCAGATGTAAACTGCCCATTCCATACACACTAATGCACCCCGATACCATCAGAGATGCAGGCTTTTTAATTGGGTGGTGATAAAAACCCGGAAGATCCCTCTCCTCTTTAGTCCAGAGGACGTGGTGTCCAAAGTTGCCCAAAAGATTGTCAAAAATTTGATTCGCCTGACCACAGAATAGTTTTCCACTTTTTAAAAGACCATTTTAAATGAGCTTTGGCCCAGAGAAGACAGCAGCCTTTCTGGATAATTGTCAGATATGGCTTCTTCTTGCATGATAGAGCTTTAACTTGCATTTTTAGATGGCACGTTAAATTGTGTTCGCAGACAGTGGATTTTTGGAAGTATTCCTGAGTCCATGCAGTGATGTCCATCTCAGAATCTTGCCTCTTTTTAATGCAGTGCCATCTGAGGGCCTGAACATCACGGGCCTCCAATATTGCATTTTGGGCCTTTTCCCTTGCATACAGAGATTTCTCCAGATTCTCTGAATATTTTATAATATTATGTATTGTAGATGATGATATATTTAACCACTTCAATACTGGGCCCTTTCACCCCTTCCTGCCCAGGCCAATGTTCATCTTTCAGCACTGCCACACTTTTAATTACAATTGTGTGGTCATGCAAGACTTTACCCATATGATTTTTTTAACATTATATTTACACAAATAGAGCTTTCTTTTGGTATTTAATTACCACTGGGTTTTTTATTCTTGTATTTTTTGCTAAATAAACAAAAAACGCAATTTCATTGTTTTTGTTATAAAATTTTGCAAATAATTATTTGTTTTTCTTAAATTTAGGCCAAAATGTATATTGCTACATTTCTTTGGTGAAAATAACCCAAATCAGTGTATATTATTTCATTTGTAGGAGAGTTGTAGAGTCTATAAACTATGGTATGTATATCTGAAAATTGATCAATCCTGATGTACTGACAGCCATCTCATTTATTGATGCCTGAAAATGCCAGGACAGTACAAATACCCCCAATAACCCCTTTTTGGAAATTAGGCAGTCCACGGTATTTTATATAACCAAAAAAAGTCTGGCACTAGGGGACCAGGACAGGGAGTTCATTGATGACAATGTGTGGTGCCATGTGGAAAACCATAAAGCAGCTGTGTGCAGCTTTCGCACCAAGAGTAGTGCTATAAATACAGGCAAAAACAAACCATCAGAAAAAAGCCACAACAAAAAGCACTAAATGAAAACTCCTGTGCGTAAAAACAGATGACCGCTATGCTAGAAACAGTCTATGATGATGCCAATAATGTTAAAAACAAAGGAAAGTTTATTAAGACAATGATCTGAGACAACATAAGTCAGTTAATGCAGAGCCCTCCTCAGGCAGGTGGAAATTCAAAACAGCATAAAACAGCACGTACATGCGGTTGGCTATAGTCCAGCCCTGCGGGACGGTGCTGCGGTGGTCTGGCTTCTACCCCCTATCTGCAATAAGCAGAGTCCGATGTAAGGGGATGAGTGCCATTGGTTCTATCCATCTGGCCTGACGCTCATCCCCATTCATCCGGCTTTGCTTATTGTAGATGAGAAGTAAAGCCAGACCACCCCAGCACTGTCCCGCATGTACAAGGTACTTATACAGTGATGTTTTATGCTTTTATACAGTGATGTTGGTTGTTTTTATACAGTGATGTTTGGAATTTCCATCTTCCTGAGGAGAGCTCTGCATTTACTGGCTTATATTGTTGCAGATCATTGTCTTAATAAACATTCTTGTGTTTTTAACATTATTGGCATCATTATAGACTGACTCCAACATAGCGGTCATCTGTTTTTTCCCACAGGAGTTTCCATTTAGCGCTTTTTGTTGTGGCTTTTTTCTGATGGTTTGTTTTTAGTCCAAGGTATTTAGTAAGAGGCATGGCGAGTTTTTTGAAGTTTTGTGTAAAATTTGGGGGAAAATTAAGAAAAAAAACCTTTTTCTTTACACATTTTCTTTTTTTTAGATACTGTCACTAGTGCAGGGGTCAAGTCCTGGGGAAAAAAAGTGTGGGAACTCCCACCCAAGATCCACTCCCCCACCAAAAAAAAAAATGATGCGTTCATATGCATAATTACTAAACCGCATGTTAACTACCTGCTGAACATTCACAATGAATATACTGCGAGCAAGCAGCAGGTATATGCACAATTACGTATATGAATTCAGCTAATTATTTTGGCTGAAATCAGCTGATCAGCTGTGTCCAATCACACACAGAGTTCTGTGCTTTCAAACACACAGAACTCTGTGTGCATTGGAACAGCGATCTGGCAGTTTCATCTCCCTGAAAAGCACAGAGAAAAAACAGCCAAATCAAAAAGTAAAAGCAGCACATATTACACACATTGTTAGGCACACATTTAACCCCTTGATTGCCCCCTAAATGTTAAAGTGGAGGTTCACCCGGAAATTACAATTTTTAACCTTAGATTCATGCTCATTTTGTCTAGGGGAATCGGCTAGTTTTTTTAAAATCGAAGCCGTACTTACCGTTTTAGAGAACGATCTTCTCCGCCGCTTCCGGGTATGGGCTGCGGGACTGGGCGTTCCTACTTGATTGACAGGCTTCTGACGGTCGCATCCATCGCGTCACGATTTTCCGAAAGTAGCCGAACGTCGGTGCGCAGGCGCCGTATAGAGCCGCACCGACGTTCGGCTTCTTTCGGCTACTCGTGATGCGATGGATGCGACCGTCGGAAGCCTTTCGGAAGACTGTCAATCAAAATAGGAACGCCCAGTCCCGAAGACCATACCCGGAAGCGGCGGAGAAGATCGCTCTCTAAAACGGTAAGTACAGCTTCGATTTTAAAAAAAAAAGCCGATTCCCCTAGACAAAATGAGCATCAATCTAAGGTTAAATTTTTTTTTTAGGGTGAACTCCCGCTTTAACTCCTTCCCCGTCAGTGTCATTAGTATAGTGTCAGTGTACAGTATTATGTCTGATCACTGTATGAGTGTCACTAGTCATGTCAGTGTCAGTTAGTGACCTTCCCAAATAGTGTCTGTTAGCACCTGATTGCCCGCCACCCTATCACAGTCCCAATATAAGTCGCTGATCACCGCCATTACAATATAACATGAATAGCCATGTAAATTCCAGTATATTGTACAGTGCCTTGAAAAAGTATTCATACCCCTTGACATTTTCCACATTTTGTCATGTTACAACCAAAAATGTAAATGTATTTTATTGGGATTTTATGTGATAGACCAACAAAAAGTGGCACATAATTGTGAAGTGGAAGGAAAATTATAAATGGTTTTAAATTATTATGTGAAAAGTGTGGTGTGCATTTGTATTCACCCCAAGTTTAGACTTTGTAGAACCACCTGTTGAGGCAATTACAGCTGCAAGTCTTTTTGGGAATGTCTCTACCAGCAGTGCACATCTAGAGAGTGAAATTTGTGCCCATTTTTCTTTGCAAAATAGATAAAGCTCTGTCAGATTGGATGGAGAGCGTATGTGAACAGCAATTTTCAAGTCTTGCTACAGATTCTCAATTGGATTCAGGTCTGGACATTTACTGGGCATTCTAACACATGAATATACTTTGATCTAAACCATTCCATTGTAGCTCTGGCTGTATATTTAGGGTCATCGTTCTGCTGGAAAGGGAACCTCTGCCTCAGTCACATGTTTTCTTCTAAGATTGCCCTGTAATTGGCTCCATCCATCTTCCCATCAACTCTGACCAGCTTCCCTTTCCCTGCTGAAGAAAAGCATCCCTACAACATGATGTTGCCACCACCATGTTTGATAGTGGGGATGGTGTGTTCAGGGTGATGTGCAGCGTTAGTTTTCCGCCACACATAGCATTTTGCTTTTAGGCCAAAAAGTTAAATTTTGGTCTCATCTGACCAGAGCACCTTCTTACACGTGTTTGCTGTGTCCCCCACATGGCTTCTTTCAAACTGCAAAGGAGACTTCTTATGGCATTTTTCTTAAGACGCCCGTTTTCCTGTTCGTTCCCGTTTGTTTTTCGTACGACGAGATTTTTTCGTATTCCGATCGTTTCGTATTTTCGTTACCATTTTATTTTCGTACATGGTTCGTTATTCTGTTTAATTCATGTTCGTTACTTGTTAGACAATAATTTTCATGAATTTTCGTCAATGATTTGCATTCTGTGTTTTGGATTCCTTTTTCTGTTCGTGTTTTCGGTCATGTGTTCGTGTGACATCTATGACAATTTGTTGTGGATGTCATGTGGGCATGCGACTGAAGATACGAACAGAAAATTTTCGTCATGTTGTACTTTTGTAAATATATCGTGGGATTCACGGCACTTTCAACATGCGGCTCATCCATATTAACGATTGTTAAGCCCCATACACTTGGTCAGACTTTTTTATCAACAAACATAAAAACGATCATTTTCCGTTCGTTCTCAGAAAATTTGTTCGTTTTTAAACTCCATCAGAAAACCATTTTTGGGTTCAAAAGTCTGGCCAACCCGCTTAAGATTGAGAGAGTGCATCGAGTGGGGAATCCCCAACAGACTGAAAGACATGGTCCAAGGGATGTTATTGTACGATTTAGGAATTACGTCGATAAAGCAGAAATCTGGGGAAGGCTTAGGGGGAAATCCCCCCTGAGATATAGAGAGACTGAGCTACAAATATTCTCTGATCTGTCTAAAGAAACGTTGGCAAGGAGAAGACACCTGAAACCCCTTTTAGAGCTGCTGCGGGCACATAATATAAAGTATCAATGGGGGTTCCCGGCATGCTTTATAGGCATAACGGGAGGTAAAACAGCACGACTTAGGTATCCAGAGGAACTGAAAGAGTTTTGCCACAAAATGGATTTAACAGCCCCTGAGCTGCCGGACTGGGTAGAATAGCTGGGTTCGGGATATCCCGGAATCTAGCTGCCGGATTGGGTGGGGGGGGAGGGGGGAGGAGTCAATGGAGCGCCCTGGAGTACCACCACTAGGGAGGAGCCGAGGGTGAAGGAGAGGAGACAACCAATAGCGGCTCCCAGGCCAGGAGAGGGCCGGGAGGGGGGGAGGGGAGGGGGGACTTGGGGGAAGGAGGGAGGGGGACCATCTGAACGACTCCACAAGAAACTTTCCTAAACTCTTTAAAAAAAAAAAAAAAAAAAAAGATATATATTTATAAATGACAGAAATTAAGTTCCTATCATACAACGTAAAAGGAATGAATTCACATATTAAGAGACATAAAATTCTCTGCGAATTAACGCATTATAAAGCAGATATCGTCTACTTACAAGAGACCCACATAACCTTAGAGTCCAATATTAAGCTGTATTCACCCGAGTATCCTGTCTGGTATTATGCGGACACAATTTCATCACAATCCCGTGGGGTAGCAATAGGTTTTGCAAGAGGAGTCCGATTCACATTGGTAGATAGACAGACAGACCCAGAGGGGAGATATCTATTCTTGAAAATAAAACTGGGAGGGGAGGATTTCACCCTGGCTAATGTTTACGCCCCTAATGCTAATTCAGTTAAATATATTAGTAAAATTCTTAGAAAATTGAAAGATTATGAAGAAGGACATGTAGTGTTGATGGGCGATTTTAATTTCTGCATGACCCCGAGCCTCGATAGTACGTCCCATGTGCAGGGGACTAAGCGTGAGCTTCTTGAGTCACTTAAAAAACAAATGACACAGAGTCAAATGGTGGATGTTTGGCGAATTTCAATCCTAAAACCCGTGACTACACGTTTTTTCCCCTGTACATGGGACATATTCGAGGATCGACTACATCCTCGTCAACCATAGACTCTTGGAGAGTGTGGTGGAAACAAGTTGTGAGATTACGACGATTTCAGACCATGCCCCTATAACCATGAAAATAAGTACATCCATACAAAAAGCCAATCCTCCAGAATGGAGACTTGATGAAAGTTTGTTGGAGGACGAGGATGTGGTCGATAGAGTACGAAAAGAACTGGAATTATACTTTCAGGAGAACGACAAGGAGGATATCTCAAGGGCTTCACTTTGGGATGCCCACAAGGCCTATATAAGAGGGATTTTCATTAGAGAAGGGGCAAGGAAAAATAAAATAAGAACGAGTAAACTAAAAACACTGAGGGAGGAAATATATAGGCTGGAACAGGAACATAAATCACAGGGGCAGAGGGAAACACTCCGCAAGCTAACTATAACAAGAGATGAATATAGGGCTCTGGCAGAGCAAGAAACAAAGACATTTATAGACAGGACAGCGAGAGAAGGATATGTCTGGGGAAATAAACCTAGTAAAAACCTGGCCAGAATGGTAAGAAAAAAGAAAACGAGGAATTTTATTGAAAAAATCAGGAATAAGAACGGGGAATTAGTGTATGCGACAAACAAAATAGCAGACTCTTTTAGAAGCTACTACGAAGAATTATACGGTGTTCAACAAAAGATCAGGGACCCGAGGGAAAAAAACACAAGATACGGGAAGTACTACAGCAAGCTAGTCTACCGAAGATAGAAGAGCACGAGATAATAAAAATGGAGGAAAGTATAACAGAGCAGGAAATCAGTGAGGTTTTAAAAAATACCCCTAAGGGGAAAAGTCCGGGGCCAGATGGCTTTACGACCGCCTATATACAAAGGTTTAGTACCATTTTAGTACCGAGACTTTGTCAATACTTTAATGGACTAGGGTTAGATTACGAGATGAGTAGAGAGGCATTAACAGCAACGATTACTGTCATAAAAAAAGAGGGGAAGGATAACACGATTTGCTCAGGATTTCGACCTATCTCTCTCTTAAATGTAGATACCAAACTGTACGCAAAAATTTTGGCCGAACGAATGAAGGGAGTAATGACAGCCTTGGTCCACCCAGACCAGGCTGGCTTTATTCCCGGAAGGGAGGGGAAAGATAATGGGGTCAGGGCACTTCTTCTCCTCCAGCAGTTTAAAGAAAGGGGGACCCCCGGTCTACTCCTGTCTGTGGATGCTGAGAAAGCGTTCGACAGGGTAGACTGGGGGTTCCTGATACAAACATTAGAAGCCATAGGAATAATCCCAAGGATGATTAAGTGGATTAAAACTCTTTATTACCATCCCTGCGCAAGGATAAAAATCAACGGATCTTTATCGGTACCCTTTGAGATGAGAAACGGGACTAGGCAGGGATGTCCCCTGTCTCCCCTTCTTTTTGTTTTATCACTAGAACCCCTTTTGGCAATGGTCCGTCAAAACCCAGAAATTTATGGAGTAGAAGTAGGTGAAGAGGAGCATAAACTGTCCGCCTTCGCAGATGATGTCTTATTTTTTGTAACCAGCCCTAGAGTCACCCTACCGAAATTAATAGCTACTTTAAAACAATATGGGGAGGTTTAAAATTTTAGGATGAACACTGCAAAGACGGAGATTTTGAATGTCAACATCCATAAAGAGGAAGAACAATATCTGCGGAAGAAATACAACTTCTCATGGCAGAAAGAAATAAATTATCTGGGTATTAAATTGGCAAACACCCTCAAGAAAATATACAGAATAAATGTGGTAAAAATGATTCTAGTCCCTAAAATTTTATATAAGTTTCAAATGGTTCCAATCTTCCTGCCACCATCCTGTATCAAAATTGTTAATTCACTTAGGCCTAGTACACACGAGAGGATTTATCCGCGGAAACGGTGGCAGGAAGATTGGAACCATTTGAAACTTATATAAAATTTTAGGGACTAGAAGGAGGATTTCAGCGGATTTGGATCCGATGGAGTGTACTCACCATAGGATCGAAATCTGCGCCGAAATCCCCTCGCGATGACGTGTCGCGCCGTTGCCGCGATGATGACGCGGCGACGAGCGCGACGCTGTCATATAAGGAATTCCACGCATGCGTCGAATCATTACGATGCATGTGGGGGATCCCTTCGGACGGATTGATCCGGTGAGTCTGTACAGACCAGCGGATCAATCCGTTGGGATGGATTCAAGCGGATAGATTTGAAAGCATGTCTTCAAATTTATATCCGCTTGAAATCCATCCCAGGGGATAAAAATGCGCGGAAACAGATCCGCTGGATTGTACACACCATAGAATCTATCCGCTGAAACCGATCCGCTGAGATTTTTCAGCGGATGGATTCTATGGTGTGTACGGGGCCTAATAATGAATTATATTTGGAATAATAAAAAACACAGGATGGCGGCTCAAATTTTAAAACAAACTAAAGAAAAGGGGGGCTTGGCGGTACCCGACATCAGACTGTACTATATCGCTTCGGTACTCTCACGAGTTATTGAATGGGCTAAAGAGTCACAGGACAAAAGATGGATAAGTATTGAATGCTCATTAGCTAGGGCACAGTTAGGGAGATTGATTTGGAACCCACCACAATATAGATCCAAATACACATCAGCACACGAAATTACACATAACGCTTTGAGGATTTGGGATAGACTACATAAACAATTGAAAACAAAATATAATTCACCTTGTATAGATTTAAAAGAAAATGAATATTTTGCACCAGGGACAAAGGAGGTAGGTGGTAATTGGATAGGAAATAGAATTCAGTTAAAAGATATAACACTAAAGGGTAAAATAATGACACTGCACGAAATTAAACAAAACATAGACGTTACGACGCTTGACGAATGGAGATACTTGCAGTTAGCATCATTTGTCAAGCGACTCCCACACCCTTTGCGTTCACGAGAGGAATTCACTATATTGGAACAAATGTGTAGTACCGAAAGCTCAAAAGGGAATATCTCCAAAATATATAAATATCTGCAAAAAATGGATGAGCCAGAAACCCTAAAATATATTCAAAAATGGGAAAGAGATTTAGATGTCCCCAGGGGAAAAACGACCATAGGAAGAATCCTGAATTTGGTTCACACTTCGGCGGTCGATGTAAGAACCGCTGAGATGAACTTTAAATGTCTGACAGGATGGTACGCTACCCCAGATAAAATCGGTAAATTTAGAGAAGGGGAGTCAGAGGAATGCTGGAGAGGCTGTGGGTTAAGGGGAACAATGGCCCACCTGTGGTGGGACTGCCCAAAAATTAAAACCTATTGGAAAAAAATTCTGTCTCTGATAAAAGCTATAACAAAAAAAGAAGTAGAAGACAATCCATGGGTAGTCCTTTTTCACGGGGGGGATAGGCCAGTGAAAGAATATAAGGCATCACTGACCCCTCACTTGCTGAATGCAGCAAAACGATTGATACCGCTAAAGTGGAGGGATTTGGAAACTCCGCAAATGTGGGAGTGGATCGACTCTGTTGAGGATACGTACAGGAGGGAAAAATTAAAATATGGTATAGACAAGAACAAGGCAGAGTATAAGGACATCTGGGCATCTTGGTTAGAATTTAAAAAAGCTCGGAGTTTCGCTGAAAATCTGAAAGCGGAATAGGAAAGCAGTTGCAACAAAGGGAATAAATTGGTCGGGGGGGGGGTGGGGGGGTGTGGGGGGGGGCGGGGGTTGGGTGTGAGGGGGGGGGAGTTTTTGCCAGGCAGGAAATATTTTTGATATTCCGTTGTTGTGATAATTGATTGAATTCTCCACAAAGGGGGAAGGACCAAAGGAATAATTATTAATAATAAAAAAAAAAAAATATGAAAGATATAAAAAGCATACAAGCATAAAAACAATCAAATACCACAACTGATGCAACTGATGCAAAACCAGAAGTGGAGACGGAATTATGAATAAAATCATGAGCAAGTCTCTTGCTGTGGTTAGTCTGAAGTGGCAAAAAAAAAAAAAGTCTGGCCAACTGATCTCCCTTCAGATGAAAATCCACAGAAAAGTTTATTTGGCTTTACTGTACTACTCAGCACAAAAGAGAAGCTGCTTTACTAACTACACTCACTGCCCATTCAAAAAAAAACGAAAATTACATCTGTGGCAAGGGATTTGCATTCTGTGTTTTGGGTCCTTTTTCTTTTGGTGTTTTCGGTCGTGTGTTCGTGTGACATCTGTGGCAAAAGATTTGCATTCTGTTGAATCCAAAATACGAACAGAAAAAAGGAATTCAAAATACAGGGTTCGGGTCTTTTGTTGTGGATGTCGTGTGAGCATGCGACTGGGGATGCGGACAGGGAAAGGATTCAAACAAAATGCAGAGTGCTGGTCTTTTGTTGTGGATGTCATATGAGCATACGACTGAGGGTGCGAACACAGAAGGGATTCAAACAAGATACAGAATGCAAATCTTTTGTTGTAGGTGTCATGTGGACATGCGGCTGAGGATACGAGCAGAGAGGGGATTCAAACAGGATACAGAATGCAAATCTTTTGTTATCGATGTCATTTTCGTTCTTTTGCCGTTTTCGTTTTGTCTTATTTTCGTCAGATCGTTCGTTCGTATTTGCGGTTGTTCGTTATGCGGCTCATTCGTAATCCCGTCGTTTTCGTATTTTGGTGCTTTAATTTTTTCGTATGTACACATTATTCTGCGGGTACGAAAATGAACATTTTCGTACGAAAATAACATTCGTACGAACGGGAATGCACATATCTAGTTACCACTCTTGGCTGCTTCTCTGATTAATGCTCTCCTTGCCCGGCCTGTCAGTTTAGGTGGACAGCCATGTCTTGGTAGGTTTGCAGTTGTGCCATACTCTTTCCATTTTCAGATGATGGATTGAACAGTGCTCCGAGATATGTTCAAAGCTTCAGATATTTTTTTATAACCTAACCCTGCTTTATATTTCTCCACAACTTTATTCCTGACCTATCTGGTGTGTTCCTTGGCCTTCATGAGGGTGTTTGTTCACTAAGGTTCTCTACAGAAACATCTGAGGGCTTCATTGAACAGTTTTATTTATACTGAGATTAAATTTACACACAGGTGGACTCTATATTTACACATTAGTTGACTTCTGAAGGCAATTGGTTCCACAAGATTTTAGTAAGGGGTAGCAGAGTAAAGGGGGCTGAATAGAAATTTCCTTCCACTTCACAATGATGTGCCACTTTGTGTTAGTCTATCACATAAAATCCCAATAAAATATATTTATGTTTTTGGTTGTAACATGACAAAATGTGGGACATTTTCAAGGGGTATGAATATTTTTTCAAAGCACTGTATGTACCATAGTTTGTAGATGCTATAACTTTTGCACAAACCAGTAATATACACTTTTATACACATGTAGCAGGATATATTTTGGCCTAAATTTATGAAGATTTTTTTTTTTATTGGATATGATTTATAACAGAAAGTGAAAAATATATATTTGCAATTGGTAGCACAGTGCTGAAGAGCAAAAAATGCCCGGTCATGAAGAGGGTAAAACCTTCTGGACGTCAAATGGTTAGGCTGAATATGAACACAAATTGATAGGGACAGCTCATAAAGTCTATTAGAAGCTAGCATAACAACAAACAGCTGTTGTTTATACAGCTTTGGAAAATACAGACGTGTGTAGCAAAAAGAATTCCCACTAAAACCGTGTAGCATCCTTTAAAAAAATATTAATGTTCTTCAAAAAGTAACACTAAAACCATGTATAAATATATATGATTACAATAGAGAATTGTAACTGTACAATACACAATAATGTTACAAAATATAAACCCATATAGCTACCCTTGATATTCTGTAAAGAGACAAAATTTCATTTCAGTGGGCGCTTTTGGAGCGGTGTATACACTGCTCCTAAAGCGCCTCAAAGAAGCTGCTTGCAGGACTTTTTTTAGTGTCCTGCCAGCGCAGCGCCCCAGTGTGAAAGCACTCTGGCTTTCACACTGGGATTGCAGATGAAGCATTTTTCAGGTGCTTTACAAGCGCTATTTTTAGCGCTAAAGCGCCTGAAAAATTCCTCCAGTGTGAAAGGGATCGAAGTCTAGTCAAAGATTAGTGCTGTACAAATGGGTATATGATGTTGTAGTAGCACACATAATATGAGAGTCCGGGAATGTACTGGCAGCTGAGGGTCTAGCACATTTTACATTAGTAGCAACATATGTGGTTCCTTGCAATGATAACTCTGTATCTCCCATGGGAGATTGCTGGGGGTAAAAAGTAAAAACAAATTGCTCAGATGTCACTAAATTGTTCAGACCAAGGGTTCTAAAGATGATACACATAATGCTTTAACAAAAATAATCATGGAATGATGATAACCTTTCAGGGAACCTTTTATTACTTCAAATTTATGCTACAATTAATGTATTTTTCTAGATCCATATGATGGCTTTTGAAGGAGATAGCTCAACACTTAGGCTGCTTTCACATTGGGCAGTGGAGGTGCGGTGACGGTATAGCCGCGCTATTTGTAGCGCCGCTATACCGTCGTATTTACCGCGATATTCGGGTGCTAGTGGTGCGGTTTTAACCCCCGCTAGTGGCCGAAAAAGGGTTAATACCGCCCGCAATGCGCCTCTGCAGAGGCGCATTGCGGGCGGTATTACCACGGTTTCCCATTGATTTCAATGGGAAGGCGCGGTATAGGAGCGGTAAACACCCCACTCTTATACCGCTCCAAAGATGCGGCTAGCAGGACTTTTGGAGCGGTCCTGCTACCGCACCGCTTCAGTGTGAAAGCCTTCGGGCTTTCACATTGAAGCCTGCAGGCACGATTTTTTCATGCGGTATAGCAGCGCTTTTTTTAGCGCTGTACCACATGAAAAACGCCTCAATGTGAAAGGGGCTCACATAAGACTGGGTTCACATATGCTGTGGTTCATAGCATGGAGTCTGGTGCGTCCCTGTTCACTGATTTAGGCGCACCTAAATCCAAACCAAACACGCACAGGACCCTTTTTAAATGCGGATCACGGCCACCCCAGAGCTGTGTGAACTGGTGCCATTGAGAGCCGGTCACAATCTCCTGTCATAAGAATTTGATGTTGGTAAACCTGCATCCAATTTGCATGTGTGTGAACCCGGCATTATAGAGAATTTAGTATATATAAGATCAAGCAAGTGATGTCCACTGTGACCATGCATAAATATTAGGGCTGTGCAAATTAACTTTTAATTAATCGATTAATCTTTAATCTTTAATCGGTCAAAATCTTTTTTTTTCACAAGAAAAGATCAAAAATCTTTTTGATCGATTAAAATTCTTTTGATTGGTACTCGCCTCTCCGCCGGCTTCTGGGCCTTCAGGGAGGTCCGTGGGAGATCCAGTAACGTCACGGACACCGACGTGGGTTTGCCGTGTCCATCTGAAGGGCTCCTTTGCTGTGCCCTTCATATCTGCATGCCGGCGGGACCTTACTATCTGCCACACGCAAGGGCTGTTACACTTCCCTCTATCACTTCCCTCTATCAACCTGGGATTCTACAACTATCCACTGGGAGTTGTGATAGTTCCCTTCATGGGACATCTACATGCCGACGGAATGTTAACCTCTCCTCATCTGGATTCAGCAGTGGTATAGTTGTACACATTTTTATACCAGTATCATACTTGGCTACATGTTTTTATGACTGCTTTTGGTACCGTTTGGTAATACACGCACCATTTTTACAGTTTATGTAGCTTCATCGATTTTATCTCCAGTGCAATATTTATTTGGTTACCTACTTGAAGACTATAAAAGTTTTAATGCTATTCCCATCGAGCGCTGCCTTTGTGTGTTTTTTGTATCCTGCTATCCATTTTTCCAGTGGTTGGTAGCTGCACTGGGAATCAGCTTGCAAGGAGGAGATCAGCTAAAAGTATTTGGATCTGTATGTGCGTTATAATTAATCGAAATTAGTCGATTAATCAATTAAAAAAAAACGATTAATCGAACAGAAAATTTTTGATCAGTAACAGCCCTAATAAATATTAATTGATCAGTTCAAATATAGCATTGCATACTCAAAAAATAAAATAGAACCACCGACCCTAAATAAAAACAAAAAACCTCTGGTCCCGACGAAGGCTCCTGTTATCTGCCAGCTCTGCCAGCTCTGCCATCTGACAGTCCTTAAATAGCTAAGGGGCAGGGCCATCCGGCGATGTCATCCAGTGGCCCCACCCCCTTGTGACTACATCGGGCCCAACACGCCTCGGTCGATGAAGTCACAAGGGGGTGGGGTCACCTGATAATATCATCGGGTGGCCCCACCTCTTAGCTATTTAAGAACTGACAGATGGCAGAGCTAGCAGATGGTGGGAGCCTCTGTCGGGACCAGAGTTTTTTTTCTTTTGGGTCGGAGGTAGGGCCAGACATTGTGATTGGCATTGGACCTACTTCATGTGGACATTTTTATTTTTGTTTTTAAATAAAGGAATGATCAACAAATGTCTCTGTGTTTTTATTTACTTTTTACAATTTTGTGGTGAATAACTAGGGGTACTATATACCCCTACTCATTCACATAGGGGGGCGGGATTTGGGGGGCCTCTTGTTAAAAGGGGTTTCCAGATTCCAAAAATCCCCTGTGCGTAGGCCCCCACAACCACCAGGCCAGGGTTTTAGGGAAGAGGCCTTTGTTCCCATCAAAATAGGGAAAAGTTGCTTTGGGGTGGCGGAAGCAGAACCTTCCCTGCTCCAAAGCACCCCCAGTGTTGAGGGCATGGCACTCACTTGTTCCTCCCTTTCTTGACATGCTGGACTTCATGCTCGGATAAGGGTCTGGTATTAATTATGGAAGCAATTTTTTTTTACATTCAGTTTTCAGTGGGGAGTCATCAGTTGTAAATTAAACAAATTTCAAATAAATGTGTTATTATTTCATTCAGAGATTCAGATACATAAAAATCTCTGAATAACTAAAAATTCGTCCAAATTTATATTCGGACCAAAACAAATGGTACATGTCTAAAAACTCCATATCAGTTGAAGGTAAAAGAACTATAAAGCATGGACTAATTTGCTACAGCAGTGAAAAAAATTCTTCCTGATCCCACAAAGGCCATCGTATATTTCCAAGATCAACAGTCTTGTTATTATCACCTATAAATGTTAATATCCAATTGTATTTTGTGCTTTTAGGATTGCATTCAGGTCTTTGTTAGTTTTTTTTCTACTGAGCTGGTCATAACTAGTTCTTTGGGGAGTCTATTCTGCATTTTCATAGCTCTTATGTGAAGAAACCTTTCAATATTAAATCTCTTTTCCTCCAGACGTAAAGAGTGCCCCCTAGTCCTCTGTAATGACCTTAAAGTGATTAACATGTTAACTATATTGCCACTCCTGGAAAATTGTCATTCAATTGTCTAACCACTTGCTGACCAGCCACCGTCATTATACGGCAGTAGGTTGGTTTGTTCCCATGAATCGCTGTAACTGTACGTCGCCCCATTTAACAGCTATAGGTCGCTACACTGAGAGGCAGAACAGATCCCCATTCTGTCAGGGAAGTAGAGATAGATCGTCTGTTCCTAGTGATTAGGAACAGTGATCTCTTTCCTCCTCCAGGCAGTACACTTCCCGCACAGTTAGAAACACCTCCCAGGGAACACATTTAACCCCTTGATTGCCTTGTGTTAAAATCTTCCCTGACAGTGTCATTTATACAGTAATCAATGCATTTGTATAGCACTGCTCGCTGTATAAATGTCAATAGTCCCAAAAAAAGTGACAAAAGTGTCTGATCTGTCCGTGGCAATGTCGCAGTGCTGCTTATCATCTCCATTTTTTGCGCGCTGTGATTGGCCAAGCATGCGGGTCATAGTGCATGCTTGGCCAATCATCAACCAGCGATGCCGCAGTGAATTATGGTCTGTGAAACGTAACTCGAATTTGGCGCGAACGACCCGTTTTGTTCGAATTTCGACGAACGATCGAACATACGATGTTCGAGTCGAGCATGAGTTTGACTCGAATACGAAGCTCATCCCTACCAATGAGTTAGCTTTCCCATAAATGCATAAGACCCAGTTCTTCTAGTGTTAAAATGATGGTACCTTGCTCAAGGGTTTTGTATTCCAAACAAGAAGTTAGATCTCTGCACCTGATTTTCTCCTTTCGGGGAAGATGGACACATATCATTTTCTCCACAGGGTCTTAAGCCAAGTACACACGATGAGATAATTGGATGAATGATCATCTGTATTTTTTTTTGGGGGGGGGGTTGCATGCAAGTCTCCATATTGAAAATGAAGAAGTTACTAAAGAACGAAAATTCTCGTACGTCAAAATAAAAATTTGGAAGTGATGTCATGTATTGCAGTGTATTAGTATTGCATTTTTGGACGAAAACTGTACTGAATAAATGAAAATCGTACGATCTGGTATCATACGAGATACGTTTTCGTGTTTTTGTCACTTAGGATAAAAAAAGCTGATAAAAAAAGCTGTGTACTAATGATCATATTATCGTACGATCGCTTTGAAAGCGGTATTTTTTGTACAATTTTCTTATCATGTTTACGGGGCATTGCTTACTGTCTGAGAGCCTGGCAACAGAATTTCCTCCAGTCTGACAAAGCCATAATCTGCAGTTATCCTGGTTGCTTTAATTACTTGGATCTGCTTTTAGTGTGTATTGCTATGGAGCATACACTACAGGATTTAGGTGTAAAAGAAGGCAACTGCTCTATTTTGAAATAGAAAAATGTTAGCATGTAGCATCGTGCTGGGGATGCGGTAATAAACCTATTAATAAAGCTGCCAGTCAACACTTTGCCCAGATGGTGGCTTTAAATCCTAGATGTCCTTGACAGCTATGGTCTCCACTACAATCAGGAACCAATCAGAGTGGTTCCCAGTCATGTGATCCATTTATAACTATGACATGGTTACATGCAGGCTTAACCAACAAAATAAGCCTGCAAATGGTACTGCAGAGTGTGGCAATGTTGATCTGTTTAATACTATAATTTCCAAAAGCAATTACAGTATTAGAAAACCAATTGGGATATTTACTGTATTATAGCGAAAAGTAAAAAATATTGTGTTTTTTTTTAAACTGTCTGTCTTTTTTTGTTTTTAGCGAAAAAAATAAAACACGTAGAGGTGATCAAATACCACCAAAAGATAGCTCTATTTGTGGGGAAAAAAATCCAGTTTGGGTACAATGTCGCACAACCACCTAATTGTCATTCAAAATGTTATAACGCTGAAAGCTGCAAATTGGCCTGGGCAGGAAGGGGCAGAAAATGCTCGGTATTAATGTGGTTAATTAAAAAAATATATTTTTCTTTTACATTTTTACACATCTGTCATCCTATAATAAAAAACACAACAAGGTTTTTATTTAAACAGTGTACCAAATAAACGCTTTAAAGCCCATTCACACAGGGGCAACACGACTTCTAGCACGACTTTGGGAGGCAACTTGGACACGGCTTGAGTATGAATCATCAGGCAACTTACAAGGCAACTTCAAGTTGCCTCCAGGACAGTAAAAGGCAACTTCAAGTCATCTCCAGGACAGGAGGCTTTCCAGTGGCCAATCAAACAACAATCAGCTCTGTGGGAGAGAGGGGTTTGCCTGAGAAATGTATGTTATCTTCCTGTATTGTTGCTTCAGTTAAGACAGTGATCCGACTTCTGAGGCGACTTCCATTGAAATCAATGGGTACAGGTTGCCTACAAGTCGCCTAGAAGTCAGATTGAAGTAGTACAGGAACCTTTTCTGAAGTCAGAGCGACTTCAGTAGTGTACATTAAGACAGCTCCCATTCACTTCCATTAATTTTCTCGGGCAACTCGGGCAACTTGGGGCGACTTGAAGTCGGATCCCAGGTCGCCCCAGTGTGAACCAGCTCTTAAATGCTTACACACACACACACACACATAGATTTATTTTGATATATTGTACAAGACTTCAAGGATGGGTCCTGGACAAATAGGGTAGTAGGAGTCTAATGCTGCATACACACGACCATTTTTAATGGTCTAGAAAAAACAACGTTTTTTTCAACGTGATTCTTGTCAAGCCTGCCTTGTCTACACACGATCGTATAAAAAAATGCTCACGCAAAGCGTGGTGACGTACATCACGTACGATGGCACTATAAAGGGGAAGTTCCATTCGAATGGCGCCACACTTGGGGCTGCTTTTGCTGATTTCGTGTTAGTAAAAGTTTGGTGAGAGACAATTTGCGCTTTTCAGTCTTCATGCTTTTCAGTCTGTTACAGCGTGACAAATGTGCTATCTCCATTACAAACGCTCATTTTACCAGAACGAGTGCTCCCGTCTCATAACTTGCTTCTGAGCATGCGTGTTTTTTTCCCGTTGTTAAAGTCTACACATGATCATTTTTCACGACGTGAAAAACGACAATGTGAAAAACGAGAGCATGTTCTAAATTTTTAATTCCCAATTTTTACGTTGCGAAAAAATTTCTGGAGCCCACACATGATCGTTTTTAATGACATAAAAAAAAATGAAAGTTAAACAAATATCTGGTGACATTTTTTGTGCTATTGAGTGCTATTGAGATCTGTCCCTGCTAGAGAGACCCAGGACTGTTCTTTGGACTGTGATGCACCTACTGCAGGTAAAAGCGCTTAGTGGGCAAGAAATAATTTTGTTTTATTTGTGCTGAAGACAAGCTTACTTTGTTTTTCTGTTGTGCTGAAGAAATATTTTTTTTTAGGTTGGGCTGCTGGAAGCATTATTTTGTTTGCCTTTTATAAAATAAAGCCATTTTCTGTTGATTTATGCCCATGCTGGTAATCCCTAACTCCCCGACATATTAAAATATAAAAACATTATTTTTGTATGCAAATGAGTTATAGATTTAATGTTAACTAATGCATGTAGGTGTGCTAACTTTGGCCTAGACACCAAGGCATCTTTTACCTGTGGCCACAAAAGGGTGAAAGCCAAAATTGCACTCCACAAAAACTAAAGCCAGCCATACTGTACATGGATGGAAATTCTGCCAGTTCAGCAGGGACTGACTGGATTTTGATCAATGTATGCGCACGCTGGTTATACACAAGTCGATCAATCAGCCTGTCTGTTTTTTTCCCAAGTGATCAGTGCCTCCGGAAACACTGATTATTGTATTCTGACGGTAGGCAAGGCTTCCTGCTGTCAGAATGCAATAGGACAGCGAAAGGGATTTCCCCAAACCACATCAAATGTATGGATGGGGGTACCAGGGCATTTTCTTTTGTTCAACCTGCTGCATAATGTATGGGCTACCTTAGTCTTTATTTGTAGCTCCCAGCCCACTCATCCTGAAACATTAGGGCTAACAAAAACATTTTTTTACTTCCCTCTAGTTGTATTTAAATTATGATTGCAGTGATGGTAAAAGTGAAATGTGAAATATAAATTGTGTTCTGGTAAGAGGCTGTTGTGCATTTTTTTTATAATTTTGGAGTTCCAGATTTGTAGATTAATTGTTAATAGTTTACTGTAATATTATAAAATATGAGACAGTCTCTGTACGGGCTATGGGCCAGATTCACAAAAGAGATAAGACGGCGTATCTCCTGATACGCCGTCGTATCTCTGTGATCCGCCCGTCCTAACTATGCGGCTGATTCATAGAATCAGTTACGCATAGATAGCCCTAAGATCCGACAGGTGTAATTGACTTACATCGTTGGATCTTAGGATGCAATTCTAGGCCGGCCGTTAGGTAGGGAGGCCATTGCGGTCGGCGTACAATATGCAAATGACTAGTTACGGCGATTCACGAATGTCCGCGATGCCCGTTGATCTAAATTTACGTCGTTTCCGTAGCGATACGCGTCGTAAAGTTAGGGCTGCCTCCTAGGTGTTCTAAGCAATGTTAAGTATGGCGGTCGTTCCCGCGTCGAAATTTAAAAAATCACGTTGTTTGCGTAAGTCGTCCGTGAATGGCGCTGGACGCCATTTACGTTAACGTCTAAACAAATGATGTCCGTGCGACGTCATTTAGCGCAATGCACGTTGGGTAATTTTCCCGACGGAGCATGCGCAGTACGTTCGGCGTGGGAACGCGCCTAATTTAAATGGTGCCTGCCCCATTTGAATTAGGCGGGCTAGCGCCGAGTGGATTTACGTTACACCGCCGCAAGTTTACAGGTAAGAGCTTTGTGAATCAGTCACTTACGCTGTAAACTTGCGGCGTTGTAACGTAAATCAGATACGTTACGCCGCTGTGGAGCAACGTAATTCTCTCTGAATCTGGCCCTATGTTTTTATTTTAAAATAACTTTTTCTATTCTTGACTTCATGGGAGATGTAATTTTCCTTCCTGGGAAGTGTGAGTAAAAATCTCCCCAATCTGGCATTGAAAACAATAAAACCTGACATATTTTCTAATCCTTCCCTACATAAAACAACATTATTATTCTTGTAACTGGGAGAAGTGTAAATGGCGTTAGCATTTGTGCTGTAGCCAAATCATCACAGGGGATGAGATGAAGAGGCATAGTTCATTTGTAATCTTGAAAAAAAAAGTAGCTATCTCTATTTGTATCAGGACTCTCACCTAGTTTTCTTTTAGCCATGGTTTAAACAAGGCTGTTTTTTTTTTATAGAAGGTGTGGATCACAGAAGGGTTTTGTCAGAATTGTCAGCTCTCAGGAGTGGCTCAGTTTTAAGTCCACAAGCTCACTAGCTCAGCTATCTGATTTCAGATCTTGCTACAAAGACTTCTGTAGGACCAGAGTTTACACACAGTACTTTCAAGCTGTGTTTACATAGACCTAGCTATGTCATCTTTGACATTTGTGGGTCTCTCTTTGATTTCAATCATCCATATTGAATCAGAGAAAAGTTAACCCAACCCTTTTTTTTTCCTTTTTCTTTTTTTTCACTGTCTTTATGGCTGTTTCAAAACACTGTTTGATTACTTCTGCTTTACTTCCTGGACAGACTTCAAGTCATGACACAGGAAGGATTTGACCAGCTGAGGGTAGATGATGCAGGGTGTGTGCTAATGAGAGCAGCTGGTCAACTCCTTCCTGTGTCATGACCTAAAGTCTGTCCAGGAAGTAAGGCAGAAGTAATCAAGTAGTATTTTGAAACAGACATAAAGTGGATGAGGCAAGCATGCGTAGAATAATTGGAAAGCTGTTGTATTTTTGCAAAAGAAGTACATTAATTGCATTTTGGTACATAGAGGAGCTGGAATTTAGAAAACAAGTGAACTTATCCTTTAATATTAGGCCCATCAAGCACACCAAATGCTCATGCAGGAATTACATTTGTGTTATTTTATGAGTATCAAATGCTCATGCAGGAATGATACATTTCATTTAAAGTTTTTACAAATGCAGACCTGTGTATGCAGCACTAAAGAACCAACTTCGGACTGTTCCAAACTGAATTATTCTTTCTTAGTGCTACAGTAACAGTATATGCTAGCTAATCCTTTTCATCTGTATGTGCTACAATGTAACAACAAAAGTGAAAATGTACTCCTAATTTGCAAGCTAAGTTTTGAATACCACACTGCATTATCCTGCTGGTTAGGTGCCCCAATTTATAACATTCTGGGGCAAATATCTGGGGTACTGAAACTTAAGTAAACTCTGTATCAGGAAATACTATAGGTAATATACTACCTATTTTTTTTTTTGCACTTGGTCTTATTAAAATTAATAAAACAAAAATATAGACAACCAAATCTGATACAAAAGTACAGCTCTATCTGAACACTTTACCACTTTAAAAGACATATGATATGGTGGGATACATGTCAAATATTATTTGGAGCAAAATGAGTTGAGAGTCTTCAGGGAAATGTTTGTTTTAAGAAAGCCATTCTTCTTTGGTGTCATTAACACGCTACAAATATTCCAGTTAGATTCATCCATTGATTCTTTCAGAGAAACATGAGCTGAATGTTTTGTGATGGTATCAAAAAGGTTTCTTTGAAGCACAAATTGACCATAGTACATTTCTAATTGTAATATAACTTGTTTCTCAAGTACATTTTATCAGCTTCCCTTCCCCCTTTTCATGTATTTTTAAAGTGGTAGCAAACTGGGATAATCTAAAATCTGCTGAAAGGCAGGGTTTATATAAGAGAAGGGACCCTGGAGGTCTGTTCTGTCATAAATCTCCCGACTGCCTGTCAACGAGTAATGTGATCTGAGCCGCACATGCCGCACCAATGTCACTGCCGTGTGAATGCAATCCGTCCGAAGATTCCAAACCCAGAAGGAAGACCAGGTGAAGATGGAAGCGCTGAGAAGCCGTAACAACTCAGCACTGGAGGGCTACATTTATAGGTAAATGTGTCATTATGTACTAGTATGCAGTGCATACTGGTATATTATGACCTAAACCTGCAAGGGGCCCATGTTTGTTGTTAACAACCGCGACTTTACTACCGCTTTAATCTAAATGTGTCCATTGGGTTTTACCCACTTCACCCTCAGATATCATTGGTTGCCAAGGGTGATCTGCATAAAATTGTTAGTACAGAACTAAATAGTCACTGAAATCATGCTAACCTGATTACAACTGCCAGTCATCCATATTGTAGCACAGTGTAAAAAAACTACACGTTTAGAGTAAATATACTGTATTCAGGGACAGGCTTTCATACAGTATGGTCCATTCACAAATTATTAAAAACAAATGCAAATACTTAAGCATAAAAGGCTTTTAAACATATAAAATGATAAGATATAATATTCCTAAATGATGTGAATTAGCCCATACGAGTCATCTGCTGTTTTTTTTTCCTTTTAAGGTGCTTAGGTAAACTTATCCTTGAAGGCAATTTAATAACAAAACTATCCCTCACTGCCTTCTATGTGCCTCCAGCTTCCCACTAATAATAGGAGCAGGTAACGCCAATAATAAACATTAACAGATAATTTTGACTAATTAGAACACAGGCATGGTTATATGACCCTAATTCTTTATCCCCTGTGTCCTATGTAGCACCTATTAAACGCTAAGCTAAAGAGAAAAAGTTAATGTGATATTTGCTGGCATGATCCATTTCACCGGAAAACAAATTCAAATACAACAAAGGACAACCCAAAAGGGTTTCTGAGTTGCGCCTGCATCAGGATGTGCTCAATTAAATCTGAACCCTTCCCCACTGTGCGTCTGTGGTACAGTGGACCCTTTTCGCAGTGATCTTGCATTATACACCTGCACTTGGCAGTTATATCCTAAAAATATCCTTTGAAAGGCACAGCCCGATATAGGCAGAGCTTGGATGGGCTCTTAAAAAGTCTTCTAAACCTGTCCTTATTAACACTGATGGCCATCAGAGCTTAACGTGGTTCTAAAGACAATTTGTTTTATAGCTTTCTGTCTTCCCTCTTCCTTGTGTGAAGAGGAAGAGAGGGGAGTAGATATTCAGCGCTGTGCGCCGCTGCATCTCTTCTCCCCTCTCTTCCAGGGGATAGGGCATGTAGCAAAAACCATTGGCTCTTTCTGTTGCCAATCGAAAACAGTAAGGAGGAAGAGGCTGTGGGGCTAAGCTTATTGTGTGTGTTTGTCAATGGAGCTTGGCTCCATAGACACACACAGCTTAGGAGGAATAATGCACAGTGTGCCCCCATAGCAAACAGCTTGCTATGGGAGCACACGAAGAAGGGAGGAGCCAAGATCGCTGGCTGGGGACCCCAGAAGAGGAGGTCCAGGGCCTCTCGGTGCAATACCATTGCACAGAGCAGGTAAGTATAACATGTTTATAATTTTAATTAAAAAAAAACACTTTAACAGTAACTATACTGAAGGTGGAGATTCTGTTGTTGCTCTTATGAGGACCATTGTGATAATGCACCAGACTCACTAGCATTAGTAAGTTGCTTTTTTTCTAATTGGAGATTTCTCATCTCTAATTTATTACCAAATGGTAATAAACTGTTATGGTAAAAATGAGAATAGTGGATTAATTTCCTTCTATATTAAATTTTTTTTAAAGTTTTATATTTCACTTGCGGCCATCTATACCCAAATTATCCAAAATTAAACAGAATGAGCATAGACACATTAACTTTGTTAAACTATTAATTTAACTATTGTGGTACATTATACCCATGTAGATCATGGTGCGTAGTGAATGTAGTGTAAATTGGGTTAAGATTAAATAAGAAAGTTTCATTTTAAATATAAATGAAAAGGTTTCCCCTAAAGAAATTCACTGTTTTAATCTACCGTAATTTAAATATAAAAATATGAGTAAATGACTTGTGGGGTTGGATGGACAGCTAGTTAACAAGTCTTAATTTAAAAGAAAAGTGCTGTATAGTAAATGTGTTAATTTCTCCTCTGGGTTTGTAAATTAAAACAACCTGCCCTACTCATCAGGTGCAGATTTAGCCATAGACAATATAGGCTGTGGTCTAAGATGTGAGATCTGCCATGGAAGTACATAGCCACTCGCACTTCATATTGCTGACTTTGAAATGAAAAATTTCCGAAGTCTGAACTGCCTGCAATCCAAGTGGGTCCTCATTCCTGTTGTTCTTGCACAGTTTGTTATTTTTTTTGTTGGAATAGTGTACTGTGCACTTACAGTTTACCCACCCTGGGTCTATACACCTAGGACTGAAATGCTAGCAGGCTGGTGTGACAGTATTGTCTACTCTTATTGTTGCTAGTTCTAAGAATACTAACACAGAGTGGGAAAGCTTTTTAATTTGCCATCTGTCCCTATCTCATTGTATTATAAAAATGGGTCTGACTGGTGTGATATTAAGCTTAGCCAGTGGAATGAGATGGCAGGGAAGGTGGTACAAGGCAATTACCCAAGGTTATCTGAAAGGATAAATCCAGGCCTGCCTCTTGTTATAATGTCACGTGTTGGTGAAACATTATATTTTCAGGTGCTGTGGGTATAATTTTGGAAATTTGCTGGATGATTTACCCCCCCAGCCACAACCAACCCAACTAATTTAAATTGTGTTAGAGGAGCTGTAGCACTTCTATAATTAAAATAAGCATCTTGCAAAATAGCGAGACTTGTGTGTGTTCTGCATGGAGTCCTGATTTGATGTTATCTTAAAAAAGAAAACAAAATGTACAAGACATTCTCTTTTTAAAAGTCACAAATAATAACCTAAGGAAGAAGTCACTTTAAGATTTAAGTTGACCTAACTTTTTGAACACATCTAGCTTCCAACACTTAAATCACTACAGTTTGCAAAAGTCTGAAACAAATCATAAGATCAAGTGGGATTGGTGGTTGAATTTCATTTCCATCCAGTCGCAAATAACGAAGACGAGGTCCGTGAGGATAGTGAGGGTCAAATTCTTCTCTTACTTCATTGGGACAGCTAACAGTTCCATTAATGTCTGCAAAATATTAATGTACACATATAAGTTGATGTTTCATAAGATATCCAAGAAGTTATGACATTTATGATGTTTATTGGTGAAACATGAAGCATACCTGCACTGTACACTTTTTTGGCTTTCTGCACTGTAACATTTGTTCATTGTAAGGAAACAAATTAAATAATTTGAATCATTTGAAAGCAAAAGAAAATGAAACTAAAGGGCACTAGAGATATTGGGCCAGATTCACAAAGGAGATACGACGGAGTATCTCAGATACTCCGTCGTATCTCTCAGAGTATCTATGCGACTGATTCATAGAATCAGTTACGCATAGATAGCCCTAAGATCCGACAGGTGTAATTGTTTTACACTGTCGGATCTTAGGATGCAGTACCGCGGCCTCAACTGGGGGGAGTTTGCTTCGTAAACCAGCGTCGGGTATGCAAATTAGGAGTTACGGCGATCCACGAAGGTTTTTCCCATTGTTACATCGTCGCAAGTTTTAGATTCCCGTCGCAAAGATAGGGCTGCTATTAACATGGTGTAAAATTACTTACCATGTTAAAGTATGCCCGTCTTTCCCGCGTCGCTTTTGAATTTTTTTGTTTTCCCGTCGTAAGTACGTTACGCACGTCACGATTCTCAACACGTCGGCGCGTCGTAATTTTGCGCAAAGCACGTCGGGAAACTTGCGACCGGAGCATGCGCAGTACGTCCGGCGCGGGAGCGCGCCTAATTTAAATGGTACCCGCCCCATTTGAATTGGGCCGCCTTGCGCCGGACGTGTTTACGATACACCGCCGTAAGTTTCCAGGTAAGTGCTTTGTGGATCGGGCACTTACACTGAAAACTTGCGGCGGTGTAACGTAAACGGGTTACGTTACGCTGCGCCGCAGGTACGTGAATCTGGCCCAAGGTTTGGATTTGCTGCTACCATGGGTTTATGTCAAAATCTGTGTGTTTGTGGACCCGGCAGAACAATTCAGGTTTTGCCAGTAGTAACATACTGGCTGGCCTTTAAACGTAAAGTCATTGTAAACGATCACCTTGTTAAACAACCCATTCAGTTTAAAATAGAAATGAAAGGCAAAACATTTTTGTTCAGATATAGAAATCATTATAAATACCTTGGTTCCATTTTTTTATAAGTGATCACATTCCCTCATTTCTCAGCTGCATAGGAGCTGAGTGGAGGAGAAACAGCAGTACTCTGAGCTTCCCAGTGAATGGTTGTGCGGTGGGGGTGTGTCAGGACAAGTCTGATCATTGGAGGAGAGTACACTGAGTTCCCAGCATAGCTAGAGAACTGACCACTGTGTGCTCTCCTGCTTAGTGTGATTTGTTTTTAATAGAAAAGCAAGGGGACTAGCAGGATCACCAGGGATTTCACACAAGGGAAGCAATACAACAGGAAACTTTCTCAAACAAATACATGGTACAGCGGACACATATCAGGAATAGTAAGTGTTGGGGTAACAAACACTTTAAGTCAGTTGGCTTTAAGGGCCAATAAGTGAACCAGTACAAAAGCATGGGCTCTTAGCAGCCATATTAACAATGTGCTTTACTGTGAGAGGGAAAGCATACAAAGCGCAAGTCTCATAATTTATATGTAAACTCTGAATGCCCTGTGGGTAGCAAAATGCTGTGTATCTTAAAACATTTAGCGGTGAGGGAGAAGAGGATTTTTAACTTTTTTCATCCTTTGCTATAACCGAATGCTGTTGATGTCCTGAGCCTCTTTACAGATTGTCCCTGTCCATACGCACTACAGTGGTAGCATGCTGCATTTGTTTTTTAACAGGGCACATTTTAAAAAAAATTCTGACTGCAATTTTTTTTTTCATGCCCCTGATAACATGTTTATGCTAAAACATGTTGTGCAGAGCAAAGGAAGGACACTGGAGCGAGAATGAACTGCCCTGGGAGAGGGCAGACTGTCTCTGATGTCCGTGTAGAATTAACAGACAAACAGTCTGGCTCAATGTGCAGCTTTGTGAGTGTTATATCTCATAGTAAGATCCTTAAAGATCCTTAAAGTGAGAGTGCCTTATTTAAACAAAGTGCATTTTACTCTGTTAAATAATACTAGTTATATGGTGAGCACTATTATATTCCTTAGGTGTTTTCCTTGATTTTCTGAGTACTTGCTGCTAAAAGGTTATCTTTCAGGTGAGAGTACATTCATATGAGTGGTGGCGGGACTCACAGGAAAACAAGTATTCAAGTTTGTTTCAGCACTTGTGGAAGACACCCAAGGATTTATGATTAATGGGATTTTTTTTAAGTCTTTTATGGATTTATAAATATGTTTGGACACTGTTTTTTTGAATTTATATAAATAGAACAACATGTTTGAACACCAATTATTCTTTATATACACAGGTGGATCACGTTTATTATAACTATATTTGATGATTGTTTATTAGAATTAAGATTTTATATTTAAAAAGAAAAAAGGGGGTTGGGACTTTGAATGAGGCGCGTGCGTGACAGTTGGCAACTAGATGGGCAAATGAACATATCATAAATATGTATACACAAATGGTCTCAGAGAAACAGATTGAACTCAAATTTCATCAACAGCTTATAAATGTTGATACATACATACATATGGTAAAATAAGTACATTAATGATTGAAACATGGCACCATGTGAACAAAGATTGTTGGATTAGAAGCGGATTCTAGATAGATTAAAACAATATAAAGTTGGTGCATGATTAGCTAATATTTCGTATGTAAATAATTCAGACACATGATTGTGGTAAGAAACATGCATCCTGGAGCTCAATGCATTTTGTGGACTATGTTTCACTTCCTCAGGAGCAGATGCAGCACATAAAAATCAGCTCTACGAACAACACGTGTTAGTGTGGAAATAGAGCCATCTGGGGACGTCTGCCCAAGGAGCCGTGGTAGTAATATCCGTGGCAGCCAGGGCACGTGTATGTGGACCTTGAAAAGGTGAAGACATCCTTGGTGTGGTCAAAAGTGGCATGAGTATCAATCTCAATGGGAATTCCTTTTATGCATAGTGTAGTTATGGTCAAGCACTAAAAACATGTATAATTATCTCGGAGGTGTAGGAAAAGGAAGCATAAGTTAAAATTTTATATTATGCTTGTTCTATATGTAGTGCAGCTTTTCTTCACTTCAGAATTTTCCACTTTTATGCTTGTGGCTTAATATTGGAGTGTGCACAAATGTTTTTGTATTATCAATTGTTTTTTTCACCAGCCTTTTTTTTAAACAAACCTTCCATGAAATTGGAAGGTCTGTTCTATTGAAAAACCCCCAAGGTCAAATTGCCTTAAAAAAAAAGTGAGAATGCAAACCTGCAGTAGGCTGGAGTACATTGTTTTGGATTTTTAGAGCTCAGCTCTCCCAGGAGCATATGACCCTGTTTTTCAGGAGCTTTTGGGCTAAAAATAGCATCTGTAAAGCGCCTCCCCTGCAGCCCCAGTGTGAGAGCCAGAGTGCTTTCTCACTTGGGTGGTGCACGTGCAGAATGTTAAGAAAAGTCCTGCAAGCAGCATTTTTGGGGGGGTATACACTGCTCCTCCACCCCCTGCCCATTGAAATGAATGGGCACCACTGCCAAATGGCCTCCAAAGTGATTTCCTGAACATCCTTCAGAAGGAGCGGGATTGCGTGGCTGCGAACACGCCACATTTTGGATCATCAGGAGGGGTCTGTGATTGGCCCTGATCTTATGATGGCTGTTTCTAATCACAACCATCATGTAATGTTCACAGAGAGCCACTGCCATCCAAACGGCTCTCCTTCTCCTCATGCGGAGCCTGTCAGTGAGGAGGAGGAGAGCGGATCTGTACTGCAAGCCAGGGATCAATGTGTATGAGCTTATCAGTGCTAAATAAATGCATTGATTACTGTAAAAATTACACTGGCAGTAAAGGGGTTAACCAGTAGGGGCACTGGAGGGGTTAAGTGTGTCTTAGGGAGTGGTTCTAACTGTAGGGGGTATGGCTGTGTGTTACATGACACTGATCACTGCTCCTGATCACTATGAGGAATGCAGAAATGCTTGTTTACATTAGCATTTCCCCATTCTTCCTCTCCGTGAGTCTGCGGGACCAGCACGCCCACAATGTTGTATCTTTAAGGCAACGTATATATATGTTGATCTGCCCAACTGAGCCATTCTGCCAACGTATATCGCCGTGAGCCAGTCATCAAGCGGTTAAAACAGAAAGTAGAAAATATATATTTTTTCTAAATTTTTGCAATTTTGTCACTTATATCACAAAAAAAAAGCAGTTGTCAATAAATACTGCCAAAAGAAAGCTCTATTTGTGTGTACAAAATTATAAAAATTTAATTTGGGTACAGTGTAGCATGACTGATTAATTGTCATTCAATGCGAGAGCATGGAAAGCTGAAAATTTGTCTTTGAAGGTGGTGAAATTGTCC
This sequence comes from Rana temporaria, assembly GCF_905171775.1. Classification (NCBI taxonomy): domain Eukaryota; kingdom Metazoa; phylum Chordata; class Amphibia; order Anura; family Ranidae; genus Rana; species Rana temporaria. The sequence goes on along the minus strand of NC_053491.1, from coordinate 202,460,381 downwards.
AGTATTGAGGTAGTTAGGGACGGATATATGCTTGCAAAGACTGATTTATAGTAAGTCCTTCAATTCAAAACACCTTAAAATAATTGTAAATGATCACTTTGTAAAAACAACCCATTCAATTTAAAATAGAAATGAAAGGCGAAATATGTTTGTATAGATATAAAAATACTTAAATACATGTTTTCCCTGTTTTTTTTTTTTTTTATAAGCAATCACATTCCCTCTGTTCTCAGCTGCTGGGGGGGGGGGGCAGCAGTACACTGAGCTTCCCCGTAAATGGTTGTGTATCTGGGGTGTGCCAGGACAAGTCTAATCATTGGAGGAGAGCATAGCTAGAGAACTGATCAGGGTGTGTTCTCCTGCTTAGGCCCCATACACACGGTCGGACCGAACCGATGAGAATGAACCGAAGTTCAGTTTCATCAGACCAAACCAACCGTGTGTATAGGCCATCGGTCTGTTTTCCTTCGGTCCAAAATTTTAAAACATGCTTCAAAACCGAACCGATGGACTGCTGCCCGATCGGACCAAACCGATGGTTAGTACAGAAAAGCATCGGTTCAAAACCAGCGCATGCTCAGAATCAAGTCGACGCATGCTTGGAAGCATTAAACTTTGTTTTATTCAGCATGTCGTGTGTTTGACGTCACCGCATTCTGACCCGATCGGATTTTGGACTGACGGTGTGTACGTATATCAGGCCGTACGGCCACTTCAGAGGTGAACCGATGAAAACGGTCCGATGGACCATTCTCATCGGTTTTGTCCGACCGTGTGTACAAGGCCTTAGAGGTCAGTTTTTAAAAGGGAAGGAGAGGGACTGGCAAAAACACCGGGGATTTCACATAAAGGAAGAATACAAAAAGAACAGTACATGGTACAACAGGCACAAATCAGGAATGTGAAATGTTGGGGTAACAAAGTTTTAACTATTTCTTCTATTTATAACATTTTAGCCTGGGGAGATTAGAGCACATCAGGCAGTTGTTGCTGAAGTTTAAGAATTGCATTTTTTTGCAGCACCTCACTGCATATATTGAAACCAAAATGTAAAAACAATGTAAACCCAAAACATTGCACACTCCCCCCCCCCCCCAATCTTATACCATCCATCTCCCCTAGCTTTTAGATTTATTGTGACTGCTAAATGCATTTTTTTAATTCAGGCCTATTACTACTGGATACAAATCAGGCCTCACAGCCAAAACTACCTAAACAATTTATTTTTCCCCCAAATGTATCCCATTGGGGTGCTGCTGGTATAATTATTTTTTTAATTTTTTTGCTATTTTATATGCCCACAATGGCAGTGCTTAGCTTCCCAAGCCCATTGTAGCCTAATGCCTCGTACACACGCTCCGGATTTCCAACAGGAAAAAGTCAGTCTGAAATCTCAACGGACAAAAGAGAGCTGGTTCTCTTTTTTGCTGGCGGGTTTGGCAGTTTTTTCCTGTCGGAAAACCCGGTCGTGCCTGTTAGCCTTGAAAATAGGTCTTCCCGATAGACTTCAGTTTGATTCAATGCCAAGTTTAGATTTTGCAGATTCTAAGGAGAATTCAATGTCATCCCCGCACACACACCCCAAATTGAAGCCTAGCAGATTTGCTCATGCCTAGCTAATACTGGAAATGCATGAACGATTTTGAGGATATATGTGTTAAGTGACACATGCATCAGGGGTTACTTCCAACATATTACTGTTTTAAAGAGCTAAATACCATAGTGAGGTCAAGAAGCACTGGTTTAGGGTAGAGTTGTGTTTGCCCTATAAAAAATTTACATCTCAGAAAGTCTATTCACTCATAAAATACCCACCAATCAGCATATATATGTGCCCTCTATCAGTGGCATGTTACAAAATCCGGTATTAGTGGCAAGATATCCAAGTCTTATTCAGTAGTACAATGTTGTCTTAGGTAACTTTTACCCCCTGTGTTTAAATGTTGTGCCCACCTTGTGTTTCTTGGACCTGTCCATGAGCTCAGTTATTCCCATGCCCTTTTTACACTACATGCCCACTCTTCTCCCATGTAGGTTCCCTTTTCCACCTTTTAATCTCTGCGCCCATCTCCACATCTTTGCCAATGCTTCGTCTCATGCTTTGGAAACCCACTTCTGTGTATCCAACCCCCTGGTGTGCCTACTCTCTGTACTTTTCTGTTGTGGTTGCCACACTTCAACTGTTGCCATAATGCATTGTTGTGTCCTCTTTCCACATGTGCTACCACAGTTTGAAATACACCCCTATTGCAATAATTAGTATAGCAATTAAGACAGCCTCCTACAGTGTATATGGTACCTCTAAAAAACCCTATCAGCTGTAGCGACCCCTTCTTTTATTACTCAGAATATGCCCCAATTTAACTCATTGCATGATAAAGTGATTGGAGACGCCTGCACGTCTAAAGAACAAATGCAGTGTGTTCATTCTTATGGCAGCAAAAAGACTGAGTGGCCCTTGTCTTTGATTTTGTATTGGCTGATGGCCTGGGCCTCAGAGTGGGCTCCGCTATTTGCGAAATAATCCAATGTAGAAGCAAAGGGGCACATAATATTTAACAAATGCAGAGGACATAACAGGGAACATGCAAATTCAGAGTTATAATGGGGAGGAAATTCTTCAAAAACAAATAGCACTGTGACAATGGTGTCTATAATGCCTTGTACACAACACACGGTCAGACTTTTGACCGTGCAAAAGTCCGCCGCTAGTCCGTCGGAAGTCCGATGGAAAGAAAGAGAACAGGTTCTCTATCTAAGGTCCGCCGGACTTCCGACAAAAAAAGTCAGATGGAGGCTACACACGGCCGGACTTTACGACAAAAAAAAGCCAGTCGAACTTTTTTTCGGAAAGTCCGGCCGTGTGTACGAGGCATAAGTACAAGCGTTCAAATGATAAATATGGACTTCTTGAAGGACACTGATATGGAGATGTGACATTTTCAGACATTATAAGTGTTTTTACATACACACAATAACTGGTGGTTGTACATCTGCTATACATTACTTGCTTTTATATGTCCATACTACAGAGTAGAGAGGAACAGTGCATTGCAAAATAGTGATATATTACACAAAGTGACAAATTAGTAGTTTGGTATGACAAATGTTATGTCTGTACAAACTATATCTTCTCTTATTAAAGGAGTAAAATGATTACCAGATGGTTTCAGGTGACAGTCTTTTTAGGAAAGTAGGCAGTGAAAGTAGAAAGCATTAAATGCTTCCCAGAGCAGTAGATTAACATTGATGTCTGTTTTAGATACAATATTATAAATGACTTGGAACATGAGAGTTGAATATGTATTAGTTTCAGCCACATAGATGGAATCATATGGTTCATCACTGAACTAAAGAGTATATAATAGTCCATATTTCAACAAGCAAAGGACACATATGTGATCAACTATTCTTTACACCCTTGGTAAAAAAAAAGGGTCACAGGAATATCCAAATATGAATTAGTCAAACATTTGTATGTGTTGATTCAAAGCCCACCTTATTTTGGCAAAGGGTAAGCTAATTTTTAGATATAATGTAAAAGGGTTAGTGTTTCTGTCAGGTTTCTATTGCTGTATGTGCCCCAGCTGGTGAGACTGACCCTCAGTTTGGTTCTGGTAACTATTGTACAAAAAGTGATGGGAAATCGCCCCCAAAAAAAGAGTTGTCACAGCAAACGGAGGGGGACATATTTCAATGGAGAAACCTGGAATATTTCCTCTTTCCTGCTATGTCTTTGGGACAGGGAGTGAAGAGAAATTTTCCAGAAGGGTCGCAAAAAAATCCCTGATGGGATCTCAACCAGTCCTCCTTATTCTAGCCAAAACTAAAAGTTTTCATTCTACAAACACTTGAATTGTCTGCTGTTCTTGAATTGTCTGCTTTTCGTCCCCCACCCATAGATTTACCTTAACCTCATCTTGTCCATGGATGAAGGAATAAAGATGAACAATCAAAGCAGACTTGGGTCAAATTCATACACAATGTGCATACTCTTTACAAAATATTTTACATTGAAATGTTTTACTGTTTTTAGGGACATCATCCCTTAGCAAAGCGCCCACCCCCCATGTTGAGGGCATGTGGTCTGGTATTATCCAGGAGGGGTGAGGGGTGCTCGCTCCCCCTTTCCTGACCTGCTGGGCTGCATGCTTGGATAAGGGTCTGGTATGGATTTTGGGGGAGGCCACGTCTTTTTTTTGTTTTTGGCGTGGGGTCCCCCTCAAGATTCATCCCAGACCCAAAGGGCCTAGTATTGTTGGATCAAAGTCAGATCCTGTTCATTGAAGTTGCATGGAAGTCAGACATGAAGTTGTAGGGCAAAGTCAGAGCAGAAGTCGTCCGACTTCCATGTCAGAGCAGTGTGAACCCAGCCTCAGAGATACTCTAGGCAAAAATCTAGTTGCCTATACCTATGATCAGAGAGTGCGCAAACAAAGTCTTTTGACTTTGTTTGCAACATATAATTATCACTTTCTACAGTTTGCTGAGCTTCTTCAGACACTTACCGTATATACTCGAGTATAAACCAACCCGAATATAAGCTGAGGCACCTAATTTTACCACACAAATCTGGGAAAACGTATTGACTCGAGTACAAGCCTAGGGTGAGAAATTCAGCAGCTACTGTAAGTGAAAAAGAAGGTCAACAATGCCCATTTGCAGCCTCACTGTGCCCATCTGCAGCCTCACTGTGCCCATTTGCAGCCTAACTGTGCCCGTCTGCAGCCTCACTGTGCCCATTTGCAGCTTCACTGTGCCCATTTGCAGCCTCACTGTGCCCATTTGCAGCCTCACTGTGCCTCACTGTGTCTATCTACAGCCTCACTGTGCCCTCACTCATTTAGCTTTGATCTTACGCTGTGTCATGCTGCGGTTGGCGGCTGTCCATTGTAATAAAGCCCTGCCTCCTCCTCGTCCGTGATAGACGGAACACAGAACACTGATCTCAGCATTGTATCAGTGTTCAGTATATCACGGACGAGGAGGAGGTGAGGCTTTGTTACAATGGACAGCCACCAACTGCAGCATGGCACAGGGATACTCGATCACGGACGAGGAGGAGGCGGGGCTTTGTTACAATGGACAGCCACCGACTGCAGCATGGCGGGATACTCGAGTTTAAGCAGAGGGGTGCTTTTTCAGCACCATAATATGTGCTAAAAAAAGTCAGCTTATACTCAAGTACCGTGTTTACCCGAAAATAAGACCTATCCCGATAATAAGACCTAGCATGATCCTTGGGGAGGGCTGCAATATAAGCCCTACCCCAAAAATAAGCCCTAGTAAAATTGGTGTAACTTTTTTTAATCCATTTTGCAGAATAATTGCAGCGGCTCCCCCTCTCCTCCCGCCCGATGCCCGCAGCCCCTCCCTCCTCAGTGTACAGAGTGGGCAGACACCAGCAGGACACCGGCTCCCCCCTCCTCTGCTCTCCTCCCGCCCGACGCCCGCGGCCCCCTCCCCAGTGCACGGAGCAGGCTGATGCCAGAAGTATGCCGGCTCCCCCCTCCTCTGCTCTCCTCCCGCCCAACGCCCCCCTCCCCTCCCCAGTGCACGGAGCAGGCCGACGCCAGCATGACACCAGCTCCCCCCTCCTCTGCTCTCGTCCCACCCTCCCCAGTGCACGGAGAAGGCATGGAGCAGGCCGACGCCAGCGGGGATCCTGGAGCAGAGAAGAGCCCAGGCAGACCATGCGACAGCCAGGAAAGTCAGGGAAGCTGCAAGAAAGGTACCTACTTTAGGATCATTGTACATACCATAGTTAAATAAGACACCCCGAAAATAAGCCCTAGTGTGTTTTAGGTTGCCAAAATTAATATAAGACCTGGGCTAATTTTCGGGGAAACACGGTATATACGTTCATTTATTTTAATTTACCACTGTTATTATAGCATAATAACACATAACATATCATCTATTATACTAGAGTAAAAACAAAAGAAAGGACTAAATAAAAACATATTTTTTTTTTCTAATAACCATTAGGAATTTGTATCTGTCAGCATCTATTTTGTCATCTATGCAGTTAATGAAAGCGTCTGGAAGATCAAACATTTTTGCATGTCTCTTTCTCACAAAGCTGGTTCTAGTCTGGTGATTGCCTTGAGTAAACCTTGAACCCTCAATTTAAAGGTTACGTTCACCTCTCTTTTTTTTTCTAAATTCCATTTTCCCTATATATTAATACACCATTAATGTACGTCTGTTGCAGAAAAGAAAAAGCTTTCTCTGTCTTTTATGACAGGCATTACCTCAGCATCCAGTCTCCTGTAGAAAACTCCTCCATTACTCATACCTGAATTTGGTATTTGGGATGGAAAAACTGTTAGGAAGAAGTGCTTCAGCAGCTGCCCTCATTAACGCACACTCCTGACCTGACATTTTTTTCCAGGAGATTGCTCCAGCCCACCACTGTACTCACATACTGTACAATTAATATTCTCGCTGAATACACAGCCAGGGTCTTTCCCCTTTTGTTTGTTACTTTCATCTTGCAACAATCACTCATTTGGCAAAGTGTGCAGGAGCTGAGCGATCACATAACAGCCTATGTGAAGCAGAGCTGTGGTATAGAAAATAAGTGAAGTATGTCCCTGAAAGTCTGTAAATCTCTCCATACACTATACAATATGATTTTACAATCTCCTTTAGATCTACCATCAACTATGTAGCGCAAGGGCCTTCAATAAGGGCCTTCCTGATTGTATAGTTTTGGTTAGGGTTGTCCCGATACCACTTTTTTAGGACTGAGTACAAGTATCGATACTTTTTTTCAAGTAGTCGCCGATACCGAATACCGATACTTTTTTTAAAATGTGTCCCCAAATGCAGCGATGTCCCCCCACAGATGCAGCCATGTATCCCCCCATCCAGCCATTGTCTCCCCCCATGCAGCCATTGTCTCCCCCCATGCAGCCATTGTCTCCCCCCATGCAGCCATGTATCCCCCCATCCAGCCATTGTCTCCCCCATGCAGCAATGTCTCCCCCCATGCAGCCATTGTCACCCCCATCCAGCAATGTATTCCCCCAGCCATTGTCACCCCCCATGCAGCCATTGTCTCCCCCCATGCAGCCATTGTCTCCCCCCATGCAGCCATGTATCCCCCCATTCAGCCATTGTCTCCCCCCATGCAGCAATGTCTCCCCCCATGCAGCCATTGTCACCCCCATCCAGCAATGTATTCCCCCAGCCATTGTCACCCCCCATGCAGCCATTGTCACCCCCCATCCAGCCATTGTCACCCCCCATCCAGCCATTGTCACCCCCCATCCAGCCATTGTCACCCCCCATCCAGCCAGCGTCACCCCCCATCCAGCCAGCGTCTCCCCCCATCCAGCCAGCGTCTCCCCCCAACCAGCCATTGTCTCCCCCCATGCAGCCATTGTCACCCCCCATCCAGCAATGTATTCCCCCAGCCATTGTCACCCCCCATGCAGCCATTGTCACCCCCCATCCAGCCAGCGTCACCCCCCATCCAGCCAGCGTCACCCCCCATCCAGCCAGCGTCACCCCCCATCCAGCGTCACCCCATACAGCCAGCGTCTCCCCCCATCCAGCCAGCGTCACCCCCCATCCAGCCAGCGTCACCCCCCATCCAGCCAGCGTCACCCCCCATCCAGCCAGCGTCACCCCCCATACAGCCAGCGTCTCCCCCCATACAGCCAGCGTCTCCCCCCATACAGCCAGCATCTCCCCCCATACAGCCAGCGTCTCCCCCCATCCAGCGTCTCCCCCCATCCAGCCATGTCACGCTTACCTGCATCCCCGCTGCTGCCGACTGTGTAATACGCCGGGAACATTACAATTTCGAACCGCTGTAATGATTGGCGCCGCGCTGCGTATAGACACTCCCCCTCGCTCGGGATTGGACAGTTCACCCGAGCGAGGGGGAGTGTCTATGCGTGGTGCGAATCATTACAGCTATTCAAAGCTGTAATGTTCCCGCCCGTATTACACAGTCGGCGGCAGCGGGGAAGCGGCGAATGGCAGCGGATCGCGGCGGATTGCGGCTTCGGTGGCGGCGGTCGGCGGCAAGTATTCTATTTGTGTATCGGGGCGGGGTATCGGCGTCTGAGTACCGCCGAAAAAACTCGGAATCGGTCCCGATACCGATACTAGTATCGGTATCGGGACAACCCTAGTTTTGGTAAATCTAAAAGGAGATTATGCAGAGATTGTACAATCAGATTGTATAGTGAAATAGCTGTATGTTTTGGCGCCATTATTGTTAACAGCAACCCAAACACAGAAGCCAACTTAAAAAACGAGCGACAAACACGGCAAAAAGCACAGTAGAAAACATGCAAATATGCAACATGCCAAAATGTCCCATTAGCTACTTTGTCACATGTAGGGCAGCCCAATGTGTGTTGCAGAAAATAACTAGCCAAAAAATCCACTACGCTAAGTGTGAATGGGGCCTGAAAGTGAAATTTGTGTGTTAATACTAGAACAATGAGGCTCCATTCATTTCTGCACATTTCCCGAATGGACAGCAAACTGCATAGAAAATGAGCGCTTTGTTACACATTGGCATTACACTTGCCCTGCCATTAAATAAAAATGGCACCCCAATCATGGGTAGCAGGTACGCGCCTGCTGTGCAACAAATGCACTGCGGTGAAATGGGCTGCCTTATGAGCAACATGCAAAAAAACGTTACAAAATGGACAAAAAAATTAATGCGGGAATACGAGTTCTCGCTACGCAGAAATGTGAACACGACCTGACAGCTGAGTGTCTCCATCCACTCCCACCTATGTGTATATAAAACTGCCCATGCACTATGGAATATGATTGTACAATCTCTGTACAATTTCGTTTAGATCTACCAAAACTATAGAATAGAAGGGCCAATCTGTTCAACTGGTATCTAATCGGATAGGCCCTTGCACTACATAGCTGATGGTGGAGCTAAAGAAGATTGTACTGTGTATGACCACTTTAAAAGAAGTATTAGGAAAGTGAATGGAAATAAAACAAGAGGTAGTCGTGGATGATGGGATATGATCTACAAGAAGTGATGGAAGCAAAAAGCATTTTTTTAAATTTCAAACAGAAAAGTCAAAATGCAAAGCTTCATGGGAGAGGTAAGCAAATTAAACAAACACATCAACAACATCAAGAAGGGCTTCAAATGCCATAGTGTGTCTTGACACTACAGAGAGGTTCATGATAAAGACTCTTCGGGAACTATCTTTTTGGGGTTTTGGTAGATTAATCCCTTGTTGGAGGGAGAGTGCTAACACGAGGGAGATCTCCAAGTTAGAAACGAAATTGATCTATATTTTTAAATCGTACACCCCCATGGGCTTAAAGTGGAGGTCCAGTCTAAAAAAAAAATAGCTAAAAAGGCAAAAAAAAAAATGTTCTATACTTACCAGAAATTGAATTTACTTGGCAGATTGTCCTAATCAGCCTCTTCCTCTTCCGTGGTGAGGTTCTGTGTTCTCCTCCTCGTGAAGCCTACTGGGAAATGGAGGCGTGCTGCCTTTTGGAACACACAAGACGGTGTTCCCATTCACAAATAGCCACGCGACTCACGCATGCGCAGTAGGAAATGGGCAGTGAAGCCATAAGGCTTCACTGCCTGTTTCCTTTAGTGAGGAAGGCAGCACCAGAACCAGCCACGATCGACGGATCGCCTCGGACGGCTGACATCGCGGGCAACCTGGACAGGTAAGTCTGCTTATAAAAGTCAGCAGCTACAGTGTTTGTAGCTGCTGACTTTTATTTTTATTTTTTTTAAAAGCCGGACCTCCGCTTTAATGCCTTTATTGACAATCATTGAAGTCCCCCCTTTTATACAAATTTTTAACCTACAGGATTTATTGTGATTTAATCTTAATATTTTAAAATAATCCATTGTGGACTTTTTACTGAGTTCCCATAGGTTACTGTATTCTGTTTTTTGGTTTTATTTTTATGATATTATCCCATTAGATGGAGTTTGGCATTGCTAAAAGCCTTGAGTGGCTGACATACACATTTTTTCTTTTTTTTTTGTTATTTAAAAAAAATCCACCTCTAGTGTTGAAAGGGAGGCTTGGTTTCTTTCTAGCCACTCATGTTATGAGGCTTGGTTAATTTGGGATGTGGTGTGAAGCATAGGTGAGGGCAAGGCTTGGCTTTGTGTGTCAATGTATATAAGGCGATGACACAGCATGACACCTGTACCCCGGAAGAAGTCCTTGGTTACAAAACGTGTTGGTGCAGATCGATGTGCTTTCGTCATCGTGAACTGGAAGAGAGGAGAACGCCATTTCTGTTAGCCGGCAAGTTTGACATTTCATTGCGCAATCTTCTTTTATCTATGTGAGTGACATTTTAAATATTTATTAAATGATTTAAATGGTTTTATACTATTCGATTTGTATGTTTTCTTCTATGCCATTGCTGATATATGGGGGAATGGCCTAGAGTATATTGAGTGCGGCCCATGCCCGTGGATGCTCTGTAAAAACTAGTTGACAACCAGCTTGTCTGACCTTTCTTTCAAAAGAAGGTCTCCATGTTACTCTCTTTGGTGGTGGTCTTCATCTTAGGAGGTGATGGTTGATTCACTTTTCAGTACCGGTTTAAAGGGAGAAGTGGGATCCTTCACACACTGAAGGAGTTGTTTATTCTTTTCACAGAAGGACTTTATAATCTTTATGATTTTTTGTTTCAATTTTTTTAAGACTTTTTACTTATTTTCTGTCAGCACAGCACTTTATTATTAAGCATATAAGGATGGTTTTGGGCAGAAAAGACATTAGAAAAGGCTTCTGTTTATTATGAAAAGTGAAATTCGGTCTGAAAAGGTGAATTTAGCCTTTAAACTTTTTCATATAACTATAAAAGCATACAATATGTGCAGTGTTCCATTTGTATGTGAAAGGAATAAGAGTTTAAAGGAGTTGTAAAGGAAAACAAATGTTTGCCTAAAATTAATGTCTGCAAGGTAGACAGACAGAATAGTGTAATGATTCTGTTTAAAGGCTTAATAATTGAGTTCTGTAGCTTCATGTCATTCCCCAAGCATGTTATTTAAAGGATTTGTGTATTTTTAATGTTGTCCTTTAAATAAAAGACTGTCTCCCCACAGAGCAGTATTCCCCCATTGTAGTGTCCAGCTACTCATGCTCTTTTTTAAACAAAAGCTTGCAATTGGAGTTGGAAAAACCTCAGGAATAATTACAAATTCACCTCCCATAGACTGTAGGGTTCAGTGCTATGTTCGTGGGGTTCATTGAGGTCCCATCAATTTTGTTGGACCTCCTGCAAACTAAACTTTGCTAATCCATTCTAACAGTCTCCAGGCAATAACTACAACTAACAATGTATGCCTTTTTAAAATTAACAATGTAAAAATATAAATCATTTTTCTTCTTGCTTCCTTCATGTTTGTAGAACCCAGACCATACATTTCCACCAGACCATAGGATAATTTTTTGAGGATAGGTTCATTATTAAGTTAGTAATCAAAAAAATAATTTCTATCACTTGGGCTTGGTAAGGTCAATAAATTGACCTTGGTAAGTAGTTGGTTAAAGTCAAATAAAAGATTTTTTTTATATATGAATATAATGATATATATATATATATATATATATATATATATATATATATATATATATATATATATATATATATATATATATATATATATATTTATATTTAGTTATCTAGCAAAAACTGCTGTGATGTATATTAAAATAAAAGGGATCCTTAGACCTTTTACTACATCGGCTATTATGTCCCATTAATATTAAGGCTCTTGGTGGGTTACCTTTCTTTGCAGGCCAGGAGCAATTAATCTTTTTTGTCCTAAGCTGACTGGTTCGCTGATACCTCAAAAACTTTGATAGTAGGCAATGCATTATGCATACCAGCCCTCTTAAAACATGCCAATTCAAGTATTATCATTTAAACTAAACAACCTAAATTGCCTGCCTGCAGTCCAAAGAAGCTCAGTAAACTTAGTGATCTGAGGTTTTTTTTTTTTTTTTTTTTTCTATTCTTTCAATCCCCTTCAAGCAGGTGGTGTTTTTTCTAGAGGAAAGTATGAAAAATAGCCTGCAGACAAAAAATATCAAAGAACACATCTCTCATTCAGCCCTGTCAAACATGGAAAGATCTGAGAGTTCAAGGGAGAAGAAAATGTAATATCTTTACCCCTAGTTGATAGTTGCAGGTGGTTTTGATAAAGGCGTAAATTTAAACAAAAAAATGCTTTTTTGCCTGCAGAAATGCCATAGCATATTTAACATGCAGCATGTTTTAAACAGATATGAAAAAAAGTAAGGTGCTGTATGTCCACAATGTGTGGACCTCATGTGTGTACTGGCTGTTCCTACCAATATTGTCATCACTGGATGACTATGTTGATGTGTGTGTGTGCTGACAACCTACAACTTCGGTTTGATTCTGATGTTAATGCCCTTCACCAGATGACATTAGACAAATACTAAGTGCATGAAAAACCACTATTATGGCATATATCTGCTTTCAAAGACTGGGTAGTCAGCCTTTTTTCTAATAGTTTGCACCCACCTGATATTTAAATATTAATTTGGTTGTTTACCATTATATACCTAGGTTGACACCAGAATAACTTTTACCTTTTCCTACAAGTCTCCATTCATGAGGTATGGGAAACCTTGATCTCCTGGGTCTCCCCCTGCTCTCACTGGTTTCTCCTGTTGACCTCCATGTCATTACAAGAGATAGCAGTATGTAGAGGTCAGCAAGCAGAAGCAGTGAGAGATTCAGGGACCCAGGTGATTGACATTCATAAAAGTGTTGGTTTTTCTGAAGACTTGACAAATGTCTGTCAGCACCCTAGACAACTGAAAAATTTTCACCAGTGGTCCCGAAACTGTGGTCCACTGGCCGAATGCGGCCCTTTGCTTGCCTTTATCTAGCCCTCGGGGCACCATTTCTCCCACTGACACCAGCAATGGGGTACTATTCCTCCCAATAACACAAAAGATGGGGCACTATTCCTTCCAATGACACCAAAGATGGGCCACTATTCCTCCTAATAACACCAAAGATGGGGCACTATGCCTCCCAATGACACCAACAATTGAGAGCTATTCCTCCCAATGACACCAAGGATAGGGCACTATTCCTCCCAATGACAGCAAAGATTGGTTACTATTCATCCCAGTGACACCAACAATGGGGCACTATTCCTCCCAAAGACACCAACAATCGGGCACTATTCCTCCCAATGACACCAAAGATAGGGCACTATTCCTCACAATGACATTGTTAAATACCTTCCAAACGGTGGCACTGCTGATAAATATCCACAGCTTTGTCACCCTCACCTTTTCTTCCTCACTACAGCCTTAAAAATATAGGAGTAGATTGTGACCCTGCGTCTTTACCCAATGTTGTTACCAGTGTTGTTACTGCCGAGGAAAATGCAGGTCGCTCCTACAGTTGCAATGTCATGGCAAGTCCTTCCCTTGTTTATTGCAAAGTGTTATCATATTGACCTGAAGAATTCAGAAAGGAATGATGGGAATTAAAATCCCAGCACCCCTGAATCCCACCTACAGCTGCTGTTTGAAGCAGAAATGCAGAGGTCACGAGTCCACCAAAAAACATGAAAAAAGAGGTAGGGGAATACCTTGAGAAAGAAAGACCATGGCAACCCTTTGCTTTGCCTGCACTTATATCAACAGCAAGGATTCATTACAGTTGACAACTGCTTTAAATGATCCAGAGGAAGGGCACATGCCCCTCCCCCTTCTCCTTTACCTGAAAGTACTGGGCCTTTCCAAGGCCTGCTGCAAATAAATGTGTGGCTAGGAAGTGGTGAGGAGTAAGTATCAGTGCAAAGGGATTAGGTGACAGGCCTACTTTAAATGTAACTTTACATTTTTTTTATTACTTTCAAAGGTATTATTACTCAGTCTAAGGTATAAGTCATGACAGCAATATTCTTTAATTATAAATATAAGTGTTCTAGGAATTGTTTATGTCATGGATGTGCTTTATACAGATGGTAAGATGGAAGTCCTATAGTTATAGCACTTGTCACAGTGGCTTATGTGCCTAATGCCCTGTACACACGATTGGAATTTCCAATGGGATAAAAATCTGATGGAATGTTCCATCAGAATTCCATTCAAGCTGCCTTGCATACACACTGTCAGACCAAATTCCGACTGTCCAAAACACAGTGACGAAAAACACTACAACGAGCCGAGAAAAATTAAGTTCAATGCTTCCGAGCATGCGTCGACTAAAATCTGAGCATGCGGGTTTTTTTCTCTGTCGTAGTTCCACACAGACGAATGGAATTTCCGATAGGATTTTAGTTCCACTGGAAAAAAATAAAACATGTTCTATTTCTAAACTCCGACGGAAAAAAGTCAGATGGGGCCCTCACACGATCGGAATATCCAATCGTGTGTACAAGGCAAAAGTGTATATAGGGCTGCTGGAAGCTTCTAAGAGGCACCTTAACCTCTGTTATGGGATGCTTTTTTGCAGTGCAGGGCCGCTTTTTTGCCCCAAGATAGACAGAAAGATAAAGAGATGTGTCTTCACCCTTAGAGGTAGAACATGTTACATTTAGTTAGGTAAGTAAATTAGTCTAAACTAGACAAGAATATGTTCAGCTATAAAAGATAACATACATTTCTCAGGCAAACCCCTCCCTCCCACTGAGCTGATTGTTGTTTGATTGGCCACTGGAAAGTCTCCTGCCTTGGAGGCGACTCGAAGTTGCCTTGTACTGTCCTGGAGGCAACTTGAAGTTGCCTTGTAAGTTGCCTATTGATTCATACTCAAGTCGTGTCCAAGTTGCCTCCCAAAGTTGTGCTGGAAGTCGTGTTGCCCCTGTGTGAACTGACTCTAAATGTCAATTATAACAAATGTGTAATAAATTAAATCATGACATGCATGAAAAACTGCTTTTGTGACCACAAATATATTTGAAAATATTCTACTGAGCAGGTTATTTTTTTTTTTTTATTGTGGTATTAGAAACGACTGGTAAGAATTAGCTCTAAACAAGCACAAATGTCTTCAAAGCTGTGTCTTGCTGCACATCCTTCTTAGGTGCTTGTAACACAATCCATTCACCTTTTTGGAGAACTCAAGCTATGTTCCCTACATGGTGCACAGGACATTTTTTATGCCTTGCTAACATTGGGGTTGATTTACTAAAATCAAATAGGACTTTGTAAAGGAATTTTCCCCAAAACTTACAGCGGAGGTCCACATAAAAATAGAACCTCCGCTTTTCAGAACCCTCCCCCCCTCCGGTGTCACATTTCAGGGGGAGGGGGTGCATATACCTGTATAATACATTGCACCCACTTCAGGGCATTGATCCCCTGCAGAATCTATGGGGGTCTACGTCACTTCCTGCCCCCCCCCCCCGCTGTTTTCTGGGAAACACACAGACACACAAAACCATTTTCACCTACACTTCCAACGGTCACCAAAAAAGCGCTAAAGAGGGAGCAACTGTTAAGAATCAACCAACGATTAACAGTGAAAAACTACATGCAGGTACTCCAGCCCAAACGCATATCATGCCCTTTGGTTAACACAAGATCGGCAGTAAAACACCGGCAAGAAATCTTTGATTTCATCCTTCAACACGATCTAGATTGCCTTTTCATCACAGAAAGCTGGCTTACAGCAGATTGCTACACCATTCTAGGAGAACTGGTGCCAGCAAATTATCGCATTTAAATGCAGAACAGAGTGGGGCAAAGAGGGGGAGGCCTGGCGGTGATCCATAAGACTCACCTCTCGATCACCAAACCAGTCCTCCAAAACTCGCTTCCATTCATGGAAACCCTCACTCTACAGCTGCAAACAAATCCTCAAGACATGGTACATATTCTCCTTTGTTACAGACCACCAGGCCCAAAAACGCACCTTCTCATGTCGCTGACGGAATTCATCTCCTTATACACCCTAAACATCAAACACCTTTTGGTGCTTGGGGATTTCAACCTCTGGGCCAACTCCTCATTGGACCCCGTCGCCGACACTTGCATCGACCATCTGGAAGGATTAGGTCTTCAGCAACTAATACTAGCCCCCACTCATGCCTCAGGTCATACACTTGACCTCATTTTCAAACAAGATTTGGAAATTGACGTCCTGGAATTAAGCCGCTACCATGGACCGATCATCATGCCATTAATTTTAAAATCACCACCAACGCCAGCCCAAAAAAAACAACTAAACCGGTGACAACTCACTGGACCAGATCGCAAAAGAAGCTCCACTCGGAACTCTTCAAAACAACACTAAGGAACAAAATAAAAACAATCCAACAAAAACAAACAGCCACAGAAACTCTTGACGCCATCAACAAGGCGCTACTACAGTCAGCTGACTTGGTGGCACCAAAATGGAAAACTTGCGTCCGCAAAAACAACTCCAGCTGGTTTAATGACCAGCTGACGTTGCTAAAGCAAGAGCGTAGAAGAGCAGAAGCTGCCTGGAAAAGGAACTTCTCTGATAAAAACCACAACATTTACAAGACAATAACAAAGAAATATCATAAGGAAATCTTTATGGCCAAAAAAAAATCACTTCTCCAACATCATCGCAAATGCTCTAAACCGCCCCTGCAAACTCTTCAAGCTGGTTTTGCAGACTATGAACCCAGCTTGTTTAGAGGCCCCCAATTCTGATTCACAAGAATTTTGCAATGAATTATCAGATTATTTCATCAATAAAATTGAAAAAATCCGGGAAAGTATTCAGCAAAATGGAATCGTCACTAACCCTTCACCTAATCCCAAACCAAATACCCACATAAACCCGGCGCAACCCCCAAAGTTCAAACCCATTACCATCAACACCACAAAAAACATCATCTGGACTGCGCGACAGCACAGCACCCAATGACATCATTCCCACTAAACTGCTGAAAGAAAGTGCCGATATACTGGCACCAGCTATCACGCAGCTCATAAACCAATCATTCAAGGAGGGCACGGTGCCCACCTTGCTGAAACAAGGTACAATAAAACCAATCCTTAAAAAAAAACATTCTTGACCCCAAAGACCCAAACAACCGGAGGCCCATAACAGGTCTAAATACCTTCTCCAAGGTAATGGAGAAAGTAGTTGTACAACAGCTGCAACTGCATTTAGACACCAATAAATTACTCGACCCGTTTCAATCAGGCTTCCGTCCGGGGCACGGAACAGAAACGGCGCTGCTTAAAATATGGGATGATGCTTTAGAGGCCGCAGATGAAGGAGAATCTTGTCTTCTGATCCTGCTGGATCTAAGCACGGCTTTCGACACTGTAGACCACAGACTACTACTGGCTAGGCTAGCTGAAGTGGCCGGAGTCGCGGAAGGTGATTTACTCTGGTTCTCCTCCTTCTTGGAAAACCGATCACAAATAGTGAAACTGGGACCTTTCACTTCTGAAAAACGTACGGTATCATACGGAGACCCTCAGGGATCTCCCTTGTCGCCCGTATTGTTCAATATCTATCTCTGCCCCCTCTTTGAAATCATCAGTAACCAGAAGTTACTCTACCACTCCTATGCAGACGACACACAACTGTATTTCCGTATCTGCAACAAAAAGGATCATTCTCTTGGACTAGAGAAATCCCTCTCTCTAATATATAACTGGATGACATCCAGTTATCTTAAACTCAATGGTTCAAAAACAGAACTTCTTCTGTTTCACGCAAACCGGAAAAGTCACTCCGCGTCAACGTGGACCCCCCCGCCCATTCTGGGCAAAACCATCACCCCTAGCACCAAAGTCAAAAGTCATTTTTGACACCTACATGACAATGGATGCACAAATAGGGTCTGTAGTCAGCGGATCCCATCATCTGCTGCGCCTACTATGCAGACTCACCCCCTACATCCCGAAAGAGGACATTGCAGTCGTAGTGGGAACAATCATCAATTCCAGACTTGACTACGCAAATGCCCTATATCTAGGACTCCCCAAATACCAAATCACTCGTTCAAAATACGGCCGCTCGATTAGTGACTGGCAAAAAACCATGGGAGTCAATCTCACCTTTGATAAGATCCCTACATTGGTTGCCGGTAAAAGACAGAATCACTTTCAAGGCACTCTGCCTAACGCATAAGTGTATTCAAGGAAACGCCCCCCAATATCTATGCGAAAAAATAAAAGCCCATAACCCCAATCGCATTCTGCGATCCACCGATCAAAACCTACTTCAAATACCAAATACAAGTCTTAAGGAGATCGAAGATTCGCAGTCCAGGGACCTCGGCTGTGGAATGCGCTACCAACTACCACCCAACTGGAGTAAGACCACTTGGCCTTCAGGAGAAAGATTAAAACCCATCTCTTCTGAGGTCAAGGGGTTTTCCTTACCCATGAAATAGAAACAGCGCCCAGAGGCGATTCAGTTTGCATGTTTTGCGCTTTACAAGTTTCTCACTCACTCACTCAGAAGACAGCGGGGACCAGTGAGGACACTCATCGCGACTCGCGCATGTGCAGTAGAGAACGGGAAGTGAAGCCGCAACGCTTCACTTCCTGATTCCTTCACGGAGGATGGCGGCGGGGGCAGCCGAATGCCGAGCGATTAATCGGCTTTGGCTGCCGACACCGTGGGCCCCCTGGACAGGTAAGTGTCCATTTATTAAAAGTCAGCAGCTGCAGTATTTGTAGCTGCTGGCTTTTAATATTATTTTTTTGGGCGGACCTCCGCTTTAAGTGATTGCTTGTTATACTTACCTGCTCTGTACAATGGTTTTTCACAGAGCAGCCCTGATCCTATTCTTGTGACATCCCTCGTCAGCTTTCCTGGCACCTCCTCTTTGGCGAGTGTCCCCATAGAAAGCCTCTTTCCACAGGGTGTGCTTGGTGTGCCTGAATTCACTCCTCTCCCTCTAGATGCTGCAGGGGATATTCCAGCATGAAGAGCAGGGCAGGGGTCCAGTAAATATGTTGTTTACCAGCCCCTTTCTTTTCTGAATGAACACAGTGAGTGATTGGTATTGATCACTCCTGTGTTCATTCAAAACTGAAGCATGTACTGGTTTTTAGTGCTACTCTGTCGGGTCACCCTGGTCTGTTTTGGGTAAGCTAGACTTCATTACCTACTCAGCACTTTGCAATGTTCAAATGTTATAAATATGATTTTCGCACTGTAATTTGTATATTTAATTTTTCAAAAATGTTTACATAAAAATTCCCATCTCAATACTCCTGAAGAAGCGGTAATACCACAAAACATGTTGAGAAGAACTGGTCAAACTTATCAAGAGTACATCTTTCTGAGGGCACTTCATAGGTGCCATTATCCATTAGCAGTCCAGTTTTGAGAGAGTTATTGATGTGATTCTTTTCAGGCATGATGTGTTTGTCTATAACAAAAGAGTTTATATATATTTTGTAAATAAAATATGTTGGTTTTAATCTACATACAGAAAAGGACCGATGGAGCGTTCACACGGTCGGAATTTCCGACCAAAAGCTCACATCCAACTTTTCTTGTCGGAATTTCTGATCGTGTGTACGCGCTATTAGAGTCTGCAAATCTTGAGACTGGGGTGGAGGTTCACCTTCCAGCAGGACAACAACCCTACACATACAGCCAGAGCTACAATGGAGTGGTTTAGATCAAAGCATACTCAATTGAGAATCTGTGGCAAGACTTGAAAATTGCTGTTCACAGACGCTCTCCATCCAATCTGACAGAGCTTGAGCTATTTTGCAAAGCATAATTGGCAAAAATTTCACTCTCTAGATGTGCAAAGCTGGTAGAGACATCCCCAAAAAGACTTGCACCGGTATTTGCAGCGAAAGGTGGATCTACAAAGTAACATGCCAACGTGCCATGCCATGTTTAAGGCACTTAGGGCCAGATTCTTGTAGATCGCTGCATCTTTGCGGCGGCGTAACGTATCTCATTTACGTTACACCGCCGCAAGTTTTACGGGCAAGTGCTTGATTCACAAAGCACTTGCCTGTAAAGTTGCGGCGGCGTAGCGTAAATCCTCCGGCGCAAGCCTGCCTAATTCAAATGATCCGGGTAGGGGGCGTGGATCATTTAAATTAGGCGCGTTCCCGCCCTGAACATACTGCGCATGCGCCGTCCCTAAAATTTCCCGACGTGCATTGCGCTAAATGACGTCGCAAGGACGTCATTGGTTTCAACGTTAACGTAAATGGCGTCCAGCGCCATTCACGGACGACTTACGCAAACGACATAAATTTTCAAATTTCGACGTGGGAACGACGGCCATACTTAACATTGACTGCGCCTCATATACCCAGGGGCAACTTTACGCGTCGCAAATCTTACGTAAACGTCATACCTTCACTGCGTCGGTCGGGCGTACGTTCGGGAATTTGCGTAGTTTGCATACTCGATCGGGAAAACGACGTCCGCGACACCAAGCGGCGTAAAAAAAAAATACAATTTAAGATCCGACAGCGTAAGAGCCTTACGCCTGTCGGATCTAATGGTTATCAATGCGTAACTGATTCTATGAATCAGGCGCATAGATACGACGGGCAGACTCAGAGATACGACGGCGTATCAGGCGATACGCCGGCGTATCTCTTTTGAGAATCTGGCCCTGTAGGTCCAGACCTATATATATTTGGACACATGCACAATTTTCATACTCTTGGCTCTGTATGCCACAGAATAAAATTAAAACAAAACAATCCAAATTACTTTAAAGTGTAGACTTTCAGCTTTAAATTAATGGGGTTGACCATAAATATCAAGTACAAATTTTAGGAATTGCGACCATTTTTATACACAGTCCCCCCATTTTCAGTGGATCAAATATACCGTATTTATCGGGGTAAAGCGTGCACCTTACAGTTTGAATGCCCCTCGTCGGTGTCTTGCCTGGCGTCCATCGGCGGCCTTGTCTGGTCCGTCTGCGGCCTTTGTGGTGTCCTCCCCGCTTCTCCCGCGCTGTCTCTGAGCACCGCCGCCGACATATACCGAGCGCAGTACACTCGGGTACACTAGGCCACGCTCGGCTACTCTCGCATAAAGGCTAGGAGGCGGGACAGGGCTTGACCACGAGCGGAGCCGAGTGTGGCCAAGCTTAGCCAAGTGTACCCGAGTGTTCTGCGCTCAGTATATGTCGGCGGTGGCGCTCAGACAGCGCGGATCGGCGTATAACGCGCACCCACAATTTTCCCCTGATTTTAAGGGGGAAAAAGTGCGCGTTATACGCCGATAAATGCGGTAATTGGACAAATTAATATAATCATAACTAAAATGTTAATTTTTGAAATTTTGTTCAGAATCCTTTACTGGCAATGACTGCCTGAAGTCTGAAACCCATGGACATTACCAAAGACTGGGTTTCCTCCTTTCTGATGCTTTGCCAGGCTCTAACTGCAGCTGCCTTCGGTTGTTCTTGTTTGTGGGTCTTTCTGCCTTTAGTTTTGCCTTCATCAAGTGAAATGCATTCTCAAGTGGGTTGAGATTAGATGATTGACTCACCCTTTGCAGAATATTCCACTTCTTTTCCTTCAAAAGCTCCTGGGTTGCTTTTGCAGTGTGTTTTGGGTCATTGTCCATCTGTACTGTGAAGCACTGTCCAATCAACTTTGCTGCATTTGGCTGAATCTTGGCTGACAGTACATCTCTAAACATTGCAGAATTCATCTGGCTGCTTCTGTCTTCTGTCACATCATCAATAAACACCAATTACCCATTGCCACTGGAAGCCATGCATGCTCATGCCATCACACTGTCTCCACCATGTTTTACAGATGACGTTGTGTGCTTTGGATCATGAGCTGTTCCAAGCCGTCTCCACGCTTTTTTATTCCCGTCATTCTGGTACAGATTAATATTAGTTTCATCCGTCCAAAGAATGTTTTTCCATAACTGGTCTGGCTTTTTCAGATGTTTTTGGCAAAGTCGAATCTGCAGTTTCTATTCTTAGGGCTTATGAATTCACCTTGTGGTGAACCCTCTGTATTTGCTCTTGTAAAGTCTTCTCTTGATTGTAGTCTTTGACAATGATATGCCCACCTCCTGGACAGTGTCCTTCACTTGTCTGGATGTTGTGAATGGGTTTTTCTTTACCATTGAGTGGATCCTGCGATCATCCACCACTGTTGATGTCCAGGCCTTTTTATGCTGCTGAGCATACCAGTGCATTCTACTTTCCTCAAAATGTACCAAACTGTTGATTTGGCCACTCATAATGTTGCTGCTATCTCTCTGATGGATTTGTTTAGTTTTTGAAGTCTTACAATGGCCTGTTTCACTTGCATGGCCAGCTTCTTTGAACACATGATGTAGGCTCACAGCAATCAATTCCAAATGCAAAAAATCACACTTATGCCGCGTACACACGATCGGACATTCTAACAACAAAACCATGGATTTTTTTCCGACCGATGCTGACACAAACTTCGCACACAATCGCACAAATGTTGTCGGAAATTCGGATCGCCAAGAACGCGGTCACGTACAACATGTACGATGGCACTATACAAGGGAAGTTCAATACCAAGTGCACCACCCTTTGAGCTACTTCTGCTAATCTCATGTTA
This sequence comes from Rana temporaria, assembly GCF_905171775.1. Taxonomy (NCBI): domain Eukaryota; kingdom Metazoa; phylum Chordata; class Amphibia; order Anura; family Ranidae; genus Rana; species Rana temporaria. The sequence goes on along the minus strand of NC_053491.1, from coordinate 202,437,855 downwards.
GTTGAAGTTTAGTGAGAGACGATTTGCACTTATATGACATCTGCTGCTGTTCTCAATCTCTTTGAGTCTCTGATGCCACGTACACACCATCACTTTATGTGATGAAAAAAAACTACGTTTTTAAAAACGTCACTTTAAATGACCGTGTGTGGGGGAAAACGTTGTTTTATGTCTTGTGAAAAACGACAAAAAAAAATTGAAGCATGCTTCAATTTTATGTGTCGTTTTTCAAAACGTCGTTTTTTACTTCACAGAAATTAACCATGTGTAGCAAAAAACGACGTTTAAAACAACGTTTTTACACCCGCGCATGCCCAGAAGCTAGTTATGAAGCGAGCTTCAATGGAAAAACGTGGTGAACCTAAGCTCGCTTTGCTAGAGCATTGTGAAAAAACGATGGTGTGTAGGCAACTTCATCTTTGAAAATTGAAGTTTCAAAAACATTGTTTTCAGACGCAAAACAACTTAATTATTCTAGCATTATAAAGAAGAAGAGAAAACGCTGCATTAAAACATAAAAAAACTAAAGTGTGACGAATGCGCCATTACAAACGCTAGTTTTACCAGATCGAGCGCTTCCGTCTCGTACTTGATTCAGAGCATGCGTGAAATTTTTTTTGCGTCGGAATTGTCTGCACATGCTCGGAATTTAAGAGAACGGATTTTGTTGTCGGACATTTTGAGATCCAGCTCTCAAATTTTTGTTGTCGGAAATTCCGACAGCAAATGTCCGATGGAGCCCACACGCGGTCAGAATTTCCGAGTGTGTGTATGCGGCATTAGAATCAACTCCAGACCTTTTACCTGCTTAATTGATAAAGAAATAATAAAGTAGTATCCCACACCTGGCTCTTTTTGGTCCCTTTAAAGAGGGTGATGGCTAAACCCTTCCTCCAATTTGGATGCACATACCCTCAAATTAAACCTGAGAATGTGAACCTTCAGCCAATATCTACTAAATAATTAAAGCTTGAAAATATTTTGGTAAATACCTGGAAAAACATTGTGCATGTGTCCAAATATATATGGACCTAACTGTGTATAACACACACACACATATCCATGCGTTTTTAAGCTTTGAAGTGCACACCTCCCAATTTTATAGGCTGCCCAGTTGCATCTATAGACACAGACAGTGGGGCTTAACCCCGTTCCATTGTCTTTAGATTTGATTGACAGCAACAGAAGCCAATGGCTCCCACTGCTATCAATCTGCCCAGTGAGGAGGGGGCAAGCCAAAAGAGACGCTGCTCTCGTGCACAATGCTGGATCGAGATTAGGCTCAGGTAAGTATGAGGGGGGTGAGGGGGGATCCTCTGCAATAGAAAGTAAAAACCTGAAGCCTTTACAACTACATTAGTGAATGAATTGAAGCTCTGCTGACTTCCATCATCCAGCCATGTACAAGAAAAATGCTGTTTTTATTTTTCCAGCAAGTAATTGGGTATTCTTTGCAAAGTGAAGCTTGACTACATTCATTAAGCTTTGAGGCTTCCATGGCAAAGTGAAACTTCCCTTGAAAAGTGCCTATTTTCCTTACACACGATCATTTTTCGGCATGAAAAAAAAAAGTTTTAAAAAAATTTAATTTAAAATGATCGTTTGGGCTACACATCATTTTTTGGGTTCTGAAAAATGTAAAAAAAAATGTGAACATGCTGCATTTTTTAACAACGTTTTAAACAATGTAGTTTTTCGGGTTGTAAAAAATGATCGTGTGTGGGCTAAAACGATATTAAAACCCCACGCATGCTCAGAAGCAAATTATGAGACGGGAGCGCTCGTTCTGGTAAAACTACCGTTCGTAATGGAGTAAGCACATTCATCACGCTGTAACAGACAGAAAAGCGCAAATCGTCTTTTACTAACACGAAATTAGCTAAAGCAGCCCCAAGGGTGGCGTCATCCGCTTGGAACTTCCCCTTTATAGTGCCGTCGTACGTGTTGTACGTCACCGCACTTTGCTAGAGCATTTTTTTAAAACGATCGTGTGTGGGCAACGTCGTTTTAATGATGAAGTTAGAAAAAACTACGTTTTTCCTGGATGCTGAAAAACATAGTTTTTTACATGCCGAAAAATGATCGTGTGTACGCGGCATTAATCTATTTTCCAGTTGACCTCACTTTTCATGTTTCAATGTCAGATTCAATCTAACAACTAAAAAGTGAAGGTTTTAATCTGAATGTCTGGGAAAATACAATACATTTTTGCTTTTTCTAGATGGTGGAGCTCTGTTAAGGCTAGACATGGAATAAAATTAGGGCTCAAGGATGATGCAGTCATGTAAACCATAATGTTTGTACAATCCTCTTTATGTTTTTGTCAGTTTGGCATATACAGATTGTAAGGAAGTAATATAAAAATCACTTCGCTATATAAATAAACAGTAGCAGCCAGTACTACAATCTAACAGAAATTGTGTGGATAAATAAAGTGAAAAAGTGCAGCGCTAAAATTAATTAATGAGTATTGACATATGAACGTTCTATAATCTACAATGTGAATTGTGACTTCCACGTACAACCAAATGACCAAACATCTGATTATTGACTTAAATTAAAGTGCATTGCGCAAAAGTTTCTATATATGAAACCAACATTAATAGTATAGTCCTATTGGTGATTTGCGATATCAATTCATTCAGGTGTGTTTGTGGGAAGATATCCAAGAGTGTAGAACTTAAGAAGTCACCACGATGTGTACATCCACCACCCAGGGGAGAAGATTAAATACGCTTATCAGAAGGCAGCATCAACAAGGCATATATTGTCATGAGTTGAAGCTGGCGGTCACAGGAATGGTGTCCAATGATATAAGTGGTGCAATTCCTCATTTTCAGCTGAGCCACTTGTCAACCAAGCATATAGTGGTAAGGATCAAGATGTAATCACCAAGATGGTATCCAAAAACGATTAACTTTCCTCCACAGCAAAACCATTTAATAGGTTATAGATTGTGGTATCCAAAAAAGACAAAAATACTCCATATAGTGTAAAATAGTTTGGTTACGGATTTATTAAAAGTAGAAAGCTTTACATAAATTGTGGGATATTATGCATCAAAAAATGTCCCCTATGTGATCACAAAAGCATGAAAAGTTCAAAAAACTAAATGGCATAAAAAGGACTCATCAGACTCAATGCATTTCATCCACAAAGACTTCAACCTCCAATCTAATGGAAAAGCCAACAACACATTAGTGAAAACTATTTCCTAGGTGTGTCAACGAAGGTACTGTTGGTCCTGGTAAATCCTGCATCACAGCCTCACACAGGTGCACTCCAAGCCCCTATGTGAATTCCAATAGTGATAGGTACTAATCCACAGTGAGGCTTTAATAGAGTTGAGCCCTAGCCAATAGGATATCTCTCAATCACGCAGCCGTATCTATCATGGCTTCTGGGTATCGCTCCACACCTCTTTTTGAAGCTGAACAATAATAGGATCCCTGCGGATCAAGCCTCAGCATGGTCAACAGCTTATATGTCCTCACAATTCAGCTAGATGACACGGGAGCCATCCGGATCAATAGTAATCAACCAGAGCTAAGTTAAATCTATGGAACGCAATCCAAGCCTCACTCTGGACTGCATTCAACATGAGCAGGTCCCTGAAATTCAAACCAAGCCTCAATCAGGACTGGTCAAGCCTCACTATGGACAGCATTGAGCATTGGGTCCCTGAAACGTGAACCCAGCATCAATCTGAACTGCTCAATAGTCACATTAACCACTTAAGCCCCGGACCAATATGCAGCCTAAAGACCCAAGGTGTTTTTACAGTTCGGGACTGCGTCGCTTTAACAGACAATTGCGCGGTCGTGCGACGTGGCTCCCAAACAAAATTGGCGTCCTTTTTTCCCCACAAATAGAGCTTTCTTTTGGTGGTATTTGATCACATCTGCGGTTTTTAGTTTTTGCGCTATAAACAAAAATAGAGCGACAATTTTGAAAAAAATGCAATATTTTTTACTTTTTGCTGTAATAAATATCCCCCAAAAACATATATAAAAACATTTTTTTTCCTCAGTTTAGACCGATACGTATTCTTCTACCTATTTTTAGTAAAAAAAAATCGCAATAAGCGTTTATCGATTGGTTTGCGCAAAATTTATAGCGTTTACAAAATAGGGGATAGTTTTATTGCATTTTTATTAATTTTTTTTTTTTTACTACTAATGGCGGCGATCAGCGATTTTTTTCGTGACTGCGACATTATGGCGGACACTTTGGACAATTTTGACACATTTTTGGGACCATTGTCATTTTCACAGCAAAAAATGCATTTAAATTGCATTCTTTATTGTGAAAATGACAGTTGCAGTTTGGGAGTTAACCACAGGTGGCGCTGTAGGAGTTAGGGTGCACCTAGTATGTGTTTACAACTGTAGGGGGGTGTGGCTGTAGGAATGACGTCATCGATCGTGTCTTCCCTATAAAGGGAATGACGCGATCGATGCGCCGACACAGTGAAGCACGGGGAAGCCGTGTTTACAGAACGGCTCTCCCCGTTCTTCAGCTCCGGGGAGCGATCGCGACGGAGCGGCTATAAACAAATAGCCGCGCCGTGGTCCCGGATCGCTCCCCGAGCGGACCCGACCTCCGCATGTAGCGGGGGGGGGTCCCGATCGGACCCCCCACCCGCTAATAGGCGAGGACGTACATGTACGCCCATGTGCCTGTACGTGCCATATTGTGGACGTATATGTACATGCGGGGGTCGGGAACTGGTTAATAGAACCATTAAAAAGAATAAAAATATTTATATAATATATTACACCACCTGTATAATAAAACGGAAGGTGTAAACATGATTATATAAAAGACAATAAAAATTCAAGCTGCATTGATAAAAGTATTAATGTCCCAGTTAATATTCATGCCGTATGGCCAATACGATTTAAGGCCCAGATTCTCGTAGATCGGCGTATCTTTGCGCAGGGGTAACGTATCCGATTTACGTTACGCCTCCGCAACTTAGAGGGGCAAGTGCTGTATTCTCAAAGCACTTGCTCCGTAAGTTGCAGCGGCGTAGCGTAAATAGGCCGGCGTAAGCCCGTCTAATTAAAATTTGGAACAGGGGGGCCTTTTTTTTGCAAAATAACCATGACCCAACGTGATTGACGTTTTTCGCGAACGGCGCATGCGCCGTCCGTGGACATATCCCAGTGTGCATTGCTCCAAATACGCCGCAAGGACGTATCGGTTTTGACGTGAGCGTAAATTACGTCCAGCCCGATTCATGGACAACTTACGCAAACAACGTAAAAATTTTTAAATTTGACGCGAGAACGACGTCCATACTTAACATTGGTACGTCGCATGTACGCCACCATATAGCAGGGGTAATTTTACGCCGGGAAAAGCCTAACGTAAACGGCATATCTGTACTGCGTCGGCCGGGCATACGTTTGTGAATTTGCGTATCTAGCTGATTTACATATTTCTAGGCGTAAATCAGCGTACACTCCCCTAGCGGCCAGCGTAAATATGCAGACTAACGCCGGTCGGATCTAATAGAAATCTATGCGTAACTGATTCTAAGAATCAGGCGCATAGATACGACGGCACAACTCAGAGATACGACGGCGTATCTGGAGATACGCTGTCATATCTGAGTTGTTACTCCTTTCTTTATATTTTCTATATGATCATTAACTCTAACGGAAAATTAACGTATGGTCTGTCCAACAAATTGCTTTTTACATGGATAGTTTCATAAGATAGGGAAATACCTCTATCATAGGTGTTTAAAAATGCCATGAAATCACACAGAGAGTCATGGTCACCATTCCATAGGAGGAGAAAGTCGTCTATGTAACGTGCCCAGAGGACCAATTCTGGTCTGTCTTGGACATAGACGACATCCCCCTCCCACTTGGCCATAAATAAATTGGCCAAGATAGGGGCAAATTTGGCCCCCATGGCCATACCTCTTTCTTGTAGAAAAAAATTTAGTGGCAAATTCTAAATGTTCCATAATAAAATTATGTTAGACTGTTAAGTAAACTGTTATCTTTGGAAAGGTACTGTCGTACTGCCATCAACCCCAATGGGGTATACATGTGTACAAAGTTGCTACATCAGCAGTGACTAACAAAGATAATAAATATAATGTTATATCATTTTTTTCTATTTATGTGACTACTGACCACTTATGCTTAATGCTATCCACAGTGAGACTTGACCAGTCCTGATTGAGGCTTGGTTTGCATTCCAGGGACCCGCTCATGTTGAATGCAGTCCAGAGTGAGGCTTTGAATGTGTTCCATACATTTAGCTTAGTTCTGGTTGATTACTATTCATTGGGACGGCTTCTGTGTCATCTACCTGAATTGAGAGGGCATATCAGCTGATGACCATGCTGAGGCAGGGATTCTATTACTGTTCAGCTTCAGAAAGAGGCGTGGAACCCCCGGAAGCCATGATAGATACGGCTGCATGATTGAGAGATGTCCTATTGGCTAGGGCCCAACTCTATCCAAGCCTCACTGTGGATTAGTACCTATCACTATTGGAATTCACATGGAGGCTTGGCGGTCACGCTGGATAACATGATAGATGTGGCCACACATTACTGTGTATATTATTGCGCAATGTATGGCTTTGGACCCATACCCCAGTTGACGTCTTTGTGGATGAAATGCTTTGGGTCTTTCTATGCGTTTTGAACTTTTAATGCACTTGTGATCACATAGGGGATATTTTATTGATGCACAATATCCAGCAATTTATGTAAATCTTTCTACTTTTAATAAATCTGTAACCAAATGGTTTTACACTATGTGGAGGCTTTTTGTCTTTTTTGGATGCCACGATCTAAAACCTATCAAACGGTTTTGCTGTGGCAGAAATGTCATAGTTTTTTTACATCATCTTGGTGATTACCATTCTGAACCTTACTACTATATGCTTGGTTCAAAAGGTGGCTCAGCTGCGAAGGAGGAATTGCACCACTTTTATCTGTGGACACCATTCCTGTGACCGCCATCTTGAACCATTGACACTATATGCCTGGTCGATTCTGCCTTCTGGTAAGCGTATTTAATCTTCTCCCCTGAGTGGTAGATGTACACATCGTGGTGACTCCTTTAAGGGTCACTAAGGCAGATTTTTTTTGCCATGTTATACTTACCTCCGCTGTGCAGCTTGTTTTGCACAGAGTGTCCCCTAACCCTGTCTTCTGAGGTCCCTCGGCGGCTGTCTCGGCTCCTTCTCGCAAAAGATTTCTACCTTCATACGAGCGAGCTCGCATTGTGGAAATCTTTTGCGAGCGCGCTCCCGGGATACAGCGGCGGACATAGCCGCCAACTGTATCACTTAGGATGCATTAAGGTGAAAAAATATTTACCTTTACAACCCCTTTAAGTTCTACACTCTTGAAAATCTTCCCACAAACACACGTGAATGAATTTATATTTCGAATCACAAATGGGACTATATTAATGTTGGTTTTATATATAGAAACTTTTGCACAGTGCACTTTAATTTATGTCAATAATCAGATGTTTGTTCATTTGGTTGTACATGGAAGACACAATTCACATTGTACATTATAGTATGTTGATATGTCAATATCAATATTTATTATATTAACTATTTAGTAATCACGGTAGATTAAAAGCATTCAGGATTACAAATATGAGAGAATTGTATTGACATGGTTTGTTAACGGAGAAATGTGGGAACAGTAAAAAACAAACTTCTATGCTCATTTCCCTATTGCAGCATCAGTCTGATGTTTCACTTATCCCCCCGGCTCTAAGCCCGAGAACTGGGCGATAACATGACTGCTGATTACTCAGTCATCGCTCTTTGTTCTGTCCCTTTGGAACTCACTGTAGCATCGGGCTATGGGGGAAGTGGGAGTGGCTGGCTCAGACTCTCAGCAGCACGCTGAGAGGCTGAGCCAGTTGCCAGTCAGGCATCTGGGTGGATGTTAACATTATTTTTGGGATCCTTTCAGAATCTGGAGCAGCTCTGTGATGTCAGCCAGCGGTGGGCTTTAGTTGATTCTGGGACACCCGTGAGCAAAAATAAGTGCACTCCAGTGATCCAAAAGAAAAGTATGGCCAAAAAAGCTTTGGTTATATTTATCTTTTAAATCCTATATTGGTTTGGACTTTTTTGTGCTTAATCTCCACCTTACAGTGACCAGCTATGATATCATACTCAGTTTAACCTTGTGTACATAGAATATTGTATATCCAGATATATTCACAAAACTGTTGCTTACAGTCCCCAGACTGCTGACAACACCAACTGAATTTCTATAGCTGGATATAAAACATTCTCTGTATGCAAGGTTGAACTGAATATGATACCATAGCTGGTCAGTGGAATATAAATATGAAGCAGAACATAGTCTAAAATAATATAGGGTTTACAAACTGTGCTAATACAATTCTTTTATATTGGGGATATTGTTTGTTGTATTGTGATATTAATAAAAATTACATTTTAACTATATTATTGGATGTTGCCTGGTAGGGTCCAGCCCACTAATTTTTCCATTTGTGGCTGTTGTACCAGGGCTAACCACTAATATACCATACTACAGAATGTTTTACTGAAAGCTGACATGTGATTCGTTAGCAACGGTAGGTTCCCCCCTTAACGCACATACCATTATCACTGACATAGTAAATAATTGCTATTAATAAAATCCTCTGATGAGTGTATCTGCATAAGAAACACCATAGAATTTCCATTACTTGATCCTGCTATGCTTTTCTGTAACATTCTAGGTATCTGTAACATGACAATACACTATAGATCATCATCATGCTTTCTTTCTGTGATTTTCTTTGGAGAGTGATACATTTGTGTCATAAAACACTCACATTGTGCAAACTTTAACATGAGTAATACCCTCTGGTAGCTACAAGAAATACAGCTCTCTTTGTGTCTGCTTAACAAACGTCACCTTTTGCTTAAAGACATTCCAGCACATGCCATAAAATAAAGTAGTTCAATGTGTACAACTTAGTGTTTACTTACAAAATAGGCCATGGCTGCCATAAATATATTTCCAAAGGAAGTTTTAAAAGTCATTCCTATCAAATCATATCTCGTGAACTGTCTTTAGTCCCCTCGATTTCCAGATAAGCAAAACATTATAGCCAAAGTTACCTATTTTAAAAGCTCCGACAAGCTACAGGCTGGCAACCTCAGCTAGAATTATGTCACACTGTCATTAGTGTCATATTGTCACTTAAAACCAAACAATATATTATTCTAATGGATGACAAAGAGTTAAAAGTGTAAGCCCAACCAATGTGTTTATTTTGAGTTCTGGATAAAGCAAAGAAGGATTAGAACCCCTTTCAGGTTTTTACTGTTCCCTAATGCTTTATACACACAATCGGAATTTTCGCTGAAAAAAGTCAGACGGAATTTTTTCATCAGATATTCTGAACGTGTGTGTGCCCCATCGGATTTTTTCCATCGGAAATTCCGACGGACTTAGAAAGAGAACATGTTCTCTTTTTTAGCGTGAAAAAATATCTATTGCAAATTCCAATTGTCTGTATGGAACTCCGACGGAGAAAAAAACACGCATGCTCAGAATCAAGTCGACACATGCTCGGAAGCATTGAACATGATTTTTCTCGGCTCGTCGTAGTGTTGTACGTCACCGCATTTTGGACGGTCTGAATTTGGTGTGACAGTGTGTATGCAAGGCAGCTTGAATGGAATTCCGTCAGAAAAATCTGTTGGAGCTTATCCCAACGGAAATTCCAATCGTGTGTACGGGGCATAACGGTAGTTCCCTAATGCTCCACTAGTGAGATTACCACTCTTTTGGCATCAGAGTGACAATGGTTTCACCAAATAGGAAGTGGGTGTGAAATCTTCAACATACAGTTGTAAAATTTGACATAAGAGCCTTCTCGTAGGCCCCATACACACGGGAGGATTTATCCGCGGATACGGTCCAGCGGACCGTTTCCACAGATAAATCCTCTCGAGGATTTCCGCGGATTTCTATGCGATGGAGTGTACTCACCATCGCATTGAAATCCGCGCCGAAATCCTCTGGCGATGACGTGTCGCGCCGTCGCCGCGATTATGACGCGGCGACGTGCGCGACGCTGTCATATAAGGAATTCCACGCATGCGTCGAATCATTACGACGCATGCGGGGGATCCCTTCGGACGGATGGATCCGGTGAGTCTATACAGACCAGCGGATCTATCCGTTGGGATGGATTCCAGCAGATAGATTTGTTTGGCATGTCAGCAAATATTCGATCTGCTGGAATCCATCCCAGGGGAGAAATATCCGCGGAAACAGATCCGCTGGAGTGTACACACCATAGGATCTATCCGCTGAAACCCATTTGCTGGGATTTTTCAGCGGATGGATTCTATCGTGTGTACGGGGCCTTACTCTATCTAAAAAGATAATTGTTTCTGTTTTTGTTACTGTTTTTGGAGATTTATCCTCACTTCCTGTCTGATGAAACCATTGTCTGCAGAACAGAAAGCAAAGTAAAGTTTCTCTAATGGAGCCCTGGATAGAAGTAAAAATCTGATATGGCACTAATCTTTTCTAACTCTATCTAAATCTAAAAAAATAAAGTTTTTTCTGGACAACTGTTGTTTAGTTTACGATTAAAAAAAAATGCCTCAATGACAGCAAAATAAAACATTTAGTATGGATTAGGCCTACAATTTGCTTATATTGGTAATATAAAATATCAGTATTTTACCTCAAGAGCTGGGATCATACTATATGAAGTTGACTTACTTTTTATCTTGTTGTGATCAAGATGAAGACGCTCCAGATGACCATTAACAGTTGGTACAGAAGCCAGTTCATTGTATGATAACTGCAAGTCTAACATAGACGTAACATTAAATACATTTGCTGGTACACCCGAATCAGATAATTTGTTGTAGTTTAATCTAAGAAATGCTAATTTAGGTATATTGTTAAAGTATTTGTCTGGTATAGCCTCAATGTTATTGTTGTCTAAATACAATTGTATGGTGTTAGAAGGAAGGCCTGATGGCATTTTCTTGAGTGAATTTTTGGCCACATTAAATTGCATCAGGCTCTTGAGTCCTGTAAGAGCATCAGCTTGAAAGGAACCATCTGTAAGCTTGTTATGATGTAAGTCCAATAGGGTAAGGTTTTGTAAATTCTTCAAAACACCTTCAGGAATCTTTGAAATTTTATTCCTTGCCAAACGAAGTTGCTCCAAAGTGCTTGGCAATGGTGCAGGTATTCCGTCTAATTCATTGTCCTCTAGAAATAGGTAAAGTAGGTTCTTCATATTCTTAAAAAAATTCTTCTCTATCTTTTTGTTGGTCAGCTTATTTTTATTCAGATTTATCCATCTTATTTGAGTAGCATTTGCAAATGCTTTCTCATTAAGTGACTCAATAGCATTATTATGTAGATATAGGTACCAAATTCTCGATGGGATGAGAGGCACTTCTTTCAGGCCTTTACTGTCACAATATAAAGCACGTGGGAAATGAGATGGACAAACACATTCTTTGGGACAATCAAAGGCAACTAAATGAGAAGGTTCCAAGTCATAATAGTCATCAGCTTGTGTCTTAGAAAAGGTGAAGATGAAAAGCACCAAAAAGTATATAGAAGTTCTTAAAATTGCTTGTGTTTCCATTGCCAACCTTAAAGAAAATAATACGATTATTCAGGGTCACAAGAGAGTGACAATATATTTCCAGTTATGTAATAAACATTTTCCATTTATGATATCAGGTTACAGCTGTAAAATCCTGCTTAAAGATGGTATTGCATGTAGGCCTTGTGACATTTCTGTCACCCAGCATCATGGGATGTCTTAAATATGGGTATACGTCATACCCCATACAGAGGGCCAGATGTTTTAGTATTTTACATCATATTCAAGCTTAGCTGCTAAGAACTAGCTACATCATCTCAGTTTTATATTTCCATAATCCCAAAAGGCTAACAACACAAAGCTCCTTTTTGTTCTAGACTTCTACAATGTGTAGGTAGTGAAATTGGTCAAATGGGAACACTGAAAACACAGACTGAGTTGTTCGAATCAGAGATCTTTTCTCCAATGTATTTACAAAACTTTCAATTCTTCAATATAAAAAGTCATCTGGATGGGATTACGTATGAATATGTTATGCACTAGCATAAAGCTTCAAAGGCCATTTAAACAGCTGCTTCTTTTGTATGCTTCTCAGACCTTGAGAGCTCTGTATGAGAATCCCTGCCCTCAAGCTATTTGAATGTCCTTACATAAACAAAAAATGTTTAATCATCTCTTTGAACATATTGTTTTAATTGAATTACATTTTTAATAAAGAAAGTGACCATCTATGCTATCTTGATTGTTTAAAAATCAACTGAAACCTTTTTTCCATAATAAAATGAAAATATCAAAAATATTAACAGAAGCAATGATAATAATACATATGTGAACATGCTAAATAACAGTACTTTAATAAACGTCTTAAGTAAATTCTTAGTAAACTTTCAGCAAAGTAAGCTAGTAAAAGTTAAACACTGCTTTGCATTTTCAGTGTTACATTCCACTGATGTAAGTGATGCTGAGCTCAAAGCCTCTTTGCTAACATGTGAAATCTGTGTAAAGTGTGCATAAACTAAGCACACATTATGCATATCTACAAAATACCACAGAAATACTGTACAAGACAGCAAATGACAGTTGTACATATCATTTTACAAGACAAACAGCTACAACTTGGACACTATCCAAAGGCATTAAATGAAAAAGTCTAAATAAACTTTGGAACAACTAATCAACAAAATATCCACAATTAACATGCTCATATTTTTAAAAGAGATTTTAGAAAATATTAGTCATAAAAGAAATGCAATTAATTTGTAACAAGTTAAAATATTTGTTTTACCTTTAGCATGCAGATAGTTGTAGTTCTTCCTCACACTATGTGATGCCTGTTTGAATTCACCTTAAAGTGGAAACTCTTGGCTCCTAGCAGATTGTTTTCATCCTGTCCTTAGAGGTTTAACTGCCTATTACATCAACTGAACTCTTCTCCTTCAACTCACAGCCAGTCTCCTGTGTTACAATTTAATCACAGCAGTTTGCTCTAGAGCTAATTTTGCTGATGTTGAAGCTTCAAGCTTACCTCTGATTTCCTGAATCCCCAGTTGTTTTGTGTTGCTCCCCGGTCAGACTATGACTGAGGTAAAATGCCTAAGTCTATGAATGCTGCCTGTCTAATATATATGCACCAGTGACTACAACAGTTAACCCATAAAGCATCTTTAGACACTTCAGCACCTAAACATAACAAAGGAGGATAATGCTGGCTCTTATAAGTTGCTAGAGGGCACAGTGCTCTCATCTGCATTCATATTTTAGAAATGCCACAAACAATTTTAAGCATTGTCAACATATTGAGTGGTTGTGCATATTTTGTGTTGAACATCATTTGCCAAGATGCGCATAACTAGGAGGATATCATATAATCCGACTTAAAATTTGGCCAAAGATAAATTTTAAAATGAATAGTATTAAAGTAATAGACAATTTTGGGTGGGAAACAGTTAGTTTTTTTTTAAATGTATCAATTTTATTGGCATTTTGTATAATTTTTATGTAATCCTAAACAATTTATTTGGCAAAGAGGAAAATAAGTAAAAAAAGTTACAAAAAGATTCTTTCTCTGTCTTTTTTTATTGTTTTACAGAAAATATGTACATTTATATATATATATATATATATATATATATATATATATATATATATAGGTTTTGTATAATCGTATAAATATATTGGAGGGAAGAAACTGACAGAAGTAACTGGATTATAGAAATATATTGGGGGTAGAAACTGATGGGAGTAACTGGATTACAGAAATATATTGTGAGGACAAACTGATGGAAGAAGCTGCAGAGATGGAGGAAGACATTTTTCTAAACAGTCCATAAGAAAAGTGCAGGTGAGTCAAAGGGTGAAAATTATTTTGTTATGCGCTCATTGCAGATTGTCTAAACCTTCTTGTAGAGGGATGATTGATTGTTTACATGCTGTGGCATGATGTTATATTCTTAAAATGTTTCAGAAGTGGTGCCTTTAGTGTTCAAAGGAGGAATTTACCCAAACTCTAATTTGATTGAGATTAATGTGATTTCTAGCAATCAAATTTTAACTGTAGATCCCTAATTCACTAGGAAGATCAATCTGGTCATGTAGTGACCTAGTAAAACAGTTTGATATTAGTTAGTCACATTCACCTGGACTTGTTTTTGTTCAATGGATGAATTTACCCAAACTGTAATTTGATTGAAATCAATTTTATTTCTAGTAACCAAATTTTCACTGTGGATCCCTAATCCACTAGGAATATCAATCTGGTCATGTAGTTTCCTAGTAAAACAGCTTGATATTAGCTAGTCACATTCACCTTGACTTGTTTTGTGTTCAATGGATGGATTTACCTAAACTCTAATTTGATTGAGATCAATTTGATTTCTAGCAACCAAATTTTAACTGTGGATCCCTAATCCACTAGGAAGATCAATTTGGTCATGTAGTGACCTAGTAAGACAGTTTGATATTAGATAGTCACATTCAACTGGACTTGTTATGATGTATATTGAAGGCTTTTCACTATACATCAAAATGTAATTAGAACAAGGTGTATTCACAAACTTTCACACCTCCGTTCATGTTCTTGGACAATCAATATCTACCTTGACACATTCAATAGGGATTGGATTAGGGTGACTGGGTTACTTGTATGGTTATAAATGCTCCTGAAAATGGCCATTTTTGGTGACGTTTGATGTCACTTTTGCTCGTTGGAGCTCATGCTTACTCAAGTGGGATACAGGTGTAGTGGCACTTCCTGGATAACCTTATACATGCTTTTCTTCTGGTGCTGGTTTAGCACAAGTGAAGGGGGATTTATTTTAAGCATTTTAAAAAATGTGTATTAAGCTTTGGAGGCTCTATTTTTCAATTAATCATGGCGCTCTCTCCCCATGTAATGGTGTGGAAATGTGAGTACCCATAGGGAGACAGGGCTTGCAGCATCTTCTGTGGAACCTGGAGTAGCTATTAAGGAGTAACAACAACCCATTTTGACCTTCTTATTCATGTAAGAGGTCAATGACATCTGGTGAGTACTGGTGGAATTGGGGTTTACGGATGTGTGGTTTGGCACAACACTTTGCAGAGCACTGTTGAATGTGGATTTCAGATTTAGCACTATATGTACAATATATGTAAGGATTGAACTTGCACAGTTTTGTTTTTATAATGAATTTAACAATTTGATAACCTGTGTATGTTTATGCAATTGAACGGTGTGCTGTGGTATATGCACTCTTGGTAAATAGCACCAGATATTTGGAGACATTTTTAAAGTTGAGATTCACATGATTTAAAATATTGATCACTATTAGTGCTGCAATTTGTCATTAATTTCCATTGGATTAAGCTCACTGAGTTACCTGTATGGTGATAAATGCTGGAGTTCCTGACATTCTTTAGAATGGAGTAAGCTGCTTGGATGAGTGGCACAACATCTTCACCATTACAGAACTAATGCAGTTAAATGTGACTACTCCTTAATTGCTCGTAGGCGTAGTATCCTGATGCTTTTTTGTCCTTATTTGTTGACTGGTTATCCATATTTTTTGGTGATTTAGGGTATAATAGGACAACGTTTTTTCTAACTGACTGAAGTGCATACTACTTGAGTGAGTAACCACCTGGGATGAGCAGATCTCAACTTCTTTTCTTATTTGTTAGATGATTAGATTTTATGAAATGTGCTCATCTCTAAATGCCAGTGGTACAAGTATTGTCACTGTAAATATTGCTACATTGAACAGGGTTGTCATTGACTGAAAATGTCAGGGTACAAAAACAAAAGATACACATGTGTGAGCAGAAAACATTCTGTTTGCGTGTTGAGTACATTATGGTATCAGACTTAGTATATATAACATCATGCCATGTACATGAAAATAGAAAAAATATGGGGTGTAAGTTTGCCTAAGCTAGAGTATTGACACGTTGAAAGTTGACACTCTTTCTGCTAAGGCCATTGATTTTTCAATGTTCCATGAGAGGGAGAACCAAGGGCCAGATTCACGAAAATTTGCGGCCGTGTAACGTAACCCGTTTACGTTACACCGCCGCAAGTTTTCAGTGTAAGTGCCTGATCCTCAAAGCACTTACCTGGAAACTTGACGCGGTGTAACGTAACGTCGTCCGGCGCAAGCCCGCCCAATTCAAATGGGGCCGGTACCATTTAAATTAGGCGCGCTCCCGCGCCAGACGTTCTGCGCATGCTCTGTTCGCAATTTTCCCAACGTGCTTTGCGCGAACTTACGGCGGCCCGACGTGTTTGTGAATCGCGACGTGCGTAACGTACTTACGCCGGGAAAAAGAAAATTCAAAAGCGACGCGGGAACGACGGGCATACTTTAACATGGTGGAGTAATTTTACACCATGTTAAAGCACACCTAACTTTGCGACGGGAAAAAAAGACTTGCGCCGACGTAACAACGGGAAAAACCTTTGTGGATCGCCGTAACTGCTAATTTGCATACCCGACGCTGGAATGCGACGCAAACTCCCCCCAGCGGCGGCTGAAGTATTGCATCCTAAGATCCGACGGTGTAAGTCAATTACACCTGTCGGATCTTAGGGCTATCTATGCGGAACTGATTCTATGAATCAGCCGCATAGATACGACAGGAGATATGACGGTGTATCAGGGGATACACCGTCGTATCTCCTCTGTGAATCTTGCCCCAAGTCTTTTATTGAATTGTTGAGAATAAGAGAGCAGAATTGACTGTGGATCTCCTTTGGAATCAATGGATAATCACTGTTAAAATAAAAGATTTACCAATTGAAAAGTATTTCAAATGTAACCTGTGGCAATGAATGTAGCTTTGGCTTTATTTTAAATACGGAGAATGCTTCTGGAGCCTGAATTTGCAATTGAGGCAAAGGAAATCATGATTTTGAATTAATGGCTGTGAATGGTGAACATGTGGTTGAATGCTGATGAAAAATGTGTTTTGGAAAAGCATTAATTAAAAGCATTAATCGTGACTGTGGCAAAACTGAATAATGAATCAAAATGCTGCTTGTTTATAAATATGCACCTTTAGCTACAGTATATGTTTTTTAGGAAAGTTAGAAAATAACTTTTATCCATATTCTTCTCCAGCTCTACAGACTAACATTTACTACATTGTACAGACCATACATTCTATCTGCCAGTTGGATAAAAACAAGTTAAAGGAAAACAATATGATCATTTTCATTGGCTGCTATCATACAAATAAACATACACTTAATGGCATATGGTATAATTTACAAATTATGCCTTGAGTCATGTATTCATATTGACATTAACCAGTCATAGAGACATACATCTGACACACTGACCAAACTGAGCCCTAACTGTTTTGTCCTCCTTGTGCTTGTCTAAGGTAAACAATTACAGATAAGCAAATAAAACAAATTATTCTGTTACACTCAGCACTGACTGTTTACTGTTGGATGGAATCTCTTTCAGGAAGAGTAGACTAGACCTAAATCTTTCCTGCTGATGGAATGAATAGGGAAAATTCATGGCATGGAGATCGATCACTATGTTTGCTTGAATGAAAATCAGGAAAATAAAGGAAGCTTTATGAAAGATTCGGGAAAAAGTAGATGATGGTTCTTACATGCCATGTCTATTTATTCAAACTGTCTGAAATAAAAATCATCTCTATTCTCCCATAGCATCCTACCAGATTCAAAACTGACCTTGAATATAACAGCTGAAAAATGAAAATATGAACCTTGTGTCTCTATTGGAAAACAGTTTTAATGTTACACTTTTTGATAAATAAGTCCAGTCTTTAACTTGCCATTGGTACTCTACCAGTGATGACTGGTGTTTACTTTTCCAGTTCATTAGGGGCTTTCAGTAAAACGATATAGTTCTATAATACAAAAATCAAGCTGCGCTGTAAAAACCCGAGTGTGAAATGAAAAATATACCAAAACATGTGATATGCTGAACCAATATATGTGATTGGTATATGTAGCGGAGTACAATATTAAGATCCACGATCTCCGCTGGTAACCAGGGTGAATCCACAGTCAGCGCTGAAAAGTAAGGCAATGTCCCAAATCTCCCCCAGTAACCGGACGAAACACAGCTCTGGGAGTCAACTGACTTTTTATTCACAGGCTTCCATATTTATATAATTCCCCATGCAAGGGGTTTCCAAACAGCCAAACAGATTTAGCAGGGGTAATACAATGAGGACCACATGGGGAACTTAACAGTTTGGATAATTCTCCCATTAGGCATTGCTGCACGAGGGAAAAGTCGGTTGATAACTGGGGTCTGGGGTTATGTGTTGTGGCAGTTCGGTTTAAAACTGCCGAACACCGATTGGGCAACATAAAACGAAGTACTTGAATGCTAGTGGCTTATGGCTGCTAGCATACAAATTACTATGCCCACATAAGACCCAGCAGAATACATAGCATGCAATACAGACAACCCTATGACATGTAACATCCAGTTTTCCAGAAGTGGCTAGGTTTGCCACAGTATAAAGTTAATAGTTCAATTGAAATGCATATAAATCAATCAATGTATATGCTACTCCTCGACTAGCTATCTAAAGACCATATATAGTGTGAATAGGAAAATGAAGAAAAGTCCATAGGCGATAAATTAGGTTAAAAGGTGTCAGTCCACAAATCACCGGAAAGTACACCAAATTGAACAGTGCACCTCCACCTTAAGGAATAAAGGCCTACCAGAGGCAAGCTATAGCAAGCCTGCGACTATAATCCAGCCAGGGTCCTTTGTCCAAGGAAGTGTCAGCAACACATCAAATATTCCAAGGGGGTAAACCACAGCAAACCAGAAAGTGGATGCTCACGGATGTTCAGGGCCCGGATAGGTCAGGAAATTACCCAAAAGTGAAGAGGGAACTCACATAGTGTAAGATCTTTTACACATTCAAGTTTATTAAAAAATCTATATTGCACTTACATGATATAAGACATCACATCAAGATAAAAAAAAAAAACATCCGGCAAATAGGCGAACACCTGTCTACTAACAAGGGCAGCGTGATGGTATCGGTGTGTCCAACCTCCCGATGCGTGTTTCGTCATACAATGACGTCATCTTGGGGGAGTACTGTACAGTACTGTATTTTACTGTATGTGTGGTTGCAATAGGTGATAACTGATTTATAGATGGTTTAAATCTCAGCCAGTTTAGCAGGGATAGTGGTCAACTTGGGTACAGCCATCCTGTTGGATTTTTTGCATGTTATTATGACCAGTGGGTACAGCCACTAACAATGATCCCTGTGTTCTCCTAGCAGGGATGGCTCCTTAGTGAGAGGGATAACCCCATCAACACTACCTGTGTTGATAGAGGAATTGAGAGATTTTATTTCCTACATCTATGGTCTGCCCTACTCTATCCAAACCTGGATTGAGTTAGACTGAGGCTGTTATCACCTATTACACACAAGGCTTGTATAGTGTGTGGTGGCTAAGATTTTTTTATCCTTGCTCTGTGGATTACATGGAGTCAGGCCTACACCTAGCCTGATGGAATACACTGAATGGGGGACATAGATGCTGTAGCAGAGACCCTAAAGTCAGCTTCTTCCAGGCCTGTTGCACATTTTGTTAGATTAGATCTTAACAGAGCCTTATAAATGGAACAAAAACTGCCTTAACCTTATGTATATGGGAATCCCAAGACTGCAAATGACAATATTATCTTGCTATGTCAAAGCATGCTTTATAAATAAGTAAGTAAAATCCGCGCCAAGATGAAGGTGAAGGTTGCAGCCCCCCTTAAATTCTCCCAAGGGAGGACAATGAAATAGATGAATGAAACAGAGTGTTGGCCCTTTCTCCAATAATGCAATAGGGCTTCCCAATATTAAGCACAAGATAAGTGAGATAAAAAAATAGTAATATAATAAAATAATAAAGTAAGACTGACATAATACAATGTGCAAACCTAATAAATGTGTTGGACACTCAGTAGTGTCTAAATATATTGAAACAAATCAACTAGTGTGGGGGAAGTGATCCACTAATTGATTGATGAAGGCTAAACCTCCTCACTAAAAAAGTAAGTGAACAAGTGATATAAACATAAACAGTGTGTCAACAAACTCAAATCAGCTGCATATAATGACATAAGTTGTCTGCCATAAGCATATACCAGTGTGAAGATAAAACCAAATGGTAATTCAGTCCATAGACCATATATTGTATATATGCAATCCAAGCTGTATCGGGCCTTATAGAGAGGTATCCAGTACACTCTAATGCCACCTCATGTAGCACGTAGCCCTCTAGATTGCAGTATAAATTAAGTTCAAAAGCATCACATAGGTCTCCATATACAGGTGTAAATGATGATAACTGTGTGGGAGTTGTTCAAAAACAGTTCATGCAGTAATGGGTGCTCCGTGCTGGTATGGGCACATTCATGTGACTTTGGTGATCCCCCACATGTGTTCCCACTCACCAGATCCCAGCGTCCCTGCAGGGGCAAACAGCGTGTAGAGTGGATTCCACAGCAAGCTTCTGGAACTCCTGGTCACTGCTCACACAAACTGTTCAATCCTCCTTTCCAACTCCGTAAAAGGCAAAAACACTGGGCACTAAAAGTTCAATGAAAAGGACATCATTGGCATTTTACATATAGCGTTTCCCGCGCAGGATTTGAGTCCTCTGCTCCTGTTCCAGCCCTGTCCGAGACTAAGGCTGATACACAGACAAGGAAAGATATATTGGTGGTGTTGGTGAAGTTGAGGACCACCATCTGCTTTACAACTTGTTCCCATTCCTTCTTTATGTGATACAGTTTTACAAAATTGGGGTATACCAGCCTAACTTCTAGCTTTTAGGGTATCTTGTTTATCATTTTTTATTTACATTTTAAAAAGCATTTGCCAAATTGGGAACCAGAAACTGTACTGTCCCAAAATAATTCCCTGCCACTGATTTGAAAATGTTGCACTGTCATAATTATGATAACATGATAATAATAATCACTATACAAATAAGTAAAATATTTATAAACAATAATAGTCCATTCATGTGATCCACAAAACGTAATAATAGTTGAAGTGAAAAAAGAAAATCCGAAGCACCAAAAAAGTCCTTATTGTGAAAGAAAGATAGTGATGCCCTTCCAAATGAACTGCAGGTGTTAAACATTGTGCTCCTCAGTAGGGATGAGCTTCGTATTCGAGTCAAACTCATGTTCGGCTCGAACATCGTATGCTCAATCGTTCGTCGAATTACGAACGTTTTGGGCCGTTCGCGCCAAATTCGAGTTACGTTTCACAGCCCATAATTCACTGCGGCATCGCAGTGCATTGCTGGTTGATGATTGGCCAAGCATGCACTATGACCCGCATGCTTGGCCAATCACAGCTTGCAAAAAAAGGAGAGTCATAATTGGCCAAAGCCAGGGTGGCTTTGGCCAATTATGGCTCAGGGGGTTTAGTACACGCCCCACACTATAAAAGGCCGCCTGCAGGCCGGCCTTGTGTAGTGTGTTGCGGTGGTTAATAGAGAACAGAGAGAGAAAGAGAGAGTGTTATTTTTTGCAGGTAGATAGAGCAGGCAGGCAGGCTAGTCAGTTGAAGTTACAGTTTGTAGAGGATATATATGCATCCCAGGTGTTGTATATATATTTATACACTGTATAGTTTAGCTAGATCAGCTCTTCCTTCATTACTGGCAGGCAGGTGATTGTGCTAGCTGCAGTATTCTCACGTGGTGTATTGCCGGTGTCCTCTGCAGTGTGCACCATAAAGCTACGTGGTGTGTACTGCCTTTGTCCTCTGTAGTTTGCACCTAAAGTTACTTGGTGTGTACTGCCCGTGTCCTCTGCAGTTTGCACCTAAAGCTACATGGTGTGTACTGCCCGTGTCCTCTGCAGTTTGCACCTAAAGCTACATAGTGTGTGTACTGCCTTTGGCCTCTGCAGTTTGCACCTAAAACTACGTAGTGTGTGTACTGCCTTTGTCCTCTGCAGTTTGCACCTAAAGCTACTTGGTGTGTACTGCCCGTGTCCTCTGCAGATTGCACCTAAAGCTACGTAGTGTGTACTGTCTGTGTCTGTGCTATTTTTCTCAATGATTTTCAGCCATATTGCAGGGACCAGACATTACATTAAAGCCGCAAGCAGTTTTAAATTACTTTTTTCTTATAGTAATCTCATTTTGTGCAGGGACAGTTCTAAACATGTGCCACTTCACAGGCATACTATAGACACCCAGCAGGTACAATATTTAAAGGAATTTTTCATTTTTTTGTTTTTAATTCAAGCATTATTAAAATCACTACTCCAGGACAGTTTTTAATAAAAATTTCCATTGATACATGTTCCCTGGGGCAAGACCCGGGCTCTCAAAGATTTTTTTACGACAATAACTTGCATATTAGGCTTTAAAATTAGCACTTTTGAATTTGAACGTTTGAGTCCCATAGACGTCAATAGGGTTCTAAATGTTCGCGCGAACGGTCGGTCCCTTCGAAGGTTCTGGTGCAAACCGAACGGGGGGGGTGTTTGGCTCATCCCTACTCCCCAGGAGGTAATTAAAGTGAATATATCCTCTTACCAGATATCATGACCTTTCAAGGCCGATATGTACATCAGGAAGTTGTTACCCCTCACGATAGGTATATCCAACTCAGCTTTTCCACCTGTTATAGGGAACGCCAATACTGTGTCTAATGATCTCCCCTAAGCCTCAGATCCAAGTAAGCCATATATCAGGTGTGTTTCCTCTTCTTCCTGACTTATGGCTTAATATGTCATCTATCAAGATCCATGTTCATATCACATGAATTGTGAATGCAGTTTAATATTTTTATTTCTCCACAGTAGGCTACAAAAAAAATTAATCTTTTTACCTATACCATGTAAAGGTTATCCATAAGGGGGATTTGTGCAACACATAGAGCGACTCAGGAGCCCAGATAATTTTTATCAGATTTGTTCTCTCCACCACTAATAATGGTAAGTTACACTAACTAGTACCAGGAAAGGCTTCAAATTTAACTGAACATAGTTCTGAACATCTCAAGAGACCAGCATCCAGGTATTTGAACATAGTAACTAGACGGATCTGTTGTGCTTCTCTTGGTATCTGGGCATGCAAGGGGTCTACTGTAATAGGACATATTTGTACCAGTTAATGAAGAAAACTGAGAATGTTACAAATTGTTGTATCAGTTCCATTAGCCTCACCAAGGATCTATCAGTGTCACCCAGGAATACCAGAGCATCATGGGCATAACATGTCACTGTATCTTCCCTATGTCCCTACTAGAACCCTTCTATATCAGACATTTTTCTAATTGCCAAAGCCAGGGGTTCAACTGCCAGGGAAAAAGGGAGGGGAGAGGCAGACTTGCCTGGTCCCTCTGTGTAGGCTAAGTAAGCCAGAGAGGACATTAATAATGCTCAGTCTAGCTATAGGACTGTGATACAGAAGGCAGATCCTCCCTAAGCTTTTTTAAACATTACCAAAAAATAAAATAATGGCCACACTTTGGATAAGTACTTTATTTAGTAAAAATGTATTTAATGTCCCACCATGTTAATTCAGCGTCAATCAAGTCAAGGATGTAGATCCCCATCAGTCACTATGAACCGCTCCCATAATGCCCCATGATGTTACACCACATCATGACCATGATTTCCCATCACTGCACCCCTTGCAAATGACAGATCCCCAGCTGGGTTCTGTTTCTAAACAAAACTGCTAGCCATTATGGGTAACATCATCAACTAAATATGATCTTGACCATACTTGGTCAGAGACATCATCCGTGATCTCCAGCTGGCCTGTTTTAAAACAGAAAATGTGTTTTTGGGTGGATGAACTAACCTAATTTGGCCAGTTGGGCAGATTCCGAGAATAACTGGTAAAAAAAAAAATAGATACAAAGGATGGAGGACACAAAAGTTCTAAGTTGTCTTATGCCGAAAAAAACAACCATTTAATGGTTTAAAATTAAAAGAAGATGTTGACATCTTCAAAATCTGTTTTAAGGTACACCCATTCTTATTTTTTTTCCATAACAAAGAAACAATATGCAGAGGGAAAGTAATATACAGTAACCATCAACCAGTGTTTTTTACTGTTAAGACTTCAGTAAATTAAAATCTGGTTCCAATGAGATACTAAATTGTGCAAAAATGTTCAAACAGTGGGTACTGATGATGCTACAGTTTAAATAACTTGTTTTTCTTGCCAACCAGCTGATCCATGCTTTTACAGAAGTGTAATATTATTAATTTACAGGATTTATATAGCGCCAACAGTTTGCGCAGTGCTTTACAGTTTGAGGGCAGACAGTACAGTTACAGTACAATTGTAAGCTCTAACAAGCAGGGCACTCTGATTCCTCCTGTATTGAATTGTATTGTAACCATACTGTCTGAGTTTTAGCATCCACTGGCTGCCCATGTGACTCTTCACAGAAAGTTTATGTAGTTCATCAAATCTGATTGTATTTAGTATACAGTTGCTCATTGAAAGAAAGGCAGATTTTCAAGAACACCCTAAGACTTCTCTCTTATGCTGCGTACACACGATCGGATTTTCCGTTGGCAAAACCTTGGATGGTCTTTCCGACGGAATTCCGCTCAAGCTTGGCTTGCATACACACGGTCACACAAAAGTTCTCTGAACTTTTGTCCATCAAGAATGCGGTGACGTACAACACTACGACAAGCCGAGAAAATCAAGTTCAATGCTTCTGAGCATGCGTCAAATTGTTTCCGAGCTTGTTTTGGAATTTTTGCGCTTTGGAATTGCTACAGACGATCGGATTTTCCGTTGGAAAATTTGAGAACCAGCTCTCAATATTTTGTTGGCGGGCAGCAAAAGTCCGATGGAGCATACACATGGTCGGAATTTCCGTTCAAAAGCTCACATCAGACTTTTGCTGTCGGAATTTCCGATCGTGTGTACGGGGCATTAAACATGGGGACACTGTAAACTGTTTTTTCTTATCCTGTCTGCAGCATCAGATAAGGAGCAATAAATAAAAAAAAAACAATGAAAAGTAAACTACAAGGTTTTAGGAAGTGAAAATGTTGAAAACAACTAATAATTTACCTTGGTCAAAGCCAAATGGTGTTTAGTTTGGTACTTTTAGGAATACAAAAATTAATCCTATCTGTGATGTGTTTTGTAAACATCTGTTAAAACCATAATATGAATGTGTAACTACTGTACTGGAGCCAACACTTGTTTGTGATAAAGATATCTTCCCTATCACTGTGCAAACATACACAATTACACATGCTCATACAGGCATATGGAGCTCTATGCTGGTTGAGGTAAATGAATTCCAGGATATGCAAAAAAATGTGTTTTCTAGCTTAGATGTTTTTCTAACATAGCAGTCTACTAAAGAAATATCACATATTACTTTTTAGATGAATAACTAAGAAGCTTTCAGCTGACTGAAGGAGTCTTGTTTCTCATTGAGACATTACACAGTGACATAAAATATTTGTCTACTAGTCAAGGAAATGGCATGTCATCATTGGCAGTGAATAAAAGTCACCGGGGAAAAGTCCACATTATTACGAACAAGACTGTCACATAATTTATACAGTGCTTGACATGCCCCTTTACCTAATTTAAAGTGTTCAAAGCTGGCAGTTTAGTAAAGCTGCAAGTAGTTTATCTGTGTTTAGTGTCCAAAAAAACAATTATCGTCATAGGCTTGAAAAATGTGAAATATACAAAAAAACTTAGCAGTTCTAGCAAATGCTCGGATCTAGTTTTCATTTTTATGCCTGTGAGACACTGTGGTTCCCATTATGAGACATGCTGCTGCATTGCTTGTGAACGCCTTTTATTTTGTAAGTGTAACCCACTTATTTTATGAAATTCATCTGATATAAAGTACTGCACTACAGGAGCAATTCTTTCCTATTCTTTTGAGTATTACCAGCAAAACCGAAGTTCCAGACAATATTAAGGGTCCTGGGAGAACGATTTCCCTTAGCTTGGTGAGACTACTATTTTAGTAGTCACGGAGAGCTGGTAAGCATGCTATTTACTTGGTTGTGGAGCTGGATGCACATTGTAAGAAGGATCTTTTTTGGTTTCCTCCTATGCAGTTTACCACCTATACCTTACATGGGTGGGGGTTGTAAATTTTTCATTTATGGACTGGAATTCTATTGGGACTCTGCTTTAGTATCCTTTTTTATCCTTCTTTTCAATTGAAAATTTGAAAATTTGGCAATTTTGTTATTAGCGCTGCATCTATTTTGCATATATTTATATAACTCCAGGCCCAACTATTTCCCTGATGTCACTGGGTGGCCCCGTCCCTTAGTTATTCAAGAGCTATAAGATGGCAGGAGCATTCGTCTAGACCAGAGTTTTTTTTTTTTTTCAGATAAGCGGTGGCGGCAGTGGCCATTTGTGATTGACGATGGATCTACACATTTTTTTATTTTTTAATAAAGGACTTGTCAAAAACTTTTGTTGTGTTTTTATTTACTTTTTACAATTTTTTGGTAAATGCGTAGGGGTACTAGGTATCCCCTACTCAATTCACATAGCAGGGGGCGGGATCTGGGGGCCCCTTTGTTAAAGGGGGATTCCAGATATCGGATAAGCCCCCCGCCCGCAGACCCCCACAACTACCAACCAGGGTTGTGGGAAAGAGTCCCTTGTCCCCATCAACATGAAATAGTCCCCCCCATGTTGAGGGCATGTGGCCTAGTATGGTTCAGGAGGGGGGCATTCAGTCATCCCCCTTTTCTGGCCTGCCAGTCTCCATGCTCAGATAAGAGTCTGGTATTTTTTGGGATTATCTCATGCCATTTAAAAAATACATTTGGTGTGGCGGTTCCCCTTAAAATCCATACTAGACCTAAGGGTCTGATATGGATTTGGGGGGCCCCATGCCATTTTTTTAATTTTGGTGTAGGGTTCCCCTTAAAATCCACACCAGACCCAAAGGGCCTGGTATGGATTTGAGGGGGGATCCCCATGTACGTTTTTAAAAAAATTTGTTGCCGGCATTATTATTTTTTTACATTCAGCTGTCAGCAGGGAAACCTGCTGACAGCTGATGGCTCATCCATTGTTTGAGACTCGGCGTCTGGCTTCCCAGCCCACTCCTTAACAACCAGCTCTTCACTGGTTGTTAGGGACGCTGGCAGTCTCTGCTTCAAAACAAAAAAACTCTGGTAAACGCTGTCAGATTTTTTTCTGCCAAAACACTGCTGCTCCAGAGTTTTTTTTCCTGCCATTTAACTATCCTGTCAAAAAACACTGATAAAAGCCTATGTGTGCATGAACACATAGAATAACATGCAGGGGAGTTTAGAGGCAGTTAAGTTTAGAGGCAGTCTGACTCCCCAAAACAGCAGCTGTAAAAAGGCCCAGTGTTCAAGAGTCTGCTGGGCTCTGAGGAAGAGGTCTCTGACACCTCGAAACGCGTCAGCCAAGCAGCAACGCACCTCGCCACCCCCCCCTACATTCTGGAGTGTGGTTTGAGGGGTATTTCAATTTTCGTTTGACAAGCCTTTTATCATCCTTTGTTTGTGAGTAGTTTTCATCATTCTTATTTTTCATTAAAATTTGCCAAACGGTAGTACACGAGGCTGGTGCGCCTTTCTTTCTCCCTTTTTTGCCAGTGTTCAAGAGGCCTAAGACGTAGGTGTTCCTTGTTAAATAAAGTCTGCAGTAAAAATAATTATTTTTGCTTGCAACTAAATGTGGGTCAGAAGTATTTAGTCTTTTGGCTTTTTTTTTTCTTTATAAAAAAACAATTTTTAAGTCAGTCAAGGTAATCAATTTTCAACCATAGTATAAAATGATATAGTAATATTTTTATGTTTAAGTCATACATCATTACAGTTTGACATGGCGTCTAGTATTAATGGGAAGCTACTGCTATTTCAGATTCTTCCTAAGACTTCTCATATATTGTTAAAAGAAACCCATTGAAATCCTGAGAATATCTTGTAAAGCAAAAAAAAGGAATTTTTACTATTCCTCTGACATAAAGTTTACAGAACTAAGATGGCTAATAAGATGGGACCAGATGTTAAACAACAATGGAGCCTTTTTCGTCTTGCCATTAAAGCTTTGTAAGATATATATTAATGTACTCATATAGAACCAACAGATTCTGCAGTGTGTTACAGAATGAAATGCACTAATTAGATAAGCAATTGTTACTGAAGAGCATTACAGTCTATGTTAACCCATGTTAAAGACATACATTTACACACACATAGGCATGTAGTGAAATAATAGATGCAATTTTCCCTGATTAACTTTGAACTGAGTGCCATTAAACAGGAAAGGAAACAACGCATGCTATTGAGGCACCATGTTGCCACACTGTAGACACATACAATAATCATTTCCACGAACACACCAAACTACACTATGGGCCAGATTCAGGTAGAAGTGCGGTGGCGTAACGTATCGTAGATACGTTACATCGCCGCAAGTTTTCATCGCAAGTGCCTGATTCACAAAGCACTTGCGATGAAAACTACGCCGGCGGCTTCCGGCGCAAGGCGGGCCAATTCAAATGGGCGTGTGCCATTTAAATTAGGCGCACTCCCGCGCCGGACCTACTGCGCATGCTCAGTTGCGCAATTCCCGTTGTGCTTTGCGCGCCGTGACATCATTTTTTCGAACGGCGACGCGCGTAGCGTACTTCCGTATTCCCGGACGTGTTACGCAAACGACGTTAAATTTAAAATTTTGGCGTGGGAACGACGGCCATACTTTAGACAGCAATACGATTGCTGACTAAAGTTAGGGCACCAAAAAAAAACGACTAACTTTGCGACGGGAAACTAGACTAGCGGCGACGTAGCAATCGTGAAAATCCGTCGGGAATCGCCGTAACTCCTAATTTGCATACCCGACGCTGGTTTACGACGCGAACTCCCCCCAGCAGTGGCCGCAGTATTGCATCCTAAGATCCGACAGTGTAAAACAATTACACCTGTCGGATTTTATGGATATCTATGCGTAACTGATTCTATGAATCAGTCGCATAGATAGAAACAGTGCTACGACGGCGTATCAGGAGATACGCCGTCGTATCCCTTTTGTGAATCTGGCCCTATATTACCAAAAGTATTGGTCCATAAAGACATGGGGCCTGATCCTCAAAAGGGATACGCCGGCGTATCTACTGATACGCCGTCGTATCCCTGTTTCTATCTATGAAACTGATCCACAGAATCAGTTTCACATAGATATGCAGAAGATCCGACATGTGTAAGGGACTTACACTGTCGGATCTTAGGATGCAGTACCGCAGCCGCCGCTGGGGGCATTTCTCGTCGAAATGCCGCTTCGGGTATGCAAATTAGCACTTACGGAGATCCACAAAGCTTTTACGCTTTGTTTTTTCTCCGTAAGTATTAGTTTGCTGTCGCAAAATTAGGGCTGCTTTTACAAGGCCTAAACTGTTTACACCTTGTAAAAGTAGACCCTTCTACCCCGCGTCGCTGTCATTTTTTTTTCCCGCCGCAACTCGTTTTTTTTTTTTTACGCCCGTCGCGATAAGTGCTTTGTGGATCGGGCACTTAGGTAGAGATTTAGGTAGAGAGTTTAACTTAAATAGGAAAAATTACGTTCCGCCGGGTTTTTGTGGATCAGGCCCATGGTCCATAAAGACATGGATGAGTGAGTTTAGGGTGGAGGAGCTTGACTGACCTCTACAGAGTCCTGACCTCAACCCGATAGAACACCTTTGGGATGAATTTGAGCGGAGACTGTGAGCCAGGCCTTCTCATCCAACAACAGTGCCTGACTTCACAAATACGCTTCTGGAAGAATGGTCAAACATTCCCATAGACACACTCCTAAACCTTGTGGACAGCCTTCCCAGAAGTGTTGAAGCTGTTATAGCTGCAAAGGGTGGGACGACTCAATATTGAACCCTACGGACTAAGACTGGGATGCCATTAAGTTCATGTGCATGTAAAGGCAGGTGTCCTAATACTTTTGGTAATATAGTGTATGTCTGACTTTGGCACATTTGTGTAACAAAAAAAACACTGAATCACTTAACCCAAATTCCCTAAGAAACACATCAAACATCTCAGGTCCCAACAAAAACTTTTGTTTATTTTTCACTCCCACATTTAACACAGTGTGCTTCTATAAAAAATAAATAAGCTAAAACATATGTGAACCCCAAACTGCCCTGTTTTCTGAACTAAAGTCCTCTCTGTATTAAAACTTTTGCTGTCCATGATCTTCAGCATCTGAAATTTCTAGGTATGTCAGATGCTTGGACCTATCTGCTCGCTCTGGTTTCTTCCACAGACCCCTACCCCACTACTGGGTCCCATAGTGACATAGGGTTTGGAGAAAGAAATCATAGTGCCAAGTGGGAGACCAGTTATCCAATACACCTGGAATTGTGAAAGATGCTGAAGCCAGTGGAGCCCCTGAATAAAGCAAGTGTAAGTAAAGCAGGTAGGGGGAAAGGTAAGCAGTGACCCCTTACTTGGAAAGGAGGACTTAGATTTGGAAATTTTAAAGTGATAGAGTCTCTTCAAATGGTAGGAATTCAAAAGCATGCTAACAGGTTATTTCCTTCAATGACTGATGTGAATTGTTCTATGCACTTTGTAAAGTACTAGGTAATATGCCACCAGTGCCATAAACAGAAAATATATAAAATAAATAAATAGGTTTTAGTATTAATACTGATCTGTAGATTTAAATTTGAATTGGAATATTTTAAAGATTAGACATGTAACTATAATGCCCTGTGTTCCCCCTTACTTGTTTTTCTTTCTCTGGACAGTTCTAGTGCAGCCTTTTTCAGTAATGGTGCCCAGGCACCCTGGGGTGCTTTCAGATTTCTTATGGGGGCCTTGGAAAAATGCCTGAAAATTGTCCAAAATTTGTATACAAGCCAGCAGGTGCATCAAGCCTTTCAGTAACACAAAGCCACAGGTCTCCATTGTTCACCATTACAGTCTTCTAGCCACCGGCATCCTACAAACAATTTTGTCATCAGTTGATAGAGAGGGAATTGGGTGCCTTGTGCGGGATTTTGAAGGTTGCCTTGACTGAAAAAAAGGTTGAGAAACACTGTTCTAGGGTATGTTTTTAAACAAAACCTATAATTTGTGTATAATTGTTCAGTGTAAATCAACTGACCAGGGTCTGATATAAGTATTTTATATATCTACCCTGATAGACCGTACTTAACTAACCTCGGGACCATTGTCCAAAGTAAATGTACACTGAGTCCTGTCCCTGACCACTATGCCATTTTTTCCCTATTCTGTAAAATGTTCAGTATCATACCCATTCCCCTTTCAGCTGTGGTGATGTAGCTCCATTTTGCAAATTAGAGGGGCTCATGCTGTTTATGTTGCAGCCTCAATTATCAGACTGACATTTCTGGTATACTTAATTGTCCTTGTTCTGTTTTCTCTGGACTGTAAAGTTGTAAAGCTTATTTTTTTTTCTAAAATAACAAAACATGTTATACTTAGATGCTCTGTGCAATAGTTAATTCATTGCAGGAAATTAATTAAGGTAACAAAAAATCTCCTTGCTTTAGAAACACTTCAACAGCATCTTATCAAACTAATATCCACACTAACACACTAGGCATGTAAAAAATGTATTGGGAGACCTAACTTAGGGTCCTGATTCACTGATATAAAAAAAAAATGTAACCAGCAACATTAAGAACTACTATATATTACAGCATAAAATGTAAGTGAAATTTCTATTATCAAACATGTATTGGTGAGCTTCTCTAACTTGACTAACGACCTAACCCCACTTGCATATTTCATTTTTATGAGAGGGTTGTGTGGTTTCTCTTTTTTTCCATATGTCAGCAAATATGTAACACAGAGAGAGAATTCCTATGTAGACATGGATAAAATTTGCAGAATAGCAACAAATCCTAATGCCACGTATACATGATCATACCTTTTTTCTGATACAATATTTGCCTATAGAATCGGTAAAGCCCTTAATTTAAGCCACATGGTTTTTGAACAGATT
Organism: Rana temporaria; assembly: GCF_905171775.1. Lineage (NCBI taxonomy): Eukaryota > Metazoa > Chordata > Amphibia > Anura > Ranidae > Rana > Rana temporaria. The sequence goes on along the minus strand of NC_053491.1, from coordinate 202,405,774 downwards.
TCAGATCTTATTTGTTTTTCAATGTCTTCAAAAGTGATGTATATCTTCTTTATAAAGTAGTTTCAGACAGAAAGTGAAACCAACTAGTAAACTGCTAATGCTATCCTGCAAATAATGCAACTGTGTTTCAGAAAGTCTAGAAAGTCCAGTCAGTTGGCCGTTTGGCAAGTTTCTGTCAGATGAGCATGCTGGAAAACCAGCAGCCAACCGACCCCCGATCAGCATTCTCAGCCAATGGCAGAGAGCGCTACTCAGAGGGTACTGGCGGGGGGCTGTCCCCCTGTCAAAACCCAACAGCTCAGCAGGGAAGATTACTATACTGACTTTGCATAGTTAGTACAGCAGCACAGTGTCTACCAGGCTTAAGGCTCCATACACACTAGCTTAACAAAACACTCCTAGCAGCAGCTTTTGTGAGTTTTTTTTCTGCTTCTAGAGGCAAATAGTGTTATCCTATGTGTCCATGCACACTATTTTCGTATATAGGCGTTTTTTAAGCTTCAGTTTCTAGGAGCAAAAAAAAAAAAAAACTTTTTGTTGTGTGTAGCAAGGTCCCAGGTCTAAAGAGAACCTCCAGGGCCAAAGATACAGTAGCTGACATCCTTCTGTATGTAATGGGTTGTAAGGCATAGTGGGTGCAAAGATGGTTAAAGTCATTGGGTTCCATTGGGACACTTCTTGGATGTAAAAAAAATGTTTATTTCTCTTAACAGTCTTTTTGTATTTTTTGTATTTTTGGGGGGAGAGAGGATGGGGACCAGGACACCCTTAGATAGTTGCAAACTCAATTAGCAGACTCTGAGACTTCAATAGAAGAACAGCCGTGCAGGGAAAGACCTCCAGCAAGAAGCCACATCTGCACATGCGGGAATGCTGTCTCCTATGACAACAGTCTTTAACAGTTCCTAACACAAAGTGTAATAGTTCTTTCAGGAAGAGGCAGAAGAGCTAGTTCCGCACAGCAACTGCCGTTTTTGGTGAGTATAAAAAAAATATTTTTTTTTGCGGTGGGGGGGGGGGGGGCGGGGGGGTGGAACTCCACTTTAAAGTGAAACAATAAAATTAAATATTCCTTTAAATATAGTGCCTGGGGGTCCCCTTAGCCTGCCTGTAAAGTGGAGCATCTGTGCAATGTGCAGAACAGTGACGTAGCAAAATGAAATTTCTAAAGGAAAAAATGTCATTTAAACTTTGTGTAATGTATTGCAGACTCATGGCAATATAGATAGAAAAACAAGGAAAAATTTGGTCCCCCCCCCCCCAGTCCATACCAGGCTCTTCGGGTCTGGTATGGAATTTAAATGGGAACTCCACACCAAAATAAAAAAAAAACATTGTGGGGTCCCCCCAAAATCCATACCAGGCCCTTTCGGGTCTGGCATAGATTTTAAGGGGAACTCCATGCCAAAATGTAAAAAAAAAAAAATGGCATGGGGTATCCACAAAAATCCTCACCAGACTCTTATCCAAGTATGCAGCCTGGCAGGCCAGAAAAGGGGGGCGAGCGAGCGCCCCCCTCTTGAACCATACCAAGCCGCTTTCCCTATTGCTTTTGGCCAAACATGGCTCTCACAGCAGATCGTGCTGGATTGGCCAAAACATGCAGGTCTGGTGCATGCTTTGGCCAATCAGCAGTCATCAATGCACTGCGATCTCAAAGTGCATTATGGGGTGCTCTGCGACACTTGAATTTGTTGCAAACGTCCCATATGTTCAGATAGTTTGCAGACAAACTAACACCGATGTTTGAATCTAACTTACGCTCGATTTAAACATCTGGACCATCCCTATTGGAGAACAATTCAATGAGAGGATCAATTGAGATGCAGGATCAAATAAGTGGAGTAGATAGAAAGAAGAAGCAGTAAAGCTGGGTGAACCAGGAATAGATGTGGGAGAAATGTGTTGTGGAAAAATGTGATGATGGATGACATCAATCTTTGAAGTTACATAATGTGTTACAGGGCGGTGTTGTGGCTGGTAATGCGGAAGAACAGTGAGATTTTAACAATCTATTGATGATGCTTAAAAGCTGTCTGGGGTTGCTAATATTTTTCCCAATGGTATGGGAGATGTATGTGGATTGTTCAGACTCAAATTTACTATTTTCACTATATTTACACAAATAATCTTTCCAAGCCTAATAATAAACAGTAAGGCCAGAATGGCATCACCTAAGTGCACGTTTCTAGAAAACAGCCTACATTGGCCACAGCTGATCATTGCACCAGCGAGCCGAATAAGGCCGGGTTCACACTGGCTCGACAAACGCTCCGACATTGGGAGCTCATGTCGCATGACATATGAAAATCAATGTTTCCCTATGAGAGCCGTCTTAACTGGTTCGACACAAGTCGGTCCCACCTTGAAAATGCTCCCTGTACTACTTCGGTCCGAATTTTGATCCTACTTCAGCCCATTAAATATCATTGAAGTTGGATCAAAGTAGGACCCTTGTCCTTACCATCAAACATTTGACATCTGACATGGTGATTGTATCAGCAGTAAAAGGAATTTATCTCACTCTGGGATTGTTTGGATTGGTCAAAGAACAAGTCAGACTATCACAAAGTCATATAAAAGTAGTATCCTGTTCATGAAAGTCGGATGGATGTAGGACCAATGTAGGACCAATGTAGGACCGATGTCGCAGAGCAAAGTAGGATGAAAGTCTTACTATAGTGTGAACCCAGCCTCAGAAAAAAACTGTTTGAGTTTTTAGGGGAGCAAATGTGTCAAGGAAAATGAAGATTTAAATTAAGGAAATTAATTTTGCAATCAAGAGGTTTAGAGGACAAGCAATATAGGGAGGAAATAACAGAGTTTGAAAACTTGGGCTGGTCAATTACAGTCCAGTTACAGTAATTTACAGAGTAAGATGAGGAAAGTGTTAAAAATCATAAATTTGTGAAATCATAAATAAAGCAAACATTTATGTCATGCATATTGACTTGATAAACAGTGCTTTACTATGATCAACTATGCATTTTTATAAAGGAATTGCAGTATGGTTATAATAAGTACATCAAAGACTAAGGTACATATTTAATCTTCCATAGGTTTTTTATTGGCATGTGTATTTAATATGCACTATCATCTGTATTATTAACTGTTCACATGCTTCAAATGATGTACACACTGAATGTTCAACCTCTATATATATATAGTGGAAAGGGTACCCTGCGTCATGATGTATATGAGCATTGTATGCCTGATTTTGGTAGGCATGCTAAGTACACACCTGTGGGCTGGCGTTCTAATCCTCCCAGGAAGAGAGCTCATGGCTCCCACTTGAAGACAGCGCCACCCAAGGAGACAGGAAGTCTCGCTGAGGAGTCAGGAGGACTCTGCCCTACAGACACGAGTCTGTGTGTGAGTGTTGGGAAGACACCCATGTTCTTCAGAGAGACTGCAGGTGGCAGTTTGAACCCTGGGTAAGCTAGGAGAGAGCTAGACCCAAGCGCATACATGTCTGAGGAACAGACCTTTGGCCTAGGCTTGAGGCCTGAAGCAGCTGTGTAGTCTGTAGGTAAGCCAAGGAGGCTAAATAACCATGATGCAATCATGGTGGAAAGGGTGGGAAATTTCTGTTTTCTATTAACTTTTTGCTTTCTTTAAATAAAAGTGGGCTGCCATGCCCTTGAAAATGCAGTCTGTGTTTCTTCAAAATGCGTACACCACTTGAGCTGAATCACCCCGATATCTTACAATATATATATATATTGTTTCCAGCGGTTTAGACATTAATGGCTGTGTGTTGAGTTATTTTGAGGGGACAGCACATTTACACTGTTATACAAGCTGTACACTCACTACTTTACATTGTAGCAAAGTGTCATTTCTTCAGTAGGGATGAGCCGAACACCCCCCTGTTCGGTTCGCACCAGAACTTGCGAACACACCAAATGTTCGTGTGAACTTTAGAACCACGTTAAAGTCTATGGGAGTCGAACATTTGAAATCGAAAGTGCTAATTTTAAAGGCTAATATGCAAGTTATTGTCCTAAAAAGTGTTTGGGGACCTGGGTCCTGCCCCAGGGGACATGTATCAATGCAAAAAAAAAGTTTTAAAAACGGCCATTTTTTCGGGAGCAGTGAATTTAATAATACTAAAAGTGAAACAATAAAAGTGAAATATTCCTTTAAATTTCATACCATGGGGGGGTGTAAAGTTAGCATGTGAAATAGCGCATGTTTCCAGTACTTAGAACTGTCACTGGACAAAGTGGCATTTCTGAAAGAAAAAAAGTCATTTAAAACCGGACTTGCGGCTATAATGAATTGTCGGCTCCTGGCAATTCAGAGAGGATTCATTCATAAAAAAAAAAGCGTGGGGGTCCCCCCAAATTCAATTACCAGGCCCTTCAGGTCTGGTATGGATATTAAGGGGAACCCTGCCGTCAATTTAAAAAAAATTACGTGGGGTTCCCCCCAAATATCCATTCCAGACCCTTCAGGTCTGGTGTGGATTTTAAGGGGAACTCCACCCCAAATGTAAAAAAAAAATGGCGTGGAGTTCCCCCAAAAATCCACACCAGACCTCTTATCCGAGCACGTTAACCTGGCCGGCAGCAGAAAAGAGGGGGGGACAGAGTGCGGCCCCCCCACTCCTGAACTGTACCAGGCCACATGCACTCAACATGGGGAGGATGTCCCCATGTTGATGGGGACAAGGGCCTCATCCCCACAACCCTTGCCCGGTGGTTGTGGGGGTCTGTGGGTGGGGGGCTTATCAGAATCTGGAAGACACCTTTAACAAAGGGGACCCCCAGATCCTGCCCCCCCCATGTGGATTGGGGGGGCACTCGGTCCGGCTCCCCGCTCCAACGTTGTCTGTATCCAGCAACGGGTGATCTCCTCTCCTGTCCAGCGATGAGAAGATCTTCAAAGTGCAGAATCGCCGGCCTCCTCTCTCCGCCGGACACAGCCCGGCGAATGACGCTGCTGAAGCTGTGACATTTCTTTTATAGGTGAGGCGGGGCCACCCGTCACGTGACCCTCTGACACACCCTCGGCTACGTCACTGGGGAAGCCTGGCTTCCCCCTTGCGTCAGAGGGGGCGGGGTCACATGACAGGTGGCCCCACCTCACCTATAAAAGAAATGTCACAGCTTCAGCAGCATCATTCGCCGGGCTGTGCCCGGCGGAGAGAGGAGGCCGGCGATTCTGCGCTTTGAAGATCTTCTCATCGCTGGACCAGAGAGGAGATCATCCGTCCCTGGATACAGACAACGTTGGAGCGGGGAGCCGGACCGAGTGGATTACCACCGCTGGATTTATTTTTTTATTAATAAAGGACTTTTTTCTACGGTGTGTGTGTGTGTTTTTTACAACTATTTACACTTCCTTCGTGAAATGGTAGGGGTACAATGTACCCCATTACCAATTCACATAAGGGGGGGCAAGATCTGGGGGTCCCCTTTGTTAAAGGGGTCTTCCAGATTCTGATAAGCCCCCCGCCCGCAGACCCCCACAACCACCGGGCAAGGGTTGTGGGGATGAGGCCCTTGTCCCCATCAACATGGGGACATCCTCCCCATGTTGAGGGCATGTGGCCTGGTACGGTTCAGGAGAGGGGGGTGCACTCTGTCCCCCCTCTTTTCTGCGGCCAGCCAGGTTAACGAGCTCGGATAAGGGGTCTGGTGTGGATTTTTTGGGAACTCCACACCATTTTTTAAAAGAATTTGGGGTGGAGTTCCCCTTAAAATCCACACCAGACCTGAAGGGTCTGGAATGGATAGTTGGGGGGAACCCCACGTCATTTTTTTTAAAATTGACGGCGGGGTTCCCCTTAATATCCATACCAGACCTGAAGGGCCTGGTAATTGAATTTGGGGGGACCCCCACGATTTTTTTTTTTTTTTTATGAATGAATCCTCTCTGAATTGCCGGGAGCCGACAATTCATTATAGCCGCAAGTCAGTTTTAAATGTCTTTTTTTCTTTCAAAAAAGACACTTTGTGCAGTGACAGTTCTAAGTACTGGAAACATGCGCTATTTCACATGCTAACTTTACACCGCCCCTAGGTACGAAATTGAAAGGAATATTTCACTTTTATTGTTTCACTCTAAGCATTATTAAATTCACTGCTCTCGAAAAATCTTCAGTTTTTAAAACTTTTTTTGCATTGTTACATGTCCCCTGGGACAGGACCCAGGTCCCCAAACACTATTTAGGACAATAACTTGCATATTAGCCATTAAAATTAGTACTTTGGATTTCTCCCTTAGACTTTAACACGGTGTTCCGCGGCTTTTCGAATTTGCCGCGAACACCTCAAATTGTTCGTTGTTCGCCGAACAGGCAATGTTCGAGTCGAACATGAGTTTGACTCGAACTCGAAGCTCATCCCTACTCTTAAGTGTTCAAAAACATACTTGGGGGCACACCCTAAAAATGCTATACATCTAAGATGGTGCTGCTATAAGACCAAAGACAGTACAAAACAGATTACAGTGCACACATGCAAAAATCACATTTATCCTGCAAGGCTAGTTAAAAACAACTGAACATATTCAAAAATATGAGGGTTTGGTGGGTCCTAACCTGTTAATAGAATGAAAGGGCCTAATCCTCAAAAAACTGTCGCAACATAACTTTTTCCATTTAAGTTACACCGCCGCAAAATCTCTAACTAAGTGCCCGATCCACAAAGCACTTACCTAGAAATTTTGAGTGGTGTAACTTAAATCGGGCCGGTGCAAGGCGTTCCTCTTCTCCAGGGGGCGATTACCATTTAAATGAGGCGCTGTCACGTACCTTTTCCCGTAAGCGACGGGATGTAACAGAGCCTTGGGGCCCTGCCTTTGAGAGAGGACTGCCCCAACCGCCGTTTCAGACGCATCCACTTCGAGAATGTATGGTAAGCTTGCATCGGGATGTCTGAGAATGGATGCCGAAGTGAATAAGTCCTTCAGAGTTTCAAAGGCTGTTTGGGCCTCTGGTGTCCAACGGAATCGAGCAGACTGTTTAGTCAGATCCGTTATAGGAGCAATGATGTTGGAGAAGGCTTTGATGAACTTCCTATAAAAATTTGCAAACCCTGACGAATCGCTGAACGCCCTTTCGGTCTGTAGGTGCTGGCCAGTCAAGAATTGCAGAAACCTTCTGAGGGTCCATCTCAACGCCTTTTACCGAGATTATAAGTCCCAGGAACTGTATACTTGAGCGCTCGAACTCGCATTTATTGGGTTTGGCGTACAGTCCATGAATTCAAAGTCGCTCAAGCACATTCCTAACGTGTACCCGGTGTTTCTCCAGGGAAGGGGAAAAGATCAGGATATCATCCAAATAGACAATAACAAAAAGGTCCAGGTAGTCCCTAAAAATGTCGTTCACGGAGTGTTGGAATGTTGCCGGGGCATTACAGAGCCCGAAGGGCATGACCAAGTATTCAAAATGCCCGAAACGGGTACGGAAAGCGGTCTTCCACTCATCCCCCTCACGTATGCGGACTAGGTTGTAGGCCCCGCGAAGATCTAATTTGGTAAAGACGACCGCGGACCCAAGACGCTGGAATAGTTCGGGTACCAGGGGAAGAGGATACCGATTTTTGATAGTTATTTTATTGAGTTCCCTGTAGTCCACACAGGGGCGAAGGGAATGGTCTTTCTTTTCAACAAAAAAAATGCCTGCTCCCGCAGGTGATGTGGATGGACGGATGAACCCCTTCCTCAGACTATCGTCGATGTAAGTTTTCAAAGTCTCAAGTTCTAGTCCCGTCAAGGGGAAGATCCTCCCGAAGGGGACTTCGGCACCTGGAAGGAGTTCAATGGGGCAATCATAGGCCCTGTGTGGTGGGAGGGTCTCAGCCCCCTTCTTGCTAAAGACATCCAGATAGTCGTGATAAGTCTCTGGAACAGATTGACGGGTCTCAATGTCAGAGTCCATGCAGAGTAGCGGCAGAGGAGGAGATGGCAACTGCAGACAGTGTTGCCGGCAGAACGTAGAGTTGAAGTTAACTTTGCCCGTAGTCCAGTCAATCTGTGGATTGTGGATTTGAAGCCATGGTACTCCTAGTATAACAGGAAACAGGGGAGAATAAATCACATCCAGGCATAAAAGTTCATGATGATTATCGGAAATGGTGGTGGCAAGGGGCTGGGTTTCTCGGGTGACTGGTCCAGATCTTAATACTGAGCCATCCGCTAAATAGACAGAGAGTCCAACAGTCCTAGGGCGAAGAGGGATCTGATGTCTGATGGCGAAGGACTGATCCAGAAGGACTGATCCAGAAAGCAGCTGCAGGCCCCTGAATCAATAATGGCGCTGGTTTGTATAGTCCCTCCTGGAAGCTGGAAGAAAATAGGGATAGCCAGATGAGCGGAATTGCTTGGAAGAACAGGTAGATGAACAGACGACATAGACAGACACTTACGAAGCTTGATGGGACAGGTCCTCACATAGTGTCCGGCCTCCCCGCAATACAGGCACAGGTTGTTGGCCCTACGACGTTGGCGTTCCTCGGGCTGCATAGGCTCTGAGGTGTCAGGAACAGAAGAAGCTGAGGGAACCGGTGGAGCTGTATAAGGAACGGAGGGTACTCGTGGCATCATCCAGACCGGACGAGATGGGGTAGTGGCCCTTTCAGTTCTGCGCTCCCTCAGACGCCGATCGATCTGAATGGTCAAGTTAATTAATGCCTCCAAGGTCCCTGGGACCCCTACCCGGGCCAACTCGTCCTTAAGCGGTTCAGACAGGCCAAGGCGAAATTGGTAGCAGAGGGCCGAGTCATTCCAGGTTGTGTCTGAACACCATTTGCGGAATTCGGACACATAGTCCTCTGCCGGTCTGCGACCCTGTTGTAGAGCATGTAGGGCGGCTTCTGCGGTGGCGATCTGATGTGGGTCCTCATATAGCAGGGACATGGCTTGGAAGAAGGTATTTAAGTTATCCAGTGATACGTCCTTGTTCTCCATGAGACGATGAGCCCAAGCTTGCGGTTCGCCTGACAGCAGCGAAATTACGAAGCCCACTTTGGTGGCTTCTAGGGAAAAGGTCCGTGGTTGGAGAGCAAAGTACAGATTGCAAGCATTGTGAAAGGCCCGAAATTTGCTACGTTCTCCTGAGAACCTCTCAGGCATGGGAAATTTAGGCTCGGGTGGTAGCATGATCACGGATGGAGAAGCGGATGCCCCAGAAGCCGCCGAGGAGGTGGAAGGAGTGGATAAAGCCTGGACACGATTCTCCAAATGCGTGTAGCCCTCTTGCAGGGTTCGGACGGCCTGGGTCAGTCCTTCAAGGTGGCGGCAGAGTTCCTGCATAGGATCCACTCCCTGCGCGGGCTCAGACATGGCTGTCCGGTACTGTCACGTACCTTGAGGATGAGCCCGACGTGCAGGAAGTGGCAGCCATTACTCCTCTGATCCCGGGACCCCTGGTAGAGTAGACAGGGGGAACGGGAATGCAGAGTCGCACAAGCGCCAGGCATGACGCTGATGCAGGGGCTGGATGGAGCTTCTGCGGAGTCTGAAGAAGTCTCTGGAGGACAGGTGCAGGCAGGTAGGTAGCCGCCAGGAAGCTGCGGCACAGGAACAGCAGGTACAGCCGGAAGATGCGGTGTTCAGAAGGTCTGGCAACAACATGTCCCAGAAGACAGCACAGAGTCCCAGAAGACCGAGAGAAGCAGGACCAGCCGGTCTGGCACAGGAGAGGCCAAGGTGGTAGGAAGGTTGTCTAGCCGGGTCGGCAACAGGCGGACAGCGGGGTACCAAGGATCAGGCAGAGGGATGGTCAGAGCAAGCCGAGGTCAGGGCAGGCAGAAGACAGGAACAACGGGAACAAGCCGGGTCTCAGGAACTGGATCAAGCAGGGGTGATAGGCACAGGTACAGGTACAGGTACAGGTAGTCTCAGGGGAACGCTGTAGACCGGACAGCAAGAGGCCAGGATCTCAGGACACATTAAATACCCCGTTTTGGCGCCAAATCGGCACCTGCGCGTGCCCGTGCGCCATTACCGCCGGTGCGCGTGCCTGCGCCCGCCGCTGTACCGTGGATGCGCGCGCCCGTGCGCCATTGCCGCGATTGCGCGCGCCCCGTGCGTGCCGATGCCCCGCTGGCGCCATCTGGTGGCTGAGATAGATCGTGACAGGCGCGCTCCCGCGCCGGCCGTACTGCGCATGCTTGTGATGTCATTTTCCCGACGTGCATAGCGCGAAATTACCTTACGTCGGGCTTTATGGATTGCGACGGGACAATAAAGTTGCGTCGGGTAAAAAAAAATATACGGCGCCAAAAAAAAAAATGTAAATTTAAAAAAAATCGCGTTGCGAGCAAGAAAGGTCTGTTTTTACAAGGTGTAAACAGTTTACACCTTGTAAAAGCAGCCCTAATTTTGCGTTAGCAAAATAAAACTTACGGAGAAAAAACGAAGCTGAAAAGCTTTGTGGATCTCCGTAAGTCCTAATTTGCATACCCAAGGCGGCATTTCGACGCGAAATGCCCCCAGCGGCGGATGCGGTACTGCATCCTAAGATCCGACAGTGTAATTCAATTACACATGTCGGATCTTCGTCCTAACTATGGGAAACTGATTCTGTGAATCAGTTCCATAGTTAGGACCAGGGATACGACAGAGTAACAGCAGTTACTCCGTCGTATCTCTTTTGAGGATTTGGCCCCAAGAACCTAGGGCCAGAGTCACGTAGGAGGGCGTATCTTTATGTGGGTGTAGCGTATCCTATTTACGCTACGCCGCCGCAACTTAGACAGGCAAGTGCAGTATTCACAAAGCACTTGCTCCGTAAGTTGCGGCAGCCTAGCGTAAATTGGCCGGCGTAAGCTCGCCTAATTCAAAGTAGACTGGTAGGGGGCGTGTTGTATGGAAATGAATCTTGACCCCACGTAAATGACGCACCTAACGAACGGCGCATGCTCAGTATCACGTCGAATTTTCTACCTAACTTACGCCGGCTCAATGTTTAGTCGACGTGAACATAACCTACGCCCATCCCCATTCACGGATGACTTACGCAAACAACGTAAAATACGACGCTGTTCCGACGTTTCCGACATCCATACCTTAACTTACCCCTGCTTTGTGAAGGGTAAAGTTACGCCGGTCGAACGCCTTACGTAAACAACGTTCGTGAATCGGCGTATACAGCTCATTTGCATATTCAACACAGAAATATACGGAAGCGCCCCTAGCGGCCAGCGTAAATATGCACCCCAAGATACGACGGTGTAAGAGTCAGTCGTATCTTGGCAACATCAGGAGATACGCCGTCGTAAGTCCGAATGTGAATCTGGGCCCTGGTGTCTCAACCTTGGGAGATAAACTCTTCTATATGGGAGAACTGAAGGGATTCCTCCTATGTACTGGTGGCCATACTTTGTCACAGTAAGTGGGCTTAGCACTATATGACCATATAGTGTGACCAAACCCCCGTATTTTTGAATATGTTCAGGTGTTTTTAACATAAATGTCATTTTTGCATGTGTGCGCTATATACTGTTTTGTAATTTCTTCAGTGTTGTCACATGAAAAGATATAAAATATTAACAAAATTTGGAAATTTAGATATTATATGTATATACTGTGTATATATATATATATATATATATATATATATATATATATATATATATATATATATATATATATATATATATTTCATGCTTGATGTGCTACCCGCTTCTAAGTAATTAGTTGGCTGCCTGGTATATGCTTTGTAGATTTTCAGCTGCTTACGTGAAATAACACCTGGCCAGATCCACAAAAGGGATACGCAGGCGTATCTGCTGATACGCCGTCGTATCCCTGTTTCTATCTATGCGGCTGATTCATAGAATCAGTTACGCATAGATATCCCTAAGATCCGACATGTGTAATGGACTTACACTGTCGGATCTTAGGATGCAGTACCGCGGCCGCCGCTGGGGGCATTTCTCGTCGAAATCCAGCGTCGGGTATGCAAATTAGCACTTACGAAGATCCACAAAGCTTTTTCCCTTCGTTAAGTCTCCGTAAGTGTTAGTTTTCCGTCGCAAAGATAGGGCTGCTTTTACAAAGTGTAAAGTTAGTACACCATGTAAAAGTATACCTGTCTTTCCCGCGTCGCTGTCAAATTTCTTTTTAAAAAAAAAATTCCCGCCGCATCTCTTTTTTACCCGTCGCGATTCACAAAACTCGGCGCAACGTAACGTAACGCAAAGCACGTCGGGAAAATAGCGTCGGGAGCATGCGCAGTACGTCCGGCGCGGGAGCGCGCCTAATTTAAATGGGACTCGCCCCATTTGAATTGGCCCGCCTTGCACCGGACGGATTTAAGTTACACCGCTGCAAATTTCCAGGTAAGTGCTTTGTGGATCGGGCACTAACTTGTGTAATTTGCGGCGGTGTAACTTAAATCACAAAAGTTACGTTGCGCCCGCTGGTTGTGGATCTGGCCCACAGTTACTATGTAAATTGCCTTGAAGGTAACAACAACAAATATGTAATGTTTTCAGGTGGATCTACAAACAGTTTAGTCAACTAAAAGACATGTCTTTGAAAACAGGAAGGCTCTTTGGAAACAGGAAAAGCCTTTATTATGTCTACAGATTTGTTATTTATAATCTAAGGCAGGGCTCAAAATTTCAAGTCCTGAGCTACTAGCCAGACAAGAGTTACTCGCCACTAGTTGCCCAACCTAATTCATACACTGCCCTGTGCCTAATTGCACCCGTAAACACGCCCTCGTAGATTATCTCATGGAATGACAATGTTTTATGCAGAATCAAGTTACAAAATTAAATATTACCAACAACAACTTTAACAAAATGGGACAGGGCACTGGGGGCAGACCTGAGGGACAGGGCACTGGGGGCAGACCAGAGGGACAGGGCACTGGGGGCAGACCAGAGGGACAGGGCACTGGGGGCAGATCAGAGGGACAGGGCACTAGGGGCAGACCAGAGGGACAGGGCACTGGGGGCAGACCAGAGGGACAGGGCCTTGGGGGCAGACCAGAGGGACAGGGCACTGGGGGCAGACCAGAGGGACAGGGCACTGGGGGCAGACCAGAGGGACAGGGCACTAGAACTGGGTCTCTTCCCCATTCTCTTGCTGTCTCCTCTGCAACTCCCATCCATCCTCTCTCTCTCTCCCATTCATCTCATCATCAGGAGCCTGTGTGTGCGGCTCTATGCTTGCATGTCCCCACTTCCCCTTTTTATTCAGGCTGGCAGAGAGGAGAGGAGCTGCAGCACAGCGGGAGGAAGTACAATCCAGCGCTGAGATCCACACAACTGCACAGCCATTGACACCATAGCACAGCGCACACTGACAGCGCACAGCACACATTGAGACCAGTCTGTTCACAGTGCTCAGGCTAAACTGTTGGACACTTACATAGAGCACAAGGAGAAGAAAACGGCACAAACTAGAAGGCTGCCGCTCTCATGTCAGGGCAACTTTCAGTAAGCGCTGCACCGGAGTGGTCATTTTTGCAATCCTCCACCTCACTCATTACTTTCTGCTCTCCAGCTACATCTGGACTCTAAGTGTAGGCACAGATTGGAGGGAGATTGGTCATGCAGCCCTGTCATCACTCGCCCCCAGCTTAAATCCACTCGCCAAATGCTAGTAGGCGAGTGGAAATTTTGAGGGCTGATCTAAGGGATAAAACAATAAGAAGATGGCACACTTAAAGCGGTAATAAACCACTTGTTTTTTAACCGGTTCCTGACCGTCTCACGTCTTTTTACGATGGCAGAAGAGACCACTGGGGTCTCTTCTGTTATAACCACTTGTCTACTAGGCACTTTCATCCCCTTCCTGCCCAGGCCAAAATACAATTTATTTCATGCTAAATAAACAAAAAAGTTAAAAAAAATATGAAAAAAATGGTGTTTTTATTTCTTTCTGTTATAAAATTTTCAATTAAATAATCTTTATACATTTAGGCCAAAATGTATACTATGGCCCAGATTCTTGAAACACTTACGCTGACGTATCTACAGATACGCCACGTAAGTGTCAATGTGCGCCGTCGTATCTATGCGCCGTACCCATAGAACTAGATACGCCTGAAAATAGGCTTCCTCTGACAGATGTAAGTTTCCTACGCCGTCGTATCTTGGGCGCATATTTACGCTGGCCGCAAGGGGCGCTTCCATTGAATTACGTGTCGAATATGTAAATGACCGAGATACGCCGATTCACGAACGTACTTGCGCACGTCACAGTAATATACGCCGTTTACGTAAGGCGTACTTCCGGCGTAAAGTTATTCCACCTATAGGAGGCGCATTCCATGCAAAGGTATGGACGACGCAACAGCCGTAATTTTTTTACGTCGTTTACGCAGTAGTACATGAATGGGGCTGGGCGTAGGTTACATTCACGTCGTAGGCATTGAGCCGTCGTACTTTGACCCCCGGCCGCAGGAAAACGCAAAACGAGGCAAAATCTCACCAAATTTTTTTTAGCGATTTTGCCACATTTTACGTTTCTATACTAAACGCAATTCTGACAATATCAGGAGAGGGAGAATGAGGGAGGTTTAACCTCATCTAACCACAGCAGCTCCTAAACTATCCAACATTGATTTGAACATTATAATGTTTCTTTTTTCTTTTTTTTCTTGCAGACAGCAAGCTTGTTACCCTTTGGATTTTAAGGATAAGTTCACCTTTGTAAAAAAAAAAATGCCCATCTTTTTGCATGTGAAATAAAATGTGCATTTATTTATTTATTTACTATGAGCCGTATTTAGTCTCCTTTGACTGTTTTCTCATGCCTTGCTGAAGGGCTAGCTCAAGTTCAAAAGGGTGTGCTGATTCTGGGAGAGAAGCTGGCCATACATTATAACATTTTCTTGTTCAATTTTCATTCTATTTATCTTCAACTATGTAGTACAAGGGTCTGCCTGATTGCATACAAATTTAAAGTGTTTAGGTGTAACCTCATATAATAAGGTTTTGTTAAAGGAAAGTTGTACACGAAAATTGTACAATGTATGGCCAGCCTAATGCCCCATAAACACTACGATTTTGTGCAGATTTTTGTCTTCAGATTTACCAAAACCATGTACCCCTGATAACATAATTTATGACAAAACGATCGTCGGGATGATCGTCGGGACGCTACGCACACACGCTTTGTAACCTGTAAGGAAACGCTTTTGGCTTGTTTACACTGGAGATCTACTCTGAACCTGTGTATGCAGCACTGCACCGTTGCCAATAAAACTGGTTAAAGAGACAATATTACACTATCTGGAGTCCCTTGTCTATTTGCATATTCAAACATCCTGTTGCTGAGGTTGTCTGGCTTTTGATCATCGCCCAGTACACACTGAGGCTTCTGGTGGGAGACGCTTAGACATCTCTTTAGTGGATCTTTGATACAGAAAAGCGCTTTGTGACCCCCCCTCTGTATGGGTGGTCGCAAGCTTTCTATGGTGATGGGTATCACACTGCCAAGTACTTGATCTATGCTCCACACCTATATGGGATCTCCTCCCTGAATATCAGCTACTGAATATCAGTCATATATGAACTTTTTTCTTTTTAATCTTTTTACATTTGTATTGTCACTCAATATTGCACATTGGTCACAGCTGTTATTGCACGTTTGCATTCTTTAGTTTATTACAGTACATGCTAAACATGCATATTATATGGTTTTGGTAAATTTGAAGACAAAAATCTGCAGAAAATCTAATAATGCGTATGGGGTCTTAAGCCTCATACACACGGTTCGATTGTTGTACGACTGATTCTTGTCCAAAGCGTGTGTGCGGGATTTTTTCTAGCATACTAACTATCCGCAAACTGTTGTTCGACAAACACGAACGTAGTGACGTACTATGAGAGTATAAAGAGGAAGTTAATTTCTCAAGCGCCACCCTTTGGGCCCCTTCTGTTAATTTCATGTTAGTAGAAGTTTAGTGAGTGTTGATTCACACGTTTTTGTTATTTTTATTTGGATGGATAGCATCTCTAATTAAATTTCTGTTGGTTTTTTTCTGCACAATAAAAAAGTTGTGTAGAATAATACTTGGCTATGTGTTTTTCTTCAAATGACAGTTTGAGAGTAGGCAGTTACATTAAAAACAACACAATGGAAAATTAACAAGGGACACCAACATAGTTGTATCTTTGATCTTAAAAACTCAGTGATAAGGTGTTGTATCTTCCTCAAAAAATCAAACAACAAGAATAATTTTAATATTATTTATATCACTACAAAACAAATGCCTTTTAAAATACGTTTGGCAAAACGACATCAATATCACCAGCAAAGCAGCTTCATTATTCCATTAACCACTTAAGGACCGCATAGCGCTAATATACGTCGGCAGAATGGCACGGCTAGGCACGTACATTTACGCGCACACACGCGACCTGGTCCAAAGCTCTTTGACTGCGGCCTCGGGACCCGCGGACCCAATCGCCGCCGGTGTCCCACGATTGGTCACAGAAGCTGAAGAACAGGGAGAGGTGTGTGTAAACACACCTTCCCCATTCTTACTTTTTTCTCTTTTTCCTTTTAAAAAAAAAGAAAAAATCCCCCCCCAAAAAAAAAAAGAAATAGAAGATGGGGGAAAACCCCCCTTCCCCTTAATGTATGTCCCTCCCCCCATCTCTGCCCCCTCCTCAGGGATTTTGATCTCTATACTCAATATATGGAGTCCACACCTGTCTGTATTTCTCCTCCTGCTCTCTCATTCCCATGGTCAAATTTTCCATCTGCTGAATTTCCGTTACTCTGCCCAGCCATTGTTGTCTTGTCGGCACAGTCGTGCTCTTCCACAAAATTGGGATACATGCCTTTGCTGCCATCATTAAATGTCTAAGCAGAGAGTTTTTAAACTTTACCGTGGAGATTGGAAAATCATTTAATAAATAGGCTGCCGGATTGTCTCCCAGATTTACTCCAGTAATTTCCTTTGCTGTATCCGCCACCATTTTCCAAAATTCTTTCAGTTTTGAGCATTCCCAAAATATATGTATCATGGTGCCCTCCGCCTCCCTACATCGCCAACACTGATCTGATACTTCTGGAAATATCCACTTTAATGCCAACGGGGTTCTGTACCATCTGGTTAAGATTTTGTATCCCCCTTCCTGATATCTGGTGGCTAACGAGGCCTTATGTGTAAACCTAAATATTTTAGTTTTCTGAGTCTCCGAAAATGTAATCCCCAGCTCTCTTTCCCATGCTTGAATAAATGACAGTTCTTGTGGGGCTTCTGATTCCACTAGCAAGCTATACAGTACATACATGATAGACCATGTCTCATTGGTTCTCCCGTTAAACATATTTCCTCAAATTCCGATGGTCCTCTATAGTGTTGCTCACGAATATTCGCATTGCGAATATTCGACTCGAATATAGCATATTCGAGAAATCGCGCTATATTTCGAATTTCGCGGTGAATATTCGCAATTCCGAATATTCAATTTTTTACAATTTTTTTTTTTAAAACAGATCACATCCTAGATATCTCCATCGACGTCTAAAAGCATTGCTGGTATGATTAGAGACCCTGGGCCGAGTAGCTGAAGCGTTCATTGAATTTTCCCGAAAAATCGCAATGCGATTATTCGGCAAACGCAATATCGCGCGATTATTTTCTTCGCCCCTATCTTCCGCATCAGAGCGATTTTTACAGTTTCATTTTTAAAACAGATCACATCCTAGTGATCTCCATAGACGTCTAAAAGCATTGCTGGTATGATTAGAGACCTTGGGCCGAGTAGCTGAAGCGATCATTTTATATTGCCGAATATTCGCAATGCGAATATTCGGCAATAGGAATATTGCGCGATTATTTTCTCCGCCCTTTTGCTTTAGAGCCAATCAGAGTTCTCCTTCCACACTCGTCAGAGGTTAGCAACCAATAGGAACCTGCCTGCATGGACATTATATAAGCTCACTCCCAGCACCATTTCATTGCAGATTCAGAAGCTGGCTAGAGAGTGTGGAGGCTGTTTCTGTGTTCCTGTGTCTTTGTTCCTGATTGATTTATATCATCACCAGCATAGTGCTGCATTGCTATTTAGTGATTCCAGTGCATCTTTTCCAGTATATCAACTGCTTTTTTCAAAGCAATAGACCCAAGAGCTTTTTTCAAAGCTACGTTTTGTGCTGTTTTGTGCTGTTTTGTTCATTTGTGTTACTGTTTGATCCTGCATCTTCGCTGTTCAGTGATATTTGCTAGAGATTTCAGTGCACATTTTGCTGAGCTTTCTAAAAGAGCTTTTCTAAAAGCTAAGTTTTGTTCATCTTGTGTTACTGTTTGATCTTGCAGCTTCGCTGTTCAGTGATATTTGCTAGTCATTTCAGTGCACATTTTGCTTAGTTTTTCCTAAAGAGCTTTTCTAAAAGCTAAGTTTTGTGTTCAGTTTAGTTAAATTTTGTGTAGTAAGTGTACACACTGTTAGTGTACATTTATTTCATCTAGCTTAGCTTAGTGTGTGTGTTTAGTGTCTGTGTTTTGTGTTTAAAAAAAAAAAAAAAAAAAAAAAGTTAGTGTTTGTTTAGTGCTTTTTTTTTTTTCTTTAATTTTGTAGTCCTTGTCTTTGGTGTACTACTTTTCTTATAGTTTAGTAGCTGTCTGTGTACGTCTTTGTCTGCGTGCCTGTCTTGTAAAAAAAACACAAAAACACATTTTGTTCACATTTCCCCCCCCAATAAAGTTTACCCCCCCCACACACATATCAGCAATAATGAGCGGCATCCGTGGCCGTGGCAGCAGGGGTAGGGGAGTTACTCCCAGTGCTGGGTCGCTGCCAGCACGGGGTACCTCTCGTGCCCCTACTAGTGGTAGAGGATCGGGTGCAAGGGGAGTACGCCTGATCCGGGAGTTCTTCCCATCGGGCACCCGCCCGATATTGCCATCTCAGGCTGAAGTAGTGGTGGACTACATGGGGCACAGCAGTGCCACTGAGTCGTCGGTCCCGACTCACAGTAGTACCACCATTACACCGGTGCCTGTAGTACCCCCCCCCAGCCCCCAAGAGTCCAGCATCTTACTGTTCGACAGCGACAGTGAGAGGGATATCTTGGGGGAGGCCATGCATCAGGCAGACCTTCAGCTCTGTCCTGATGGTCAGGACCTTTTTGAAGGGATGGATGAGGAGGATGGGATACCTGCTGGCAGTATCCCAGAGACATCCCTTCAAACTGGTGCTGCTGTTTTGGTGCAGGAAACAGCAGCACCTAGTCAGACCCAGGCGTGGGTGAGGGGACAGCAGAGCCAGGCTAGAGGCTCCATGTCAGTTGGTTCCCTCAGACCAACACATCTCAGCCCTTGGTCTGACATCTCTGTGGGCAAAGAGGGTGACCCATCATGGTTGCCATCTGACGCGTCGGCTCACTACGTCAGTGACGACGGGGAAGGTAGGCACCCTGGTGAAACGGTGCGCCAGGTCACCACCAGGGAGACCATCGTCAGGGTCTCCACTGGTGATGGCAGCAGGAGGTGTCAGGAGGAGCAGCAGCAGCAGCAGCAGCAGCAGGCAGCTCCACCTGTGCGCACCGAGTCCCAGCAGGTGCAAGTAAGCGTCACCCCATCTGACAGGAGGGCGGTGCTGAAGTCACCTGTCTGGAACTACTTTACCCTGGTGGCAGACAACCCTACCGTGGCCATCTGCCGGATTTGTAAAGTGAGGGTGAAGAGAGGGAAGTGTTTGGCTCGGGTGGGTACCACAGCCCTGAACCAGCACCTGAGGATAAACCACTGGGCGGTGTTTGACGAGATGAAGCGTGGTGGTGGTGGTAGCAGCGCCACCACCACAAGTGAGCAGGGTACAGCAGCCCCTGCCACATCTTCATCTCTTTCCAGCAGGTCATGTCCCCCCGCTCCCTCTAGTAGAGGTACTGGTACCGGCAGCCAGACCTCTACTTCCACAGCACCCTCCACGTCTGTGTCCCGCACTGCCGTCCAGCGCCAGGCATCGATTTCAGACGCCTTTGACCGCACCACTCCCTTCCCCCCTGGAGACCGACGTGTGCGTTCCCTCAATGGGCTCCTGGCAAGGGTTATTGCCCAACATCTGCTGCCCTTCAACATAGTTGACAGCAACCCCTTCAGGCAGATGTTGGAGCAGGCCCAACCCCAATGGCGTGTCCCCAGCCGCCATTTCTTTGCCAGGACTGGTGTCCCTGCCCTACACCAGCACATTGTGCAGAATGTAACCCTGTCGCTGGATCACGCTGTCAGCGACAGGGTTCATCTGACAATGGATGGCTGGACCAGCAGGCATGGGCAGGGGCGCTACATCAGCTTCACGGCCCATTGGGTTTCCCTCCGAGGCGTCGGTGAGGGATCGGCGGCAACCGATCTTGTGGTGCCGCCCCGGGGTGTCCAGGGGAGAACTGCTGGTCTCCCTCAAGCCACTGTCTCCGCAGCTGCTGAGCCTCCCAGCAAGCGCCCCCGTAGCTACTCAAGTGTGGGGCACGTGCGCTGTCAGGCCGTGCTCCAGCTTGTTAGTTTAGGGGACCGGAGACACACTGGAGAAGAAGTGCTGAAAGCACTTCAGGCTCAGGTCCAGAAGTGGCTGACACCCCGAAGGCTCCAGGCAGGTATGGTTGTCTGCGATAACGGCAGCAACCTACTCGCCGCCCTCAGTGCTGGCAGTCTGACCCACGTGCCCTGTCTGGCACATGTCCTCAACCTGGTGGTGCAGAAGTTCCTGCGCACTTATCCCGGGTTGAGTGACATTGTGGCAAAGGCGCGTAGGATTGCCAGCCACTTCAGGCGCTCCCCAACCGCTACCGCGTCCCTGTCCAAGTTGCAGCGGAAGTACAGTCTGCCCCTTCACAGGCTGATTGTGGACAGTGTGACGCAGTGGAACTCCACCCTCCACATGCTGAAGAGGTTGTGGGAGCAGCAAAGGGCGGTGAGGGAGTACCTGATGGAACTAGGCACTGAGAGGGCTTCACCACAACTCCCTTTCATCGCCTGTGCGGAGTGGGGGCAGATAAACCAGGTCTGCCAAGTGTTGTCCTCCTTCGAGCAGGCGACCAAGATGGTCAGCAGTGAGCACGTCGGCCTCAATAGCGTGCTGCCAATAGTGTTCATGCTGGAGAGGACACTAGATCGCCTGCTCGAAGCTGGGGAGAGTGCCTTGGTGGAGCAGGAGGAGTCAGCAATGCTCCACCGAGACCAGGGCCAGGACGAGGAGGAGGAGGATGATGATGATGAGGAGGAGGTGGTTGCTGGTGTCGTCCCGGAGTCAGGGCCTGGTCAGGAGGGAGAGCCGGTGTTGGGGGCACCGATAGTCCGGGGGTTGGGCATTTCTGAGTTTGACCAGCAGCGCCTCAGGGATGAAGAGTCGCACCTCATTCACCTGGCCAGCAGTGAGGAGTCACAGCGGGCTGTGCTCTTCCCCATGGCTGCCCACATGCTGAGATGCCTCAGGAGGGACCCCCGGGTTAAGACCATCAAGGCGAGGGATGATTTCTGGATGGCCACCCTTTTGGATCCCAGGTGCAAGGGGAAACTGGAGCAGTTCATCCCAGCCAGCCGGAGGCAGCACCGGATGGAGGAACTGCAGGCAGGCATTGTCAGACGGTTGGAGCAGGCAACTCCCCGGCCTCCAGTTGTCCCCCCTCATCTCACCCAGCAGGTGGCTGCACCCAGCAGCAGCCGAGCAGGGGACCTAATGGATGAGATGAGGATGTTCTTCCAAACCGAGCGACCCAGTACCAGCACCAGCAGCAGCAGCAGTCACCACCAGCGGCTGGCCCACATGGTGGCAGACTACATGGCGTCCGTCGGTGCTTCTGACAGTATGAGCACCGACGACCCCATGGAGTACTGGGTTGCCAGATTGGACACCTGCCGCGAGCTCGCTCAGTATGCGCTGGAGTTATTGTCTTGCCCCCCCTCTGAGCGGACATTCAGCGCGGCAGGTGGGGTGGTCACGGACAAGAGGACCCGTCTGTCCACAGACTCCGTGGACAGACTCACATTCATAAAGATGAATGAGTCCTGGATCGGCGGTGACTTTCTGGCACCCGTCGTCAGTTCAGGGCGCTGAAGGGTCCCTTGTCATGCATTCCCTGATGGAGCCCCGGACCTGATGTATTTACAGTGCTGAATATAACTATTTTAACATCTGAGAAAATCAATGTTAATATTTGGTACAGTAGGCTTTCTTTGCAATTACAGCGGTCAAACCTTTCTTGTAGTTTTACACCAGCTTTGCACACACTGGAGGAGGGATTTTGGCCCACTCCTCCACACAGATCTTCTCTACATCAGTCAGGTTTCTGGGCTCTCGCTGAGAAACACGGAGTTTGAGCTCCCTCCAAAGATTCTCTATTGGGTTTAGGTCTGGAGACTGGCTAGGCCACGCCAGAACCTTGATATGCTCCTTACAGAGCCAATCCTTGGTTATCCTGGCTGTGTGCTTTGGGTCATTGTCATGTTGGAAGACCCAGCCTCGACCCATCTTCAAAGCTCTAACTCAGGGAAGGAGGTTGTTGCCCAAAATCTCGCAATACATGGCCACGGTCATCCTCTCCTTAATACAGTGCAGTCACCCTGTCCCATGTGCAGAAAAACACCACCAAAGCATGATGCTACCACCCCCATGCTTCACATTAGGGATGGCGTTCTTGGCATGGTACTCATCATTATTCTTCCTCCGAACACGGTTAGTGAAATTATGATCAAAAAGTTATATTATGGTCTCATCTGACCACATGATTTTCTCCCATGACTCCTCTGGATCAGTCAAGACACCTATGTCAGCAGTTATTTCACACCCTATATACTCTTATTAACACTGCTGTTCATCATGGCACCTCCTGCCCAAGTGATATGACTCTGTATCAACTACTACTGCTAATACTACTACTGCTGCTTCTGCTGCTGCTGCCCAGTCAATACACCTATGTCAGCAGTTATTTCACACTCTATATACTCCTATTCCTACTGCTGTTCATCATGGCACCTCCTGCCCATGTGATATGACTCTGTATCAACTACTACTGTTAATACTACTACTGCTGCTTCTGCTGCTGCTGCCCAGTCAATACACCTATGTCAGCAGTTATTTCACACTCTATATACTCCTATTCCTACTGCTGTTCATCATGGCACCTCCTGCCCAAGTGATATGACTCTGTATCAACTACTACTGTTAATACTACTACTGCTGCTTCTGCTTCTGCTGCCCAGTCAAGACATCTATGTCAGCAGTTATTTCACACCCTATATACTCTTATTAACACTGCTGTTCATCATGGCACCCCCTTTCCAAGTGATATGACTCTGTATCAGCTACTACTGCTAATACTACTACTGCTGCTTCTGCTGCCCAGTCAAGACATCTATGTCAGCAGTTATTTCACACCCTATATACTCTTATTAACACTGCTGTTCATCATGGCACCTCCTGCCCAAGTGATATGACTCTGTATCAACTACTACTGGTAATACTACTACTGCTGCTTCTGCTGCCCAGTCAAGACATCTATGTCAGCAGTTATTTCACACCCTATATACTCTTATTAACACTGCTGTTCATCATGGCACCTCCTGCCCAAGTGATATGACTCTGTATCAACTACTACTGCTAATACTACTACTGCTGCTTCTGCTGCCCAGTCAAGACATCTATGTCAGCAGTTATTTCACACCCTATATACTCTTATTAACACTGCTGTTCATCATGGCACCTCCTGCCCAAGTGATATGACTCTGTATCAACTACTACTGCTAATACTACTACTGCTGCTTCTGCTGCCCAGTCAAGACATCTATGTCAGCAGTTATTTCACACCCTATATACTCTTATTAACACTGCTGTTCATCATGGCACCTCCTGCCCAAGTGATATGACTCTGTATCAACTACTACTGCTAATACTACTACTGCTGCTTCTGCTGCTCAGTCAATACACCTATGTCAGCAGTTAATTCACACTCTATATACTCCTATTACCACTGCTGTTCATCATGGCACCTCCTGCCCAAGTGATATGACTCTGTATTGTCAATGTCTACTACTACTACTACTGCTCAATCAAGACACCTATGTCACTAGTTATTTGCCACTCTATACTACTATTACCACTACTGATGCTGCTGCTGCTGTTCATCATGGCACCTCTTGCCCGAGTGATTTGACACTGTATTGTCAATGTCTACTACTACTATTACAGCTCAGTCAAGACACCTGTGTCCCAATTTTTTGGTACACTATTGACTACTATGACCACTACTGATGCTGTAAAGTATTCCCCAAGTGTTTTTATGCTATCTAGTACTATTACCACTACTGCTTGTAAATCATGCCTGTGTGATACTTAGTGGGAATGCTTTAATAAGCATTCCCAGTATGGATACCCGTAAATGTATTAATCTTAATTAGTGTGAATGCTTTAATAAACATTTCCAGTATTGATATACGTAAATTTAGTAATCTTATTATTCCTTACGTTTTTTGGTTCTGCGGTTCGGCATACTTTCAGCTATTGAGACCATTCAACTGTAAAAATGTTCGTCTCGTTCAGCTAATGATGGGACTTCTTCAAGTTTTTTTCGACTATTTACACTTTTATAAATTTTAAGCTTTTAGACCCTTTTTTTTAACATTGAAGTCAATGAGAACATCCTTTTCCCCTTTGAATTCACATGCCCTGCCAAAAGTTTCAGCTACTTCATACTTTCACTTACAGACACTAAACAAACTTTAAAGCGGTCACAAAATATTTAGCTATCCGGCTATGACTTTTCAGATCGTTATCGTTTACAATTTTTTGGTGAAAACGCAATTTACGTTTGGCGAATTTTTCACAAAAATGCAATCGGTTATAATGTAATCCTATGGAGGGGATTTAGAGTCTGTCATGTGACCTTAACATTGATGATCTTTGTAATTAAAAATATCTTTAGAAAAAGGGGAAACAAATTGGTCTCACGCCCACAAGATCTACTTTTCATACACAATTTTTATATCAAAACGTAGCTATGCTTGTCTGGTTTATGGCAATGTGATCAATTCTGCGATACGTATTTTAGTTTTAGTTATTGGAGCAACAGCCAGAAATTATGTCTCATAGACTCTCATGTTAAATTATCTAAAAAATGTTGCTGCAGAACTCACAAAGACGCTCTTTTCTAAATCGCAGACATGGCCACATTTTTAAGTTTATCAACATAAATTTCATATCGATGCGTTTACAAGGGCCGTGTATTTCAAACGGTGTAGTCGTTGTATCGATCGCATGTACGGTTGAGGATTTATTAAGCTTTGTTTGGAGGCTTAAATCATGTATTAGATCTGTGAATTAAAAGCGTTTGTAATGTTATTTCTTTCCATAAATAACTTTCCTGACCTCAGTGCAATATTCCTCCTCACTGACCTGGGGGGGAGGGGAAACCTATTGAGGGGGGAGGGGCGACCAGGAAGTCAGCATACTCTATACTTTGCAGATAGAGAAAGAAGCTGTGTGTCCTAAAGATAGTGTAGTGGTTATGGTGAATGTCTTTGGCAAGGGGCTCACCAATTAAGCTATTCAGCATTCCCACTCGCATTTTCCTCAGGAAATGCATTGTCTAGTTATATTATATTTTAATACTCCTGCTGCTGCCTCCATGCTGAGTAAAGCTTCATGACCTCTCTGGCACAGCGGATCCACCAACAGCCTCCGCTACAAGCTACCAGACCGGATCTAAACAGCAAGTGTAACTATAACAATGAACCTTATGTTAAACCCTGTTTTGCGGCATTTATACTGCAACCATTGGGCTGTCTGCAAGAGCTCATCTGCATTCTCTCTCTTTCTTGCTCTCCCTCTCTCTCTCTTTGTATATATATATATCTTGTTGCTTTTGTTATGTTCATTTTTCAACAGTTTATTTTGTGTTTGTCGTGTCTGTGTCGTGTGCTTTAGTTTGTCCTAGGTTACTGTTAAATAAAATAATAGTATAAAATGTTTTTGCTTATTATGAAGTTAAATGTGTTGATGTTGATGTGTTTGATGTGAAGTTAGATGTGTTGAAAAACCTACAAATCTATCTCAAAAAGAAATGAAACATTTCCAAAAAATAAGATTTTTTAATACAAAAATAAATTCAAATATAACTATCAATGCGTTTCTGAATGCGTTCCAGTTCCGCAATATGATCGGATTGCTGCTGCTCTAGCAGAGCATTTTGTTGCGTTGTTCCGTTGGTTTTGCAGGATCCTCTGGTGGGTCTTTTTGATGAGTCTGTTCTGCCTTCTCAGATCTCTTGATGCTGTTAGGATATAATAAAAAAACATTTGGATTTCAAAGAACGTTACCAAATAAATAAAATATTTTTTTTGCTTATTAATCAATCATTATCATGTGTATACACTTGTTATGTGTCTAACACATCCCGGGACTGCAGAATTATTAGGCAAATGAGTATTTGGACCACATCATCCTCTTTATGCATGTTGTCTTACTCCAAGCTGTATAGGCTCGAAAGCCTACTACCGATTAGGCATATTAGGTAATGTACATCTCTGTAATGAGAAGGTGTGTGGTCTAATGACATCAACACTCTATATCAGGTGTGCATAATTATTAGTCAATTTCCTTTTCTTTGGCAAAATGGGCCAAAAGAAGGACTTGACAGACTCTGAAAAGTCCAAAATAGAGAGATATCTAGCAGAGGGATGCAGCACTCTTAAAATTGCAAAGCTTCTGAAGCGTGATCATCAAACAAAAGAAGCCTGTGGAAAAACAAAGGTGCAAAATAACTGCCCATGAACTGAGAAAAGTTAAGCGTGCAGCTGCCAAGATGCCACTTGCCACCAGATTGGCCATATTTCAGAGCTGCAACATCACTGGGGTGCCCAAAAGCACAAGGTGTGCAATACCCAGAGACATGGCCAAGGTAAGAAAGGCTGAAAGACGACGACCACTGAACAAGACACACAAGCTGCAACGTCAAGACTGTGCCAATAAATATCTCAAGAAAGATTTTTCTAAGGTTTTATGGACTGCTGAAATGAGAGTGAGTCTTGATGGGCCAGATGGAAGAGCCCGTGGCTGGATTGGTAAAGGGCAGGGAGCTCCAGTCCGACTCAGACGCCAGCAAGGTGGTGGTGGAGTACTGGTTTGGGCTGGTATCATCAAAGATGAGCTTGTGGGGCCTTTTCGGATTGAGGATGGAGTCAAGCTCAACTCCCAGTCCTACTGCCAGATTATGGAAGAGACCTTCTTCAAGCAGTGGTACAGGAAGAAGTCACCATCCTTCAAGAAAAACATGATTTTCATGCAGGACAATGCTCCATCACACGTGTCAAAGTACTCCACAGCGTGGCTGGCAAGAAAGGGTATTAAATAAAAAAAAGTAATGACATGGCCTCCTTGTTCACCTGATCTGAACCCCATTGAGAACCTGTGGTCCATCATCAAATGTGGGATTTACAAGGAGGGAAAACAGTACACCTCTCTGAACAGTGTCTGGGAGGCTGTGGTTGCTGCTGCACGCAATGTTGATGGTGAACAGATCAAAACACTGACAGAATCCATGGATGTCAGGCTTTTGAGTGTCCTTGCAAAGAAAGGTGGCTATATTGGTCACTGATTTGTTTTTGTTTTGTTTTTAAATGTCAGAAATGTGTATTTGTGAATGTTGAGATGTTATATTGGTTTCACTGTTAAAAATAAATCATTGAAATGGGTATCTATTTATTTTTTTGTTAAGTTGCCTAATAATTCTGCACAGTAATAGTAGTCACCTGCACACACAGATATCCCCCGAAAATAACTAACATTAAAAACAAACTAAAAACTACTTCCAAAAAAATTCAGCTTTGATATTAATGAGTTTTTGGGGTTCATTGAGAACATGGTTGTTGTTCAATAATAAAATGAATCCTCAAAAATACAACTTGCCTAATAATTATGCACTACCTGTATACTTCTAGCATCAATACCATATTATGGTTCTACAATCTGACAGGTGCGCTTTATATGTTGTCCATTTTTATATCTACATTTTATTGTTGAAATGTTATTAATCATTGTGCACATATTTACCTTCCTGAACGAGGCTCACAGGACCGCTGTCTTCCTCCTGCTCTTCTGCTTGAGAAGTTGGGTTGGTGGGGGGGGGAAGCTCCTCAGCTTGCTCCTCAACAGGAGCTGGGGTTGGGGAGTGGGAGGGCCCTGGCTGCTCCTCCTCATCCATCTCCTCCTCTGCCGCATCCTCCTCTGCCGCATCCTCCTCCTCCTCCTCATCGGCCTGGCGCCTTCTGCGCTTGGCGCGCACAACTGGTATTGGAGCACCTATAATAACACAATGTTCATATATTATAAAAATGTTTTCTAATGACGTATGCAAATTCTGTGTACTCTGCTGTATTGTATATGAATACAAATTGATTTATATAGACAGTTAACCAATGGGACAATGTTATATTAAAGGGTCTTGTGGGCACTACAGGGGACTGAGCGTGAGCTGGGATGCCACCATGTTAAAATTAGCTGTTTTTGTCTCCTTTGTTTTGTTCAGACGATCTCATGTTAAAAAAAGGGCCTGATGGAGCACACGGGATTACTATAACAACCCCACGCCTAACACAGGAATTTAGTGGGAATCTATATATATAAAACTCAACGTGTGTGTGCATGTATGTATGTATGTATGTATGTTCCAGCATCACGTACAAACGGCTAAAGATATTTACATGAAACTTGGCACACAGGTTACTTATATGTCAGCCACAAACATAGGATAGGTGGTTTAACCCTTACCCACCCCCATTTGCCATGGTCAGGGTTTTTCTTTAAAGTCCCATGCAAAGCAATGGGAAAAGTATGTTCCCACATAACTTCTGTGTTCCTGTCTGCTGTCCCATGTCTTTTTTCAACAGTACTATGAATACCTTGGCTGGTGGTGATATATGTTAGCACAACATGGCATCTTGGTTAACAACATCTGACCTTACATGAATTACATATGACCTTACATAACTGTCACCAAAGGAGCTGCGGTGGCTCCACGCGATTGCCACTGCGCTGACAAGTGATTCACCTCTGCAGCTAGGGGTTCGGATCCCGCTCTCGGCTACATGTGAATTGAGTTTGGTGGTCTCAGCCCCGCCCCCGGTGGGTGTGCTATGCGAGGTTGGGTTGGGAGGACCCCCTCACACCCGCCATTGCCACCCGGGGCATGGAGAAAGATGGCAGATTGCCTCTGGGGGAGGCCTCCCAACTCCTGCAGGCCGGCTCCTCTCTCTTTCGAGTTCACGCACAAAATACACTTTTGAAAAAAAAAACATAACTGTCAACAATAACTTACCTGGATGATATCTATCCCGAAGACGTCTGACCTGATCCATTTGGCGCCTCTTCAGGTCAGACCACTTCTTCACTATTGCCTTGTGGTCGTGTTGGCCGCCAAAGTCAGTGATTAGGGCGCTGACCACAGCCCTTTTCTCTGGCTGCCTGCGGAGCAGGTCGTATCCTGTTTCCAGGAACTTCTGCAAGATGAAGAACAAAGTATATTGTAATACTTCTGTTGACAGCCTTATGGATATATGACGTAAATGTATGCTATTCAACAATTGGAAGCATTCTCGCCTTATTAATCAATGACAGGGGTAACATGACAGATTTTATATCCTGCCATTTCGGTCGCCACCTTTTTTGCATAAATATAGCAGCCATTATCATTTGCATAATTATGAATATATTATTAACAACACAGGATACACGTATAGGGGAGATATGCGTTGCTAACTCTTTTCCCTGTCAGGAGCCTAACGCCCCGGGGGGTCAGAGACGGGACCTTTTCGGAGGACCACTGACGTATGTATCCGTCGCAGTTTTTTGTGATGTCACTCTTTAGGTGTGTGCACATTTTTCACTGCACCGGGTGGAGTTTTTGGGTTGTGTTTTGCACGCCACAGGCTTTTCAACAGAAAAAAACCAGCTGGAGGCAGAATGGTTGCAAAACACTACGGGTTTGTTACCTAACTCTGGGTTTCAAGACCAGTCCACCTCCAGCTGTTGCAAAACTACTACTCCCATCAGCCACGGTCTGTCAGTGCATGCTAAGAATTTTACTTTTGCTGCATCTAGGGTGCCACAGTTTAGAGACCCGTGCATAAAGGCCTGAAAAATGGGGGCCTGCAGAACTTACAATACTAGAAGTGCCAGCATTCCCAGGCATGCTGGAAGTTGTAGTTCTGCAACATCTAAAGGGCAATATGTATTCGAACGTCCTTGGGCCTTGAGGACACTGAAGTCAGGACGTTCGCATACGTCCTATGTCCAAAAAAATGTTAAATTCATTATGCTAAATAACAAGGAAAAGTGCCTAAATACACATTTGCCAACCAGGGTGTCTGCAGCTGTCCAGGCATGCTGGGACTTGTAGTTTTGTAAAAGCAGGAGACACATTTTTTGTGAAATACTAATATCTGATCATATATACTAACTTTTAAACAAGACTAAAATGCAGTTGAAGATAATGAAATAACAGTGGTCAAAATACTTACACAAATCAGCAACTTTTCCTCAGATACAGTGAAATTACTTCCAACCATCTTGCTCTGCGATTGCGTTGCGATCATAAAGTTGGAAACTGGCAAGGGTCCAGGAAATGGTCGCGTGTTGTTCGCGTGTTGATTGCGCTGCTTGGACCGAGATGGGTCCATATGGCTTTGGCTGTATGGACCACAGTAACTCTTTTCCCTGTCAGGAGCCTAACGCCCCGGGGGGTCAGAGACGGGACCTTTTCGGAGGACCACTGACGTATGCAACCGTCGCAGTTTTTTGTGATGTCACTCTTTAGGTGTGTGCAAATTTTTCCTTGCACCGGGTGGAGTTTTTGGGTTGTGTTTTGCACGCCACAGGCTTTTCAACAGAAAAAAAACAGCTGGAGGCAGAATGGTTGCAAAACACTACGGGTTTGTTACCTAACTCTGGGTTTCAAGACCAGTCCACCTCCAGCTGTTGCAAAACTACTACTCCCATCAGCCACGGTCTGTCAGTGCATGCTAAGAATTTTACTTTTGCTGCATCTAGGGTGCCACAGTTTAGAGACCCGTGCATAAAGGCCTGAAAAATGGGGGCCTGCAGAACTTACAATACTAGAAGTGCCAGCATTCCCAGGCATGCTGGAAGTTGTAGTTCTGCAACATCTAAAGGGCAATATGTATTCGAACGTCCTTGGGCCTTGAGGACACTGAAGTCAGGACGTTCGCATACGTCCTATGTCCAAAAAAATGTTAAATTCATTATGCTAAATAACAAGGAAAAGTGCCTAAATACACATTTGCCAACCAGGGTGTCTGCAGCTGTCCAGGCATGCTGGGACTTGTAGTTTTGTAAAAGCAGGAGACACATTTTTTGTGAAATACTAATATCTGATCATATATACTAACTTTTAAACTAGACTAAAATGCAGTTGAAGATGATGAAATAACAGTGGTCAAAATACTTACACAAATCAGCATCTTTTCCTCAGACTTAGTGAAATTGCTTCCAACCATGTTGCTGTGTGATTGCGCTGCGATCATAAGTTGGAAACTGGCAAGGCTCCAGGAAATGGTCGCGTGTTGTTCGCGCGATTGCGCATGCGCGATCGAAAAATCGCAATCGCAATATGTTTTTTGGTTAAAATATCATAAATATTCGATTTCAGAGTGCTGCTACAGCAGTTTTCGAAATATCTGCAATCAATTTCGCATTCGCATTTTGTGAAATTGCGTTAAAATATCTCGAATATTCGATTTCAGAGTGAGCCAATCAGAGCGCTCCTCCAGCATATCTCGAAATTGCGCAATAAATATCGCATTCGCATGTTGCGATATTTCGATAAAATATCACGAATATTCTGAGCCAATCAGAGCGCTCCTCCAGCATATCTCGAAATTGCGCAATAAATATCGCATTCGCATGTTGCGATATTTCGATAAAATATCACAAATATTCTGAGCCAATCAGAGCGCTCCTCCAGCATATCTCGAAATTGCGCAATAAATATCGCATTCGCATGTTGCGATATTTCGATAAAATATCACGAATATTCTGAGCCAATCAGAGCGCTCCTCCAGCATATCTCGAAATTGCGCAATAAATATCGCATTCGCATGTTGCGATATTTCGATAAAATATCACGAATATTCTGAGCCAATCAGAGCGCTCCTACCGCAGTTATTAAAAAAATCGCAATTATTTTCGCATTCGCAATAGCGAAAAATCGCAATCAATTAATTTCGATAAAATATCACGAATATTCGAATTTAGCGAATATATCTCGAATATTCGAATATATATTTGAGATATATCGCAAAATCGAATATGGCATATTCTGCTCAACACTAGTCCTCTAGTCGCTCCCCCTAGTGATTTCATTGCTCGAATGGCGGCTTTCAATTGCAATTGCCTCATTGGGTCCAGTTCCCTCCTGACTGCCTCTTCACTTTCTCCATTAGTCATCGTTTGATTATCACTATCAAAATGTATTAACCTGCTCAATCCCAGTCTTCTTAAATTATTAAAATGCAAATCTGTAAGGGCTATCTCAAATCTCGGATTCCCTAAGACCGGTAACATCGGGCTCAAATGTTCCGAAATTTTCGTTTTCCTGAATATCCTTTTTATCGCCCATAACGTGGCTCCCACTGTGGGGTGTTTCTTCACCCTTTGTGGGATGTCCATCTCTGGAATCCACGCCATTCCCTCTAAGGGGATATTCGTAATTTGTTGTTCCATATGAATCCAAGGTTTCTGCTTCTGGTAGGTACACCACTCTACTACCCTTGCCATGTGGGAAGCATCATGGTACCCCATAGGGTCTGGAAATCCCACCCCTCCTCTCTCTTTCGGCAACATCAGGATATCTCTCCTTATTCTCGCAGGTTTTCCTGCCCAAATAAACTTTATGAATCTCGATCTTAGATCTCTCATAAATCCTAAGGGGATCTTTACAGGAAGGGTCTGCAGTAAGTTAAGCAGTCTCGGCGTTGGAGATCTACTTTAATCTGTCTTACTAAAGGTGTAAAGTTTAGTTCGAAAGTCCTATTCAAGTTCTTCAGTATTTTTGTACCCAGATAGCATATATGAGAGTCTGTCCATTTAAAGGGAAAGTTTACCGCCAATTGTTGCTGCATGGGCCCATTGACCTCCACCCCCATCGCCTCCGATTTGCTATAGTTCACCTTGAAATTGGATAGGTCTCCATAATCCTTTATTTCCTTCAACAAGGATGGGAGAGAGAGCTCTGGAGTCGTTATTGAAAACAATAGGTCGTCTGCAAATGCGGCGACCTTGTATTCATCCCCTTTCACCCGGATACCTCTGATATCTGTATTTGCCCGTATAGTTCTCAGGAATGGTTCAAGAGTAAGAGTAAAGATAATCGGGGAGAGTGGGCATCCCTGCCTTGTTCCATTCTGTATTAGGAAAGGGTCAGACATCACCTTGTTTACCTTCACCCTTGCCGTCAGGCAGGAGTACAAGCTTGTGATCCAATTTTGCACCCCCTTTCCTAATCCTATATGTTGTAATATGGCTCTCAGGAATCCCCAATCTACCCTATCAAAAGCTTTCTCTGCATCGGTCGATACTGGTACTAATAGCTTTTGATGTATTTGGGATAGATAGATAGTGCTTAACACTCTTTGTGTGTTCTCCCTCCCCTCTCTGCCGGGGGTAAACCCTACCTGGTCTGGATGTATTAGGGATGGGATATGAATTACTAATCTGTTGGCGAGTATTTTCGAGAAGATCTTCAAATCTACATTTAGCAGAGAAATTGGTCGGTAACTAGTGCATTGCGCAGGATCCTTCCCTTCTTTCGGGATCACTGCTATATGAGCCCCTAGTGTTTCCCTTAACATCGGCTTTCCTTCTCTTAATGAATTAAAAGCTGTCAAAAATTTTGGTGCCAATTTTTCATAGAAGGTTTTATAATAAAGTAAAGTATATCCATCTGGTCCGGGTGATTTACCCGGTTTCATTGCTTTAATTGCTTCTAAAAGTTCCTCCGATGTAATCGGTTCCTCTATGCTCCCAATACTTTCTTCCGGGATCTTGGGCATTCCTGAGGCCATTATGTATTCCTTTACTCGATCTTCTCTACTCTGACTTTCTGCTGTTTCCACTGTTGCCGACTGTTTCTTTAACTGGTACAGACTACTGTAATATTCTCTGAATGCTTTTGCTATTAACTGAGATGAACTAACTAGAATATCTCATTGCGTTTTTATTTTTTCAATGTGATTTTTTGCTCTTGTATCTCTTAACGGGTTTGCCAACATCCTGCTTGGCTTGTTCCCATACTCGTAATATGCCCTCCGGCATCGACTTAGTTTGGCCTTCGCCTTGTCCATTAGTAACATATTTAATTTGTCTCGGAGGCACATTAACCTCTCTTCGATATGTGCTCTTTGCGATTTCTTATGCTCATTTTCTAATATTCGGATTTCCCCAAACAGGTTATCTAGCTCCGCGTTCAGAGAGCGCTTTCGGGGGGTGCTCCTAATGAGATGAGAATTCCTCTCATATAACACTTGTGTGCCTCCCATCTACATAGATGCGATGTTCCATCTGATTCATTCATTAAAAATACGTTTTCTATTTCTTGGACTATCTTATTCTCATACTCCATACTCTTTAATTAATGTTTCATTAATCTTCCAATTCCATTCCCTTGGGCCTGTTACCCCCCATTCAATGGAGCAATTAACTGGGGCATGGTCTGAGATTGTGAATGAGCCCATTGATGCTTCTCTTAAATTCAACAGTATGTTTTGATCCAAGAATACATAGTAAATTTTTGTATACGATTTATGTTTTGCTGAGAAGAAGCTGTAGTCTTTCTCATGAACATGTAAGGTCCTCCAACTGTCTATTAACTCTAACTCTTGTAGAATTTTCATTGCTTTTCGCAATTTTATATTAGATATACAATAAGAACCTTTGGAAGAGTTTAAACTGGGCTCTAGTACCATGTTCAGGTCCCCTCCCAAGATCAGTACCCCTTCTTTATTTTGATTTACCAAGTCTGAATACCTCTCTAGGGCAGAGACTGGGTCTTCGTTTGGGAGGTATATATTCACCAAAGTAACCTTTAGTTCATTCAGCTTCCCCTTTACCAAAAGAAAACGACCTTCGTCATCAGTTATTACCTTAGATTCCTTCCATACTATCCCTTTAGCCAACAGAATTGCTACTCCGTTTGCTTTTGAAATCTGGGAGGCGCCATGATATAACACAGGGAATTTTTGGCTCTTCAACTTTGGAATTTTGTCTTTTCTGAAATGTGTTTCTTGTAGGAAAACAATTTGTGATTTAAATCTCCCTAATTCCATTAATATTTTAGATCTCTTTTCTGGGATATTTAGCCCCTTTACGTTGTAGGTGGTAATATTTATTCTATTCATCTTGACTCACACTTCTCTCCCCTCAATCCCAGGGGCTTCTCTTTATTAGATATCAGCCCGTATCACCCCCCCTGAGGCCTCGGGACCGGCAAAGAAAAGGAGACAGGGAGAGACAGAGAGAGGGAAAGGGACACACAAAAAAAAAACCCCACCCCTGTTTCTCGGATTCAGGTCCTCCGTCCGAGTCTCCGAGTATTCCCTACGTCCCACCGCAGTGACGCACCACAATCTTGCGGTGCCCCCCTGCTGAAGAAAAAAAAACACAGAGAAAAAAAATAAAATAAAAAAATTGAGCGTCTCCGACTTCCCTCCACTAGGAGGAGAGGCGCTCTAATGGGGGTAAGTGTAAGAGCATCGAGGAGAGTCCAGCCTTAATGTCGGTCCGGGTGCACCCTACCAATTATCACTTTTAAACTATTCCCTCTCCCCTCCCTTAGGGGCCCCCTCCCCTCCCCCCCACCCACCGAATCTCGAAGGACAGAGCAGTAACAAAGCAATAACCCCAACTAATAAAAAAAAACACACCACAGCAAGGGCCTGTGACCACCAATACTAAAGCATCTTCCTCTTATCCTTCCACACCTCTACCTCCAGCATTCCTTACTCGATTTATTTATTTTAATTACATACTACTTCCCCCTTCCTTAATATTCCCACACCCAAACACATCCTTATCCATTGTCCTTTGGATCCTCTTATAGGCTCCCCCTACCGAGACCCTCTTCTACTCTCCCTTCCGTACTTCTCTCCCATACTCCTTCTGGGTCTCCATCCCTATCTCTTCCTCATGTCACCCAGCATCCCACTCGTCCCTTCCCACTTCCTCCCCCCCTCCCCCCGCCCACTTCCCCCCCCCACAGACCCCCAAAAATAACAAGAAAAACAAAAAAAGAAAAGGTGAAAAACCTCCCTTCTCTAGAGAGCACCCTACTAGTGCTCTCTAGAGCTCGCTAGTGTCTTAAATTATGTGTGTCATGTATCAATTAGTATGTATTGTGTATATCGGTATTTAATATTATTAAGTGTTTATTTTTTTTATTTTTTTTATTTTTTTAAATGTTATATAAAAATAGTTGTGAAGTCACTGTATTTAGCTGCGTAAACTAATGTGCATTGTATTATCCCTTATGTCGTCTAAGCCCAAAAAAAAAAAACAGATGGTCTATTACTCCCTACCCCCCCTCCCCCCCATCCCCTCCCCCCCCTATAAACCCCCCCGCTCCCCCCACTCCAGACAAAAAAAAAACCTCCCCCTACCTCTAACCCTTCCCCCCTGTGTAAATTAAGTGTATTGTATTATACCTTATATCTAGTGCCACCCACTCCAAAAAAAAAAACCCTCCCCCCTACCCTTCCCCCTGAGAAAGAAGGGACGAGTGATCATGGCATATTGGGCATATTGAGCATCCCCCCTCCCAAGTTTAACCTCTACCTTATAGGGGAGAGAGAGGCAAAGGTAGGTCCCTTCACCTGCCCCCCCCCATGACACTAAAATAATAATCTTATTACTACTACTTTACAGTCTCTTGTAGACTCTTATAGTCCTACTGAGCAGCAAAAAAAAGAAAAAAGCAATTGCCACTATTATCTATATAATGCTCATATTCATAGCAAGAGTCCGGGATAGGCTCCAAGTTTCTTCAGAAAAAAAAAAGGGAGTTAGGCCCAACAAAAATAAAAAAAAAGAGAGCCAGTATAGGGGGACCCACATCTGTTCTCTATTGTCCTCCTGTATGTATAATTCTCAGTAGTTTCCTGATTATTTCTTCTTCTCTATTTCTCTTGCCTGGGATATATTTTGATATCTTCTGAAAGGGGATCTCTTATATACTACTTGTAATATTATGTAGGGTATATGTCACTTAATTATGTCAGGTATATGTTAGGTATATGTCACTTATGTCACTTAGTTCTGGCTCTGCTCTCCGTCCGTCCCTCTCTCCCGTCTGCTTATCTAGGGCCTCTCTCCGCTGCTGTTGGTAGTTCCAGCCACATAGGGACCTCTATTGGCACTGAATCCAAGAAATCAAAAAGTGCTGGTAGTTGGGAGGGCTCCCTCAGGTTAAAATTCCTTCCTTCCCTTTTCACGATTACCGCCAGCGGGAACCCCCACCGATATATAGCTCCCTTACTGGGTATGTATTCTAGTAAGGGCTTTAACAGGCGTCGTCGGAATTTAGTTTGCCAACACAGATCTGGGAATATCTGTATGTCCACACCCTCCCAGACCACCGTTCCCTCTTTCCATGCAGCTCTGAGTATTTCCTCCTTTATTCTATAAAAGTGTATCCGGCATAGCACATCACGAGGATTGGTCTGGTCTGGGTTCCGTGTTGTAGGGACCTTGTGAATTCTATCCAATTCCAGTGATGTGTCTGGGGGATTTTTAAAGACTTTGTTCAAAATAGACATGGCGGCTTCTCTTAGTGCCGTTCCGTCCAAATTCTCGGGTATCCCCTTAATACGTAAGTTATTCCTTCTGCTCCTGTTATCAGCCTCTTCTGTATATAACTGCAATCTGACCAGATGCTGTTGCTGTTTCTCAAGTTTTTCCTCTAGTGCTACCAATCTGAGGTCTACAGTATCTTGCTGTTTTTCCAGAACACACAGTTTTTGTTCACCCACCACCACTTTTGTGCAGACCTCTTCAATCTCTTCCCTCAAAGTGCCCGTTAACATTAACATTTTCTGAATATCCTCTTTAGTTGGGAGGGCCTGAATAAGCCTACTAAGTTGCCTGATGTCTGGGGCCAGCTCTTGTTCATTCCCCTGTGTGTCCTGTGTGATCTGTGGACATGTCTGTATTTCCTTTTCTGACATAGACAGGGTTTCCTTTACTCTAGACATCTCTCCCCCCTGTGCAATGCTCTTTGTTTCAATTATTGATGCAGTCAGTGTCTCTGTTGGAGCTGGTGGGAATCCCCCAGACAACTCCAATATAGCGTTATGGGAGAAGTTAACAGTACCTCTGCAGAGGGTTGTGAAGCACCTCTGGTCTGCTCCACTCTCTCTGTCACCGCTACTGACCGCTCCACCACAGGGACTCGTGTAGATCCTCCCGTCCACTCTTGAACCTCTGCCACAGTCAGAATCCCTGCTGTCGTCTCCACTGGCACTTGTATTGAAGCCCGCACCGCTCCTACGGTCCGTCCTTGACTCTCTACCGCTGCTGTTGCAGATATGATTGATGTCACTGCGGCGGCTGGGAAGGAGCTCTCTGTCAGTGACTCCCTCCTCAGACCTCCGCTTACACCGGCGTCTTCCTGCTGTGCATTGCCCCTTTTTACCATCATGTATCGGGTAATGTATGAGTGGCTGGGCGTATACACTCCTCCGGTGTTTCTTCCGATGCTCTTCCCACGCCGCGACATCAGCTGTTAGCAACCGCTTTCCCGACTCACTGGGGAGGGGGGGGGATTCGGACCTGCCTTTCTCCTGTATAGGCGCACCATGGACTTTAGCTAGGCTCTCCTTCCCAGCGTGTGCTCACTCCTCCATGCTCAAACCACTCCCCCCGGAAACGGAAGCCTCCGGAATGACTTCCCCTTCCCCGTTCTTCACAGTGGCAGTGTCATTGATCGTCTGTTCCCTGATATAGGGAAAGACGATCAATGAAGTCACACGTCCAGCCCCGCCCCCTATGAGGTCACACTTAACCCCTACAGCGCCCCCTAGTGGTTACCTTCTAAACTGCAATTGTCAATTTCACAGTAATCAATGCATTTTTATAGTAGTTTTTGCTGTGAAAATTACAATGGTCCCAAAAATGTATCAAAATTGTCCGATGTGTCTGCCATAATGTTGCAGTCACGAAAAAAAAAAAATCGCGGCCATTAGTAGTAAAAAAAAAAATGCCATAAAACTATCCCTTATTTTGTAAACGCTATAAATTTTGCGTAAACCAATTAGTTAAATGCTTATTGCGATTTTTTTTACCAAAAATAGGTAGAAGAATACGTATCGGCCCAAAATAATGAAAGGAAAAAAATGTTTGTATGG
Source organism: Rana temporaria (assembly GCF_905171775.1). Taxonomy (NCBI): domain Eukaryota; kingdom Metazoa; phylum Chordata; class Amphibia; order Anura; family Ranidae; genus Rana; species Rana temporaria. The sequence goes on along the minus strand of NC_053491.1, from coordinate 202,366,449 downwards.
GCCTTACAAGGGGCCTTAAAGTGGAGTTCCACCCCTCCCCCCTCCGGTGTCACATTTGGCACCTTTCAGGGGGAGCAGATACCTGTGTAATCCAGGTATTTTCTCCCACTTCAAGGCATAAATCGCCACAGTATCTGTGGCGATCTACACCATGTCCGACCCCTCCCTGTCCCCGCCCCCCTGCTGTCTTCTGAGAGACACCCAAATAAGGTCCACTAGAAGTGAATGCATGCTATGAACATAAGTACAACAATTTTTGAGGGCGTTTTTCAGTAAAACAGTAAAACAATTATACTATAATAGTGATTTCATGATTACAGTGAGGTTTGTGTGAGTTCTGTTCAAACTAAGGCTTATTACCAGTAATTAAATACTGTGTACGTAGGCACAAAACTTGAGAGGCCTTTTTCTGAAAAAATATATATATTCCAATGTGGATTTCTTAATTTAAAATAGCCAATTTTGTCTCTATTTAAAACGGTGCCCATTATAAGTAATTAAATACTGTGTATGTAGGCACTACAATATTCAAGGGAATTTTTCCATGAATAAATTACATTCTAATGTAGATGTCTTGAATTTAAAATAGCTGTCGTGGCCCCTGTTCAAAATGGGGTCAAGTACAATGATTAAATACTATGCTCGCAGGCATTAACATGCCACCTGTATGATAGCATTAGGCAGATGACAGGTCCTCCTTAGAGAGATATCAGAGGTCTATTAGACTAACACTGTCTGCCCTCCACTGCAGCCAGTGCCGGGACAAGATCATATAGAGCCCAAGGGCAAACATACCACACTGCAGTTTTGCCAAGCTGGCATTGAAAAACTGGGCTTGGATGGGGTTAGGGGACATTATTTGCTTCTGCTCCAACAGCTGCAGAAAAAACATCTGCCTACTCTAAGATGCTACTGAAATAGCAGAGAGGAGTTAGGAGACTTAAATGTATTTAATGATTTTTTTTGCATTGGTACTTGGCCCTCCAGGCATTGAAAACCTTTGGATTGCTAATGAAAGATCCCGCTTTTCAAAATCAATGGATACTTAGGATGCCCATTCACTTGCCAGATTCCACTCACCTTGTGTAATGTCCGTTCACTGTAGACTTTGCAGTCAAGAAAATGGACAAGGCAAGTGAACAAAACACCACAAGAAGAAAACTTTGACAAAAATTTTAATAACACATCACATCTAATCTAATACATAAACGGCTGCTAGGTCAACTATCAAATGAACCATCAGCAACCACTGACATCAATGCACATTGTGGGAAGTTACTTAAAAACGCCCTGCACATTTCCAAAATACTTTTATATTTTCCAAATGGAAACATAGAAAAGATTGAGATATCCGTCCCTATGACCGTACCTGGATATTTAAAATGCAGAAAAAAGCAAAAAAAAAAAAGCAGCAAGAAAGAAAGAAAGAAAACGCAGTCTATTGAATATTTAAAGTCTGACAGGCAACAACTTCCCACATATAATAGATAAAGTTCAATATTGTATCCATAGGTGCGCTTATTCTATTGCATTAGGGTGTGCACCCAAAAGCTCAAACATGCATGCCTTTCTTTGCAGCCTCAGCAGTAAATGAATTGGAAGTGCTCTGTGCTGAATGGATTCCTGTTCATTCACAAACTGAAACATAGTGAACACAATTTACTATGCTTCAGTTATGAATGGACACGGTGAGTGAATGTGTTCACTGTGTTCATTTAGAAAATTAAGGGGCTGGTAAATTACATATTTACTAGCCCCTTACCCCACTCTCCATTCTGAAGCATTCCCTGCAGCAGCCAGGGGGATATGAGAGGAGGAAAAATAGTGGGTGAGGGACAGAGGGGGGGAGCCTGGGCAGTAGGGGGAATCAGCACATAGATATTAGTGCCCGGTCACACCTAGCACATCCCCTGTGCACGCCTATAATTGTATCTATCCTCTATGCTTATATCTGTTCTATTTTTGCTTTCTGTAAATAGAAATTTCAGGCTACTGTTTTTCAGACTACTGTTTACAAAGGCCAAAAGATCACTCAATACTTAATCATATATTCACTCTTATTATTTGTAGCTGAGACGAATGTTAGTGAGTTAATCATGACATACAATAACTTCAGCTTTTATTGAATGAAAAAAATTAAGCATCAATGTCCCTTATGTCTTAGATTACAACAGTAACAACTTACTGTACTATAGTAACTGCTAAGCTACTGGATTATGACTAATGATGATTACACCTCAATGACAACTGCACTGTAAACACAGTCACTCCTTGACAATGAGCATGCATCCCAAAAAGCCATTTTTCCTTTACTCATGCTATGGCACAGTGACAAAACACCATGTCAGCTGTGTGATAGCTGGAACATTTTATTGCCATTTGACAATATTGCATCCAAGTAGAAACAGATGTAACGACGCAGTCCAGAAAATGCAATTAATACATATAAAATGGAATTTAACTACAAGCAGTCTGGAGTCATAGCCACCCAGTGACGCTACCCTTTCCACAATATAAGCCTTGCCAATTTAACATTTCTCCATGACCCAGTCGTTTAAAATCTAGCAAATCAGACACATGAAAGTATTTTTTTTTTGTTTTGTTTTTTTAACTGGCATGTACTATCCCCTTGTAAGGAATAAAGTTGTGAAAAGCAAACATTAAACTTAAATTAAATAATTCAGGGGTTACATATGAATCATCATTTTTATATTTTTATGAGAAAATAATGTAGTGTAGTGTCCATTTACAGACATGCTCACATACAGGTGCAGGCCCCTTTAGCTCAATTTTCTACAACTCCCTGGCTTCCTTGGCAATCCTAGTTGGTATATTTTTCTCAGTTCCCTTTCCTCAGAAGTGTAAAAACGCCATACCTGATCAGGTAGAGGTAGATTGGCAAGTAATGTACAGCCAGCTGAGTGGCTCTCCACTGTCAGAACTGGTGTGCAGGCAGCTGGGTCTAATGTAGGGAGCCTTGCTGACTGCTACCGGAGTACTCCATTTCTAGTTCTTTTTTGTTGTTGGGCCTTGGATCCCTCCAGCTGTTTACTTGTATTACCAGAACTGCCTTGGACTTCAATGAGATAGACATAGCTTTGTTCTGTACTGTTTTACTGAAGTACTTATTTCTCTTGTTGTAAAGTATTATAGAGACCATGTTATGCAGCCAGTTGTTACTGACTTGAGTCACTGAGACATTGCTGTAAAGAGTCCATGTTTTTGCAGCTTTCATATTTGGTCTCTGTAGTGTATAAATGTACATGGAATGCATACATAACCATCCTGAACTTGTTCTGCATTATTCTACCATGTAGCATGCTCTTTGCCATCTAGAACATGCTTTGTTTTATTGCTAACTTTACACCTCTTTAGTAAACTTCAGGTTACAATTAAGCCTGGTACACACTAAGAACCCATATACACTATTAGATTTTCTGCAGATTTTTGTCTTCAAATTTACCCAAACCGTGTAATATGAGTAGCAAGAGGAAAACTCACCCAAGCTCTACTGCTATATAGTATAGTTGGTGTGTAAAGTAGTTGGCACTCAGGCTAATTAAGCTCACAAGTGATCCATAGAAAGTACAGGCCGTCAACTCGACAGCTTCTCCATAGAAAATATTTATTGAAGCCTGTTACTGCTATTTTCTATGGAGAATCTGTTGAGTTGCCGGCCTGTACTTTCTATATAATATGAGGTCAAACCTTAATGCCGCGTACACACGGTTGTTTTTTTGTGATGAAATAAAACAAAGTTTTTCTAACTTCATCATAAAAACCGACGTTGCCCACACACCATCGTTTTCTGAAAATGTTCTAGCAAAGCATGGTTACGTACAACACGTACGATGGCACTCTGTTCCATTCAAGCTCCCGTCTCATAACTTGCTTCTTTGGAATTCCCTTCTAGCTGTCTTGCATACACACTGTCAGACCAAATTCGGACCGTCCAAAATGTGATGACGTAAAACACTATGACGAGCCGAGAAAAATGAAGTTCAATGCTTCCGAGCATGCGTCAACTTGATTCTGAGCATGCATGTTTTTTTCTCCGTCTGAGTTCCACACAGATGATCGGAATTTCCGATTGGATATTTTTTCATCTGAAAAAAATAAAACATAAAACTATTTCTAAACTCTGACGGAAAAAAGTCAGATGGGGCCCACACACGGTCGGAATATCTGACCTTTTTTCATCCTTTGTTACATCTGAATACTGCGGATGTCCTGCAGCCTCTTTACAGTCTGTCTCTGTTGGCAGAACTATTTCATCCCATAACACTAAGTGCCCAAACAAGTATCTCCACCTGCTATTTTCATGAAAACTAGTGATAAAAATAAAATGTTAATATGGTACTGCCCAGGCCATGTATTAGAAGAAGGGGGGGTTTTTGCCAGCTGGTATGGAAGCAGTTAAAATGCCAAGCTGGCAAACAACTGCTAGGTGTTACTCCAGCTAAACCTTGGCATGGAAAGGTTATTACTGGATACGGTGGGGTTGGTACTGACGAATGCTGTTAAGGGTTTTCTCTGGGGAAGGGTGGACAACCTAAAGCTTTAGGAACATATGATAAATATGGGGTGTTGTGGCGCTCACTAATAAAACATAATAGATAATTAATGACTATATAAAGTGCTGTATAATAATAAATATACTAATGTGCAAATATGCAATTGTGCAAAAACACCCTAGTGCAAAAAGAAAGACTGACAGCAGTAAAAACCGCTGGCAGAAATAACGTGCAAAAGAATATTTAAAATTTCCGGTATAATCTCAATAACAATAAATATGAAAAAATCATAATAATGTCCCAATGTGCAAAATTGATGAATACTCTTTTCAGTGCAAGTTCAGATCTCACGCAATAATTCTAAAGTGCAGCTGTGAATCTCTGTATAGTATGGTTTCCAATGTCCAATAACATGCAGAATAATCCACCATCCACAAATGAACCAACGTGTGCAGGTGCTCCAATCCAAGTGACATTGTTTCCCTCAGCCTCCCACCTTGGCTGGCTTGTAATCAAGCCTTTTAACTCTCAGATTGACAGAAATACTCCTTAGCAACAATCATCACCTAAAACTCCGGGGGTTGTGGCTCTCAATGGCAGATAGGGAACAAAAGGGACTCCATAGTGTGATATTGTTTCAATATACTTTAATAAATAAGCATCAATAACTTACAGTTAGGCGTTATGGCAAGCGCATACAAGCATTCAGAAATAACACTGGCACTTCCGCTCTCGGCCACAAGCGGAGATTACGTCACCACTGGCTCTCCTCCCTGACCTCCCTTACGCGTTACGTCACTGTTCACGCCACTTAATCATAGGGTAATATATAATAGATACCCTATGATTATGTCCGTACAGCTCAGCGGGGATCCTCCGTAAAATCCACGCTGAGCTGACAGGGCAGTCCCTGCACACTGTGCAGGGACCGCCCTGTCCTTCCTCCGCTCTCCCTCTTCCTTCCGTCTGCCGTGTTCATCCGATCTGGCAGACGGAAGAAAAATAGGGTTTTCTTCCGTCCGAAAATGCAGACCTTTGCGGAGGCGGACAAATTACGGGTGTCAGCGGATGGTCATCCGCTGACACCCGTAATCATATAGGGACCCATGTATGTCCCGTTTTCATCCGTAACGGACGGATGAAAATGCGGACATACGGTCCGTATGTGTGAAAGGGCCCTAAAATAAAGAATAGTCCAACACATCTGTTGCATCTCCTAATTTAAAATAAAGCACGTGGCACCAGCAAAATTAGTACATTTAAAAAATAGCTTTAAGCCTCTTTGTTGGGTACATGATTAAACTGTAATTTTTATTATTCCCTTTTATTATTCCCTTTTTCTTCCAAGTGACCACTCTGCAAAGGTAATTGATTCTCCAGTCAACAGGCTCAGCTATGCTTCGTAATGCACTAACATGATTATGGCAGCAAAGACAAGGACTTGGCATCTGCTGACATTTCATAAATTTTAGAGGTTCCACTTCTTTTCTTTAATATTTTTTTGTAAAGTACTCATGATGACATGCCAAGAGATGTCATTTGAGCCTGCTTTATTCTTCTGATTGGTATATGGAATGTCTGTCCAAAACTAAAACAGTGTTATAACCACAAATCAGCAATACACATCATAACATCACAAAAAACTTGGCAACCTGAAAGAGGAGGACAGAACATGAGCGGAAGTCAGAGTCTTGATATTGTGGAAGCTTGCAAGGGTGAGTGGTGCATACTATACTGTGCTAACCAATGAGTGTGTATTGGCATGCCAGTATGTGACTGATAACAATACCACCTTGGTTCACAATATATGTGCCCTTTTTACAAACCCTAGATCAGTGTACATATTTTACATCACATCACAGATCTTCAAATAACTTCCAAAAGGTTTTCATTAAAGAATGATCACATCACTGCAAAGAACTGAAAGTGCAACATTTCAGAGCCACGCAGGACCCCTTCACCAGGCACGTGGACTTTTTACAAACCCAGCCTCTACTTTAGTCATACACAATTAAATGACTGTTTATGATTTATACATAGTAAAAAAAAAGAGAGGTTTTGGAATCTAAGGAATATAGATAATTATTGGAATATTAGTCTCTCTGTTTATTAATCATGTCCTGTGATTAGGGTAGAGAAGGGGGATCAGCTTATGGATGATGATGTTATGGGCCAATATGATTCTGTACCATTACTCTTGTTGACTCAATGTAATGCATATGCCGGTGGGCTACAATAATATTTGTTTCTTAAATGGCCTAACTCCTGCCAAAAAAAAAAAATATTCTTTTAGTTTTGAGTGATAACTAGAATTGTTGTATTGAAGTTTTTCCCTATCTATCTGGTAGGATAGGAAGTGGGGAAACAGACTGTAACAAAGCACAATTTCTTCTGTAAAAAGTTATTATTACTGGTTGTAAATTCCTGTTCTGTGACAACTTCTCACCTTATTTCTTTGAATGTATTTCAGTCTATCCAAAATATAGAAACACATTTTGGCTGGTTTTGGACTTTAAAGCTGGGCATACTCCATCCACACAAGCGAGGTGGATGGAGGAATCACCCTACCCGACATTGTCTTCTGATACAATGCTGTTAAAATACGCTGATCTGAAAAAAGTTTTACAGCGTGTCCGTTTGACAAAGAATGGATCTGATGATTGTCTTCTGGTGAACAGAAATGGCTACACACAGATCAAAATCCAGCCGGTCCCTTCTGAAACTTCCAGATTTCAATCTCTCTATGCCCATTGTAAGGTTTAAAGAAACACTAAAGGCAGAATAAAAAAAAAAAAATAACAAACATGTTATACTTACCTCCCATGTGTAGTTCGTTTTGCATGGAGTGGCCCCGAATCCTGTCTTCTGGGGTCCCTCGACAGCTGTCTCGGCTCCTCCTCGCAAAAGCTTTCCACGTTCATGCGAGCTCCCTCGCATGGTGGAAAGCTTTTCAGAGTGCGCTCCCGTGATACAGCAGAGGCATAGCCGCCGACTGTATCACTTGGCCCCCCCCCCCGGCGCGCCGCATCATCCGCTGTGATTGACAGCAGCGCCAGCCAATGGCTGCGCTGCTATCAATCCGCCCAGCCTAGCCAATCAACGGCCAGGCTGGGAACCGAACAAGATGACAAGCACGCGCCAGGGACTTTCGAACGGTGAGGTAAGTAAAACGAGGGGGGGGGGTGCGGTTGCTGTCAGATGTTTTTTTACCTTAATGCATAGGATGCATTAAGGTAAAAAAACGTTTACCTTTACAACCCCTTTAACAGCTCTCTGAAGCTTATACCACATTGCAAACAGCAACACCAGCCATCATAGCAAATAGTAACATTGCCAGAGGGAAACTATGGACATGATACTGGCTATTTTCTTCTCATCTGCCTGATTTGAGAAATAACTGTAATAGTTTTGTTATTTCTGAGAATGTTTCTAGAAATGTTTCCAACACTGTCTACTGCAAAAAAACTAAAAAAAAAACTTTCTTTACAGATGTATTTAACCTTTTTGTCATATTTATTCTCTGAATGCATACCTCTGCCAAACTGAGTATTATATCTCTGTGTTTGGATCTTGGCACTCAAAGAATATGCCTGTGGGCAGGGATCTGTCTATCCATTTTCAATTCCTAAGATATTACTGCTTATGTCAGTGCTGTCAAAGAAGAAGCCCCTGGCCTATGTCTTTACTGTAACATATTGTAAACTTCTGTAGATGGTATTTAATGCTTCAGTAAATTGATAGTAGCAAGTTACTGTCACCTTGGGCCCTGCTTGCCAGGTAATTATTCTTTATATCATCACTACAAATAAGTCAAGAGTGGAGGCAAGTTAAGGTATAAGGCAAAGTATAAGCAAAATCATGTACAAACATATAAAACAAATAAACTGTAATTAAAGCTGAACTCTGTAATAAGAAAATATTGGGTATACATGGGAGGCATGTGTATATTTACTTAAATTTGTGTGTACTCTGTGTATTTTTCCAGATCTGTGCAGTAACCCAATGTAAAATGTTTTCCTTTGCACAGGAGCTTCCTATAATAAAGACTGGTCACTTTTGCTCACTCTCTTTGTGCAGGGTGGCTGGTCTTGTCTCCACCCCCTCCTGTAGTTTTCTGCAGGCATAGGTGGGACCAACGAAATGTCTCTCACAACTCTGCTCTCTGCACAGTCTATGTACAAGACATCAATGACGTTATTGCTACTTTTACGGTAATTGTAGGGTAATAAATAGGTTTGCAAAGGCATTTGGTGCACACAAAATAGTTTTTTTGTGGCAACTGAAAAATATATATTAAAATTCGATTTTTTGTGCCTGAGGTTCAACTTTAAATAGTTATAAACCTGCAGAAATACCATCATATTGCAAACATCTTTGTGTCAATTCCATTTCAAAACAAGTATTACCTTTCATCAGTTCCAGTGCTGTAACCAGAATAATGAGACATTAGTGGCTGAAGATCAGGCTACAATTTAATTTAACTATTTAGTCCAAAGCACCTGCTGGCTTCTCAGAACGCATTATCATTAAAGTTCTTCACAGCTGCTAACATAGAGCCATGTAAAATGAAATGATTTAAGTTGACATTCTAAAAAATACTTTCTTATTATGCAAACATTGAACATTTTTATGAATGCTTGTTTGTAATTACAGAACACGTATGGGTGTTCATATATATTTTATATTCACAGTATTTTATTGACCAGAACACTTTTTAGCATTGTATTTTTATTACAGTTTTAACAATAAAGAACATAAAAAATAGAATCACAATTATACATGCTAAACTGATGCAATGGGAAGAGTTGTTTATGATATCATGAATTTATATTGGAATATGTATACTAGTAATTAAACTGTATTATTATTTTATAATGTATAAATTCAGTGTGTAGTGAACCCATCCAGGGGGTCACACACCCCGCTACCGAGCTAACCCCATACAATATATATATATATATATATATATATATATATATATATATATATATATATATATATATATATAATGACGGTATGCGAGGTGATGTAGTGAATAATCGCTACATTTCACCTCACATTCGCTCTATTGTAAGGGAATGAACCAGAATCCGGCCCGGGTTTTTCCAGCCTCTGTGGCAGGCTGAGTTCCGGTCCCGATGTTCTGGTCCACATGAGTCCACTTGAGTCCACACTGGAATTTAAAAGACCAGGAAGAGAGCAAAACAGTGCTCTGGTTTTGAGACTCAGGAAGGAACCTGAGTGAGAGGAGCGCAGGGTGTTGGACTAAAAGGTTTGCTTTACTGCATGTTTTGTGGGTGACGGGGACCAGCCCCGCACTGTATAGAGAGGAGACTATTTGTTTAGTTAGTGCCAGACGGCAATGATTTCATTTACTGTTTTATTTATTTTTATTTTGCAAACCTCCTGTAAATATACATTCGCCAGATTTTTAAGAAAGTACTTGTTTGCTGACTGTCATTCAGAAAAGGTGTCCCCACGAGCTAACCTCCCACACGTGGTGGATTCAGTGGGCACTTTTCTGAAGATGGAGGAAATGTTAAAAGCCCTGCTACAGGCCAATGCAGCCCAGCGGGAAACCAACCGCCAAGTCGCAGAGGCCGCTGCAGCACAACGAGTGGCCCAGCAGGAGATGTACCACCAAGTTGCAGATGCCGCTGCAGCACAACAGGCGTCCCAGCAGGAGATGAAACGGCAGTTCGCAGAGGCTCTGGTGGAACTGAAAAAGGGTGCAAAATGAAGGAAAAATGTTCTGGACAGCCGCACTCCAAAAATAAATTGCTTTTATTTTAAAATCAAAAAACACACAAAAAGTATGCCACAGCAGACAGGGTAAAAAGCTGATGCGTTTCACACCAAACTTTAGTGCTTATTCATAGCTGACAACATAGAAAGTGGATGTCCAGTATATATACAACTATAGGTCACATGACAAAAAGGATAGCAGCTGGGAACCCAATCAACAATACAATTAGCAAGTTACCAATTAGTATCTGATGTGAACCTAGACAAATCCAGATTGCATGGTTGAGAGAGCAAACACACCTATGTAAAATTTAATTTGAAGTTTAAAAAGACCACAAAACACGTATAGTTATTCTCATTCCAGAAATAGTCCTGAGAATGAGAAAAACAGATTGAATGAATCAAAAATAAAAAATAATGCTAAAGTCCCTATGTACATAATACATCTATGAACAATACACGTATAAAGGATTGCAGATACAAAATCCCTTTGATTGTATAGTGTATGGTGATAAAAATAGTGTTGCCAAACACTGGAATTTGGTACATGACACCTCCAGTCTCTCTATCCAGGAAATAAAGAACATCAAGGTTCCCATCAGAGGAGGCAATAGGTTTAGGATATTATGTAAGCGTGAAGTTTTTTGGATTTTTTCTTTACATACCAGAATACCGTTAGGACTTAATTTCGAATGGGATGTATCCCATGATTATAATTAATATGGTGATGTGGTTGTACCGTTTCATCTTATTTTACTCATATTTCACCACCTCATCTTATTCTACCTTATCCTATTTTATCTAAATTTAAATTGTTATTTTATTTAAATTTAAATTTTGTTTTCTGTTTTTTCCTTACTCTACACAATTACAGGTCAGTCCATATTGCAGTATCGCGGTCCAGCTTGATGTTAGGACTGAACCTAGGGTCCGCTCACGGCTGTGAGCGTATTGGTATCCAATTTTCTCTGGCACCTTTTACATGTTTATCGTGCCAAACCGTTTGTATGTTGGTGTGTGTGGCCTTATTTGATTTTCAGACGGGTGCCTACACCTGCCGAGATCGAGATGCATCGTTTGATGATCTTGGCCAGGATCAAATATTCTGGATTTTATTGTGATAATCTGGCCAAGATAGATGCATCTCGTCCATGCAGGTGTGATACACAATATTGCATCGTGTATGGAGGGTCTGCTTACTTCGGGTCATGCACCCTGTCTCCAATATCTAAGTTAGATTTACCCTTTCTCTTATGGAGCTCTTATGATCATTTGATTTTAAAATAAAAGCAATTTATTTTTGGAGTGCGGCTGTCCAGAATGTTTTTCCTTCATTTTGCATCATTCCATGCATTGCCAGCACCCTTGGCTTTGGATAAGGTTAGGAGACTTTCTGATTAGTATCCTAGAGCGGTGATTTCTCTTTTTCAAACTGAAAAAGGGGTTCACACCTTCTGTGCCAGTGGAACCAAAGATGATACGTGCCTCCTACCACCTGCAGAAGATGACACCTGCTCATGATATCGAGGCATACCTTGCGACTTCTGAGAGAGTTGCTGTCCGCGATGGATGGCCAAAAGAACAGTGGGCGGGTCTGTTGGCCCCATTTCTGTCAGGAGAACCTCAAAAGGCCTATTTAGATCGGGAACCGGATAAAGCCCAGGAATATGAGACTCTAAAGACAGAGATACTCGCACACTTGGGTATCTCCGGGCCCAGCACGTTCATCAGTGGACTTATTCCAGCAACAAACCACCGCGTTCTCAAATGTTTGACCTGGTCCACCTCACCAGGTAATCGTTGCAGCCAGAGACTTTGACAGGCCCTCAGATCGTGGAGCGTGTGGTAATGGACCGGTATCTGCGTGCACTCCCTGCTGCTCTGAGGAAGTGGGTCGGACAGGGGGACCCCAAAACTGCAGCCCAGCTGGTAGACCTAGTGGAGAGGTACAGTGCTACTGAGGACTTGGTGAACCCATCTATGCCCCACTTAGGTGTGTCTAGGGGTGCACGATCTCCCAGCAGTTCTAGTAAGACTATTCCGGGGTTCAAAAGCATGGGGCAGTTTGGTGTTGTTACAGCTGATGAGACTGTGGGTCCTAGACCTGGAGACTGGCCAAAGAAGCCAGGAAGGTCTGTGGGACCGTTAAGAGGACTGGAGGTAGAGCATATACAGTGTTTTCGTTACCATGCATTAGGGCATATTGCTGCCAACTGTCCTATGAATGATGAACCTATGCAATGCGATTATGCTCATATGAAAAGATGCATTTCTCTGTTTGCACAGTGATCCCCACAAGCTAATCTCCCACAATATATATATATATATATATATATATATATATATATATATATATATATATATATATATATACCTGTGTGTGTGTGTATATATATATATATATATATATATATATATATACCAAAGGAAAAAATAATTCTAAAAAAGCAGAACAATGGTCCTAATACAAATACCGTTTATATACAGTTGTGCTCATAAGTTTACATACCCTGGCAGAAGTTATGAAATTCTTGGCCATTTTTCAGAGAATATAAATAATACAAAAACTTTTCTTCCACTCATGGTTAGTGTTTGGCTGAAGCCATTTATTAGCAATCAACTGTGTTTACTCTTTTTAAATCATAATCACAACAGAAACAAAACTACCCAAATGACCCTGATCAAAAGTTTATGTACCCCAGTTCTTAATATCGTGTATTACTCCTTTAACATCAATGACAGCTTGAATTCTTTTGTGGTATATGTGGATGAGGCTCTTTATCTTCTCAGATGGTAAAGCTGGCCATTCCTCTTGGCAAAAAGCCTCCAGTTCCTATACATTTTTGGGCTGTCTTTCATGAACTGCACGTTTAAGATCTCCCAAGAGTGGCTCAATGATATTGAGGTCAGGAGACTGAGATGGCCACTCCAGAACCTTCACTAGCCAATGACAGGTCGACTTGGCCTTGTGTTTTGGATCATTATCATATTGGAATGTTCAAGTACGTCCTATGCGCAGCTTCCTGGCAGATGAATGCAAATGTTCCTCCAGTATGTTTTGATAACATACTGCATTCATCTTGCCATAAATTTGGACCAAATTTACAGTGCCTTTGTAGCTCACACATCTCCAAAACATCAGCAATCCACCTCTGTGTTTCAAAGTAGGAATGGTCTACCTTTTATCATAGGCTTTGTTGACTCCTCTTCAAATGTTGCGTTTATGGTTGTTGCTTAAAAGCTCAATTTTGGTCTTATCACTCCAAATGACTTTGTGCCAGAAGGTTTGCGGCTTGTCTCTGCGCTGTTTGGCATATTGTAAGCGGGATACTTTGTGGCATTTGCGTAGTAATGAAAAGGGGGGGAACTAATGCGCAAAACCAAACTAACCAAGGGCAACTAAGCTCAGTTGAATAATGAATATAATAATAAAAATTACTTTATAAAAGCAGCAGCCACTACTAAAACAGTGATCACGCACCAATTAGCATATGTATAACAGGGAGTGTAATGGCGCTTGCCAAAGGGAAACTAAAATATAGTAGGATAAAATTAATGCACAGCAACGTATAACAACGTATGAATATTAATCAGTGATTTCAATCAATAAGTGTTCCACTCCTAGTTTCCTTGAAAACCCTTCATGACATCCATAATTCAGGTGTGAGGAGTAGGAATAGTGGATATAATGGATGAAATGAAATTACAATGATAATATGAAAATCATTGGTTGTAATGGATGTGCAAATAAAGTGTAAACAAAACTTCCAGTGATAACGCCAAAATAGGTGCTCAAGTGTTGACGTGAATATAGAAAATCCCAAAAATGAAATTACTTTGTGTCAAAACTACAAAATATTATGACAAATGAACCAATGTGCACAAAGATTAAAAAGTGCAACGTGAATAAATACTGTTTAAATATATTCATAGAAAATTATAGTTTCATAAAAAAATATATAGTTCAAGTTGATGGGGTGTTCAGAGTGGATTCCAATGCTTCATAAAGAATGTTCCAAACGTGCAAGAAATGAAAAAAAATATAAAATAGATAAAGTGCAAGATTTCAAAATTTCCCAGAGGTGAAATGTTGTTCAAAACAATTCTCCAATCCACCACACAATCCTCCAGTGTAGCTGTGCAGATACAAGATAGAGAATGCTAGCCTCTCACCTCAATTGCGATCATGTAAGCCTCGAGAGTGGTCTGGAGGAACTTGGAGGTGGAGGATTGGAGCTACCTGAGCCTTCCTGGATGCAGAGCGTGTGCTGTTGGGTTTCATACTCTATTTAACAGGCTTACATGATCGCAATTGAGGTGAGAGGCTAGCATTCTCTATCTTGTATCTGGCAGTTGTGGCTGAAATTTTAGTTGGTCTACCTGACCATGGTTTGGTTCTAACAGAACACCTAACTTTCCACTTCTCAATTCGAGTTTGAACACTGCTAACTGGAATTCTCATTTTCTTGGATATTTTTGTATATCCCTTTCCTGTTTTATACAGTTCAACTACCTTTTCCCACAGATCCTTTGACAATTCTTTTGTTTTCCCCCGTGAGTTAGAATCCAGAAACATCAGTGCAGCACTGGATGAAAGATACAAGACAGGAATCCAGAAACTCATTGACCTTTTATTTACAAACACACTAATTAAAAGAAAACAGATCACAGGTGAGGATGGTTACCTTTAATAGCCATTCAAACCCCTTTGTGTCAACTTGTGTGCATGTTATCAGGCCAAAATCCCCAGGGTATGTAAACTTTTGATCAGGGTCATTTGGGTAGTTTCTGTTGTCTTTATGATTTAAAAAGAGTAAACACAGTTGATTGATAATAAAATGGCTTCAGCCAAACACTAACCATGAGTGAAAGAAAAGTTTTTGTTATCATTCGTATTCTCCCAAAAATGGCCAAGAAATCATAAATTCTGCCAGGGAGTGTAAACGTATGTGTGTGTGTGTGTATATATATATATATATATATATATATATATATATATATATATATATATATATATATATATATATATACATATATAATATTGTAATAAAACAAATTATAGGAATTTCCTGTCCAGTGCTTAGCCCTAGATTTATAAAATGCCAGTATTTTTCAAAAACACATAAAGGCCTACATGTTTAGGCATGATATGTGCATACCAATATGTATTCATATACTTTACCTGCCCTTTGCTCAAGGGGACTGTACACACATCTAGATTAAATTACAAAACTCTTGGGCATGTTTGGGGTAGGAAGGTGATAAAACCTTAAAAGCAAAAAAAAAGCATGTTTATATTTGTGAAATTGTTGTATTTATTCCCATATATGTATATATTTATTCACTTATATTTTCCTCTATTATAATTGATCATTTTACTGTT
The DNA here is from genome assembly GCF_905171775.1 of Rana temporaria. Classification (NCBI taxonomy): domain Eukaryota; kingdom Metazoa; phylum Chordata; class Amphibia; order Anura; family Ranidae; genus Rana; species Rana temporaria. The sequence goes on along the minus strand of NC_053491.1, from coordinate 202,350,807 downwards.
GTTCAGTTTTGTTAATTTTTTTCATTTGTACTGTTTGCTTGCAAGATCTGTACATAAACATACTGACAGCTTGAATCTTTCTAACCTGACAGTAACTGCCAGTCATGCAGAGTAAAGTTCAGAACAGCCTCAGGAGATAAGGAGATAAGTCATGTATTCAGGGAAATCTGAAACCCCTTTCTTATATTTAGCCTTGCTAATACGACAGCAAAAAATATGTGAATATGTAAAAATTACAGGATCATATTTTGTAATAAATAAAAGCTTAGGATGTTTGGTATTGTTAAAAATATGGTATATTTAAATAAAAAATATGCATATGTGAAGTATATTCCCACACACCAAAAAATATGTGAATTTCATATATTTAAAATTCAATATCATGAAAGTCCCATATTAAAAATAACAATAATGAAAAGATTTCATCATGTTCATAACCTAGTTTTGTACATACCCATACAATGTGTTAACTTATTTATCTGCTCAGATGTATGTAGTAAGGTCCACTTCCCAGCAGTACTTATTCATGCTACTTTCATTCCCCTTCCACACTATTCAGCTGCTGGAGGAGCAAAGAAGATAGTATACACTGCTCCTAAACTGCCTCCTGTTTACTTCCGCGATGTGCGCTTCAGGGGAAAGCTGTGCTCGCATGGGTGTCGGTGGGCGTGCCTGGCGGCCGCGATGTCCGCCAGGGACCCGCGATCGGCAGTCACAGAGCCTGTGTGTTTCAGGGAGAGGAGACCGATGGTGTGTCCCTTGTACATAGGGACACAGATCGGTCTCCTCCCTCAGTCAGTCCCCCTCCCCCCACAGTAAGAATCACTCCCAGGGAACACATTTAACCCCTTGATCGCCCCCTAGTGTTAACCCCTTCCCTGTCAATCACATTTATACAGTAATCAGTGCATATTTATAGCACTGTTCACTGTATAAATGTAAATGGTCCCAAAATAGTGTCAAAAGTGTCCGATGTGTCCGCCGCAATATCACAGTCCTGACAAAAATCGCAGATCGCCGCCATTACTAGTAAAAAAAAAATGTCATAATTCTATCCCCTATTTTGTAGACGCTATAACTTTTGCGCAAATCAATCACTATACGCTAATTGCATTTTTTTTACCAAAAATATGTAGAAGAATACGTATCGACCTAAACTGAGGAAATTATTATATTTTTTTTAATTGGGATATTTATTATAGCAAAAATTAAAAAATATTGGGGTAGATTCACGTACGGGCGCGCATAGTTACGGCGGCGCAGCGTTTCGTATTTACGCTATGCCGCCGTAACTTACAGGAGCAAGTGCTGTATTCACAAAGCAGCGGCGGCGTAGCGTAAAAGGGGCCGGCGTAAGCGCGCGTAATTCAAATGTGGAAGGGGGCGTGTTTTATTTAAATTTATGATGACCTGACGTGATTGACGTTTTGTACGGACGGCGCATGCGCCGTCCGTGTACATATCCCAGTGTGCATTGCTTCCAAGTACGGCGCAACGACGTATTGGTTTTGACGTGAACGTAAATTACGTCCAGCCCTATTCGCGAGCGGCTTACGCAAACAACGTAAAAAATTCAAATTTCGAAGCAGGAACGACATCTATACTTAACATTGGCTGTGCCTCCTAATAGCAGGAGCAATGTTAAGCCGAAAAAGCCTTAACGCAAACGACGTAAAAAACGAACGCCGGGCGCACGTACATTTGTGAATCGGCGTATCTAGGAAATTATCATATTCTACGCCGACAACAACGGAAGCGCCCCTAGTGGCCAAAGTTATATTGCACACAATTCTACGCCGCCGCAATCAAGTTACGTCGGTGGAAGCCTATTTTTTCAGCATAACTGTCTTTGAGAATCGGCATAACGCTACGCGGGCGCGGAATTCAAATTACCGGCATGTGGAGGGCAATGTCCATGCCTCGCTGGGCAGGGCAGTCAGTGGTAAGGTGCATATTACCGCTGACTCATGGTCCAGCAGGCATGGACACCGGAACAGAGATTCTTTCAGCTCTGCAGGGGCAGGCCTATAGGTAGTTCATGCCACAAAAGCTTCAGCCAGGAATGGTGGTGTACAATAATGGCACTAACCTCCTCTTCGCCCTTCAAAAGGGAAAGTTGACACATGTGCCACAATTGGGTGGTGCAGCGATTCTTAAACAGGTACTGTAGTAATTTCAGACCTCATACACAGCCAGTGTTTGATTTAAATTTAGCGGGAATTCCACCTGCCCGTAAACCGTCTGATTTGTGACATGCCCACCTGGTGGAACTCAACTTTGGTATTATTTCAGTGGCTGCACATGCAGCAGAGGGCGTTCAATGAGTACTTGTGTGAGTATGGCAAAATGAGAGGCTCAGGGAAACTCAGCTTTTTTTTTTCTCACGCCAATGGCAGCTGATAAAGGATGAATACTGTCACGTGTTCTGAAGAAACTCGTGTCTCGAGTGAAACGCATCAGAATGACACCATCACGCTCTTTGAAGTGATGGCACAGACTGTCTGCCAGAGTCAGTCTCCTACCTGACACCCCCGAATGTTCGTAGGTATGTGGAAGTAAATCCTGAATGCTATCAGGAGCCGCAACGTGAGATGCCAATGGCACAAGCTGAGCAGTGAGCAGATTTATTCCTTTCCCATCTCGTGAGGACTTCTACTCTGATTGGATGGTCTGGTGGTTTGACAGCTTGACAGTTTGGAATGAACTGGGAATGTGGAAAGTGGTGAGCTGTATCCATATCAACTGCACATGGCTGGCTGTGAATTGATTACTTACACACACACTCACCTTCCCTATACACATTCAATAGTCTTTCCAACAGCCCCGGTGGTCTTTGCACTATGGGCCTAGACCATGGGTCTTCAAAGTTGTTCAGGAACTACAATTCCCATCATGCCTAGTCATGTCTGTGAACGTCAGAGTTTTACAATGCATCATGGGATGTGCAGTTCTGCAACAGCTGGATTTACCGTAGTTTGGAGATCCCTGGCCTAGACTGTGTATTTGTGAGAACCCAGGTGGCTTCACCTGCTAAACCCCTGCTGTCACCAGGATCCTCTGTCACCTCTCAATTGAGAATTAATTGATGTATATTATTCCCTACATCGGGGAATGTCCGTTATATGGACCACACTGCTTTATCCCTAATTGAAATTATCTGTGGAGCTGTCATTTTTCTTCTGTGGATTATCACACTGAAATCATATTGAGAGGCCAGCTCTGCTAGTCATGTGACAATTCCTTTCATTAGAGCCAGCCCTCGTTGATCTAGTGGTTCATGAATTATGTGTAGAGTGAATGTCTATGGTAACTACCTGTGCCTTCAGACAATGTTGTCTATTTTTGATTGAATGTGGTGGAGGTCATACTGTTTACTTTTACCAGTGTTTATGTGGGATTGCTCAAAAAATATATACATTTCCTTTCCCCCTTTTTTTCTATATGTGCTGTTTAATTCAGAGAAACACACCTCATATTATAATTACATTTGAGTTGACAGTATCTATTGCTTGGTTGAGGAATTGCTATTTATATTTTCCTTCCTCCCAGCAATCATTTACTTACTGTAGGTGTAGCCTAAGCATTTCAAAACATTTTTTAGTCCTCAGTGCCCAGGGCTATCAGCTTCCACATCCTATCATAAGTGTCTGCATCGAATGGTGGGAGATAATCTAGGGCCGAAAACAGACATGGAGAGCTTTCCAGTTGACGATCCACTGGGTTGCTGGATCATGAGAATAGAACACTGGCCAGAACTTGCACAGTATGCCATTGGGCTGCTGGACTGCCCTGCACCCATTGTGCTTTCCGAACAGGCATTCAGTGCTGCTGGAGGTTTTGTGACAGATGAAAGAGCGTGTCTCTCCACAGACTTTGTTGACCGGCTGACATTTATAAAAATGAATCATTCCTGGATTAGCAGCAGCTATCAAGCCCTTGATGCTGATGTTGCCAATCAAGTGTTTTTGGGATGTGGAATCTTTGCAAGACTGTCTAGGTTGCCTAGCTTTGTGGGTGTTGATTTTATCTGAAGGAATTGTTTTGGTGTAGGTTTTAAGGGCACAATTAACACCCAAGGACCAATTTTTCCACACCTGTTTGACAGGTGCATATAATTATTATTTTTTACAGAAAGGCCAATTCTTGCTTTCATCAAGAATACCTCTATAGGGTTATAGTATGAAGGCACCACCAACACTCAGACCAATTTTTCCACCGCTGCCCGATCGGTCCAAACCGATGGTTAGTACAGAAAAGCATCTGTTTAAAACCTGTGCATGCTCAGAATCAAGTCGACGCATGCTTGGAAGCATTAAACTTCGTTTTATTCAGCACGTCGTGTGTTTGACATCACCGCGTTCTGACCCGATCGGTTTTTGGAACGATGGTGTGTACGCACATCAGAGCATCAGGCCACTTCAGCGGTGAACCGATCATCGGTTTGGAACGACCGTGTGTACGGGGCCTAAGGCATTGTGCTGCACTGATAGTCACTTTTAAAGTTTGGGTCATCAGGTAACAAGAAAAGGAGAAATAGCTGAATGGTTTCTGAATAATAAAGAGTATTTTTTTGTCTCTGTACATGCCCTGTCCCACCTACAGTTCTCTTGCTAAACTGAGACACAAATTTCCTGAGGCAGCCAGAATGTATCGCAATTTTTATAGCTTAAAGCGGAGGTCCACCTAAGCAAAAAATATTAAAAACCAGCAGCTACAAATACGGCAGCTGCTGACTTTTAATAAATGGACACTTACCTGTCCAGGATGCCCGCGAAGACGAGCAATCGCACGTCTCTCGGCTGTCCCGCCACCATCCTCGTTGAGGGAACCAGGAAGTGAAGTGTTGTAGCTTCACTGCCCGGTTCCCCACTGTGCAAGCGCGAGTTGTGCTGCGCATCTTCACTGGTCCCCGCTGTGTTCTGGGAACTGTGTGTTTCCCAGAACACAGTGGGGGGTGGGAAGTGGCTTAGATATCCGCAGATTCTGTGTCTATTTATGCCCGGAAGTCGATGCAAATACCTGTATTATACAGGTATCTGCACCCCCATCCCCCCTGAAAGGTGCCAAATGTGAGGGGGGAGGGTTCCGAAAAGCGGAGGTTCCCTTTTTGTGTGGACCTCCGCTTTAAGGTTTTGTGCTGGCCCCATAGGTGTTCACAGCCTATTGCATTAGGGTTTGCACCCCAAAGCTCTAACACATTACCAATAACTTACAATGTTCATTCAGAAAGGGAAGGGGCCGGTAAATTACATATTTACCGGCCCCTTCCCCCACTCATCCTAAAAAATCTCCAGAGCAACAACCAACGGGAGAGGAGAGGAGGGAAGTCAGAAGCGTGGTGGGAGTGGAGGGCAATGGGGGGGAATCTGTGCTGCACAGGATGATTAGGGTGCGTCTGGGCACACCTGGCACACCCTGTGTGCATGCCTATGGCTGGCCTCTTACCCTGCTGCCCTTAACACTAGATCACAAATGCCATTATGGTAAATATAGTGCTACTTGTTCATTTTATTGCCTTTCCATATATGCTAAAGTGTTGGTAACATACATGCACTTTCGAAAACATATGTATGCATATTTTGACACCAAGTTTCAAGCCCAAATTTTTCATGATATCCCAAAATTCAAATAAAGATCACATAATGGTTACATTTGTATCTGGGAGATAAAGAAGACTGCTAACAAAATGTTTGCTATCAAAAGAATTGTGTGGTAATCAGGGGTCAAGTCCTGGGGAAAAAAGTGTGGGAACTCCCACCCAAGATCCACTTCCCCACCAAATAATAAAAAATTATACGCTCATATGCATAATTACTAAACCGCATGTTTTTTTTTTATCCACTGTACCTTAGTAATCCTTTATGTTACTGGCCGCTTCCTGTATATGGATTCATCGGGTAGTGTTTGGGTAATCCGTCACTTCCTCGATGCCGCAATGTCTCCTGGGAGCTTTTGTCATTGTTCCCAGGAGACATTGCGGAGGTCTGCCACGAGTTATCATGGGAACCTTAAGCAAGTTCTTTCTAAATCCCGCGATAACTCGTGGCAGACCTCCGCAATGTCTTCTGTGAACAATGACAAAAGCACCCAGGAGACATTGCGGCATTGAGAAAGTGATGGAATACCCGCACAATACCCGATGAATCCATATACAGGATGTGGCCAGTAACATAAAGGTTTACGAAGGTTCGCCTGCCCCTGACAGTGACTCGAGCTGGGCATAGCCGCTTAGTGGAGGATTGGCTCGGCTGCTCTAGTCCTGCAAAGGGAACTGAGTTCCTGCTGTGAAAAAAGTGCAGGAACTCCGTTCCCACGCGTTCCCGCAGGACTTGAGCCCTGGTGGTAATACACAAAGCAGTAGTTAAATTGTATTGTAAATCAAGAGCAAAAATGCAATTTATTGCAAACTCTTAAATGTGGTGGCTGCAGTACTTTGTTCCAGGATTTTTTACTTGGTAATCTTGCCAGTAACACACTTCTAGGGTGACAATGCTTAATCATTATTATAGGGCTTTTCATTATAGGGTTCTTTTAAAGGTCCTGGGACTGTGTCACCTGCACTGCTGCAGCAGATTCTTATTTGCCTAGCAGTGGCTTCAGTAGCCGCCCTGCAAGCTACTACTGTATAGATTCATATCCTACAAAGATTGCTTTTAATTGCACTAACTGAGTAATGTTAAAGCGCAGTTCCACCCAAAAATTTAATTTCCACTTTTCCAATTCTTCCTCCCCCTCCAGTGTCACATTTGGCACCTTACGGGGGAGGGGGTATCAGATACCTATCTATTGCAGGTATTTGCTCCCACTTCTGGCGTTAGATTGCGGCAGATTCCGCAGCAATCTACGACACGTCCGGCCCCTCCTCCATCCCACCCGCTTTCTTCTGGGAGACACACAGGTCCCAGAAAACAGAATAGACCGGTAAGGACACGCAACGCGACTTATGCATGCGCAGTATGGAACCAGGCTGTGAAGCCGCAAAGGCTTCACTTCCTGATTCCCTTACTGAAGATACAGGCGCCTGCACCCAGGAGCCGAGGGACAGATCGGCTTGAGGTGAGGACATTGTGGGTGCCCTGGAGAGGTAAGTGTCCTAATATTAAAAGTCAGCAGCTGCAGTATTGGTAGCTTCTGACTTTGAATTTTTTTTTCTGGCGGAACTCTACTTTAAGCAGATTGATATCAACTTGCCATTACTCTTTTACTTTCAGCAGATTTTTTCAGTAGTAATAATGTAATTAAATATGCTATTGCTGTCATTGTGTAACTTGAAAATTGTTTCATGGGTTACTTGCACACAACAGTTGAGAAATGCTGCATTGTACTGTATCTATGGAGAAGAAGCAGAAAGGGGGGCAGAAAGTGTGTTGGGACTCAGTAACACCTCCTCTCATTATCTCCCCTAACATTGGGGATAGAGTTTCTGTAGTTAACAATGGAAAACAGGGCAAGGATGATCACAATTGTTAAAGCCACAACTTATAGGACAGTGTAACTAAATGCTTCTAATGGCATATTTAAAAAGGATCAAATGAGAGAAGCTAATCTTTAGGATTTATATACACTTTGATTTTATTACCATTACAGAACAAGGAAGGTCCATAAAATGTAGACATGTAGGCTCTATGTAAATGGTATAAAGTGTACTTTTCTTCTAAAATGTTAAGGAAAATATTGGGGGAGAAGTGAGAAATAGGACAAACATACAATATAATCTTTTAGAAGAATAGTGTGATTGATGCAATTTATACTGGTGTTGCCCTGACATATAGACAATAGATTTGGTGAACATTGTATAATAGCTCCCTCAAAATATATTTAAATTATAATGTGGTGTTAAATATGCTCTCAAAACATAACCTTAGATTATACTGGCTCTCTGAGAACTATGCTCTGAATTGCAGTTCAGGATGGGGACAGATAAATAAAAAAATGATTACTCTAAACAATTATGGAAAATTATACTTCTTAATATTAGGTTTTCAACAATCAAAATGTTATAAGTAAGTGTTAGGCCCCGTACACACCATAGAATCCATCCGCAGATAAATCCCAGCAAATGGGTTTCAGCGGATAGATCCTATGGTGTGTACACGCCAGCGGATCTTTTTCCGCGGATATATCTCCCCTGGGATGGATTCCAGCAGATCGGATATTTGCTGACATGCAGAACATATCCATCTGCTGGAGTCCATCCCAACAGATGGATCCGCTGGTCTGTACAGACTCACCGGATCCATCCGTCCGAAGGGATCCCCCGCATGCGTCGTAATGATTCGACGCATGCGTGGAATTCCTTATATGACAGCGTCGCGCACGGCGCGACATGTCATCGCCAGAGGATTTCGGCGCGGATTTCAATGCGATGGTGAGTACACTCCATCGCAGAGAAATCTGCTGAAATCCTCGAGAGGATTTATCTGCGGAAGCGGTCCGCTGGACCGTATCCGCGGATAAATCCTCCCGTGTGTATGGGGCCTTAAAGTTTTTGAAAAGACAACATTGGGAATACAACTCACAGAGGGACACTAAAGAAAGTATTGTAGCATTTTACAGTTTAATTAACATTTGAGTATTTGCTAAGAGGACACATAAATCCAGCTAAACACAGTCAGGTGTCATAAAGGTTTTGACTCAACATACCATATGTTTCAACTGCAAAACAATGTGTAAAATATAACATAGTCTTATATAGGTTGTAAAGTTTAATAAACTGATAATTGTTTAACATTTAGGTAACACATCTCCACAGATAGATATTCAAAATGGTTTACTCATTTAAAGTGAAGTCATGCGCATATCCATACAGATTATAAATTCCAAGGGTGTTATTCTTATCAAACTTTATTGGACTCAAATGTCTGGTCCTGGCCTGGAGGTAGAGACAGAATTCATATTGCACATGTCCAGGTGTTGTCTACAGGTTAGCCTAAAGCTCTGAGAGAAAAAAGACATGTTTCTAGACTAATTTAGAGGAATATGATTTAAAGACCTAATATTTCACAATGCTCTGTCAAATAACGTTACTGAATTCTCCTTGTTAGACACATTGTGCAGGCAGATGGTAAATGACTGGTCTCATTTTTTACCAGCTGTTGCTAAAAGCACTGTTAAAAAACATTTACAACATGCTCAAAAAGTCTTAAGAGACTGTTAAATTGTGCAAACTAGTGGTATACAGACACACACCATGAATGCTTCCTAATGTTCATGTTACAAGTGAGTTCACCAATCAAAGTCAGTATATACAAAGGCTCTGAAAGCCCTTTCTGAACATCAGGCAGAATATGGCTATAAATGTTCAGGCCTTCTTAGTTTTAATTTGCTAAGTGCAAAGTATGGTCTCATGCACGATCAAAAATGTAAAGCCCTATATGTATGCTTAGCCCTGGCTGGTGGCCCTTAAACCAGAAGGAGCTGCAAAGCCCAAGGAATCATCACTGCCATGATGCTAGACTTCCACCCTTTCCTCTTTTGCCTTAAATTGACAGTCTCCAAAAAGGGGAGGGATGAGCACTATAATTGGCCACAACTGCAGCTGGGAATTTAACTCCCACCCACCAGACCTGGCTGATGGTGCAAAGACAAGAGAGATATAAAGGGGGCAATGATATAAATAGCAAGGAGCATGGAAGAAGTGAACCCTCATGGAGATTTGTCATGAGAACAAAGAGCAGAGCAGCACTGTGCTGTGATTGGAGGAGGGTAGATTCACAGGGACATGATCTAAGAATAAGAGAGAACATGCAGGATCACAAGCTAGGAGGCAGGGAAAATGCCAGGTGAGAGTGGCGGAGACCCGTGTGAACCACTAGGAGTGAAGGGACATGACTGTGGAAAGAATATTTCACAGTAAAGGAGAAAGTGTGGCCTACACCTCATCTGCCATCATCCAGCTAAGACATTGCAGCCTACTTCTCATCCACCACCATTCAGCCTGAAAAGGAAACCTTTAGAGAGCGCACAGCATCCAAGGAGTATATATGTTGGATTTTGAATTAGTGAATAGCCTTTGAACACCTTTTTACGTTTTGAAATTTTCCCTACATTTGCTGGTAGAGCTTTATTTAAAGGGTAAAACAACATCCTCTCACTGCTTGTTGTTAGGACACTCTGCAAAGATACCCTTTACCTGTGAATCATGAATACCTTCATTCCAGTCATAGTATAGTGGGATTTTTTTGGTGCCAAAACACAAACTTCAGCCCCGGAAGGATTTACGCCCCTAATGACCAGACCATTTTTTTGTGATATGGCACTGCGTCGCTTTAGCTGAAAATTGCGCGGTCATGTGACGTTGTAAACAAACAAATAGAGTTTTCTTTTGGTGGTATTTGATCACCTGACAATTTTGAAAAATAAAACAATATTTATAACTTTTTGCTATAATAAATATCCCCCCCCAAAAAAAGCCAGGGGGCAGATGCAGCATCAGTGACTCTCCCATCATGCTAGCTCAATCGGCCTCCTCGCTTCTCCTTACAGATATTTTGTGTGTCTCCCACCCCACCGATTGGGAATTTACCTTTTTCTCACACCCTCACAATTTTTTGTTTTTCGTATAGATTATCTTTTTTGCTCGCCAGGTATACACCCTTTTGTGTCCTCGTCGATCATCGAAGACATGGTGATCTCTGACCACTCCCCTATTAGTGTCCATATCTCTGGGTCTTTAACCCCCCCCCCCCCCCGCAGCACATGCACTTGGCATTTTTCCATCTTTTTTTGTCTGACAACACCAATTTCCAACACATCCTTCACACAGCCTGGGCTGAATTTACAGAAACCAACGGGGCACATCTCTCCACCCCTTATCTGATTTGGGAGGCAGGGAAAGCTTTTCTAAGAGGACACATTATCTCCTATACCGCTCAATTCAAGAAACAAACTTGTCTCCAATATCTGAAGGCCAGTGATTCCCTATGCCTGGCACACCAAGCATTAACTTTAAACCGTACTGTAGCCAGTGCACTTGCATACCTTTGACCACTGGTCTACACAGCAAGAGTTACTAGGCAATCCTACTCTGCTCTTCAGTTTCGAAGATACGGCAATAAGGCAGGCAAGCTCTTAGCGAAGTGGCGCCACCGGCCGACTCATATTGGAGCTTTACGCTCCCCCAATGGAGATATTACTAATGTGCCCTCTGAGATTAGAGCCATCATCACTAATTACTACACCACCCTTTACTCTGAAGATCCTATTGACGTGGAAGCAGTAAATAAAATACTTGCAACAATTAAACTGCCTAACCTATCTCCTGATCAGCTGGAGACTTTAAAAACCCAATTTTTCCTGAGGACATCTGCTCTACCATCAAATTCCTCTCTACTGGAAAAGAGCCCAGATGGCTTTTCACAAGAGTTCTACAAATTGACATCCGAGTAAATTTCTGATACCTTGTCCTATGTTTACAAAGCATTGTAGGCCAAGGGACCATACCTTCCCTCGGGCACTCAGGCACACATCAAACTCATTGGCAAAAAGGGAAAAGACCCCCTTCTCCCGGGTTCATCTAGCCTATATCCTTAAAACGTTGATGTGAAAATTCTCTCTAAAATTGTTGCATCCTGTCTGGCGCATATCTTTTCATCAATGATCCATTAGGCCCAATCAGGTTTTATCCCAGGGCAGTCTGCTGCCCTCAACATCCTTAAAGTCCTCTTGGCCCTTGAATTTGCTAAGACAGACCCTGACCATGATACAGCCACTATATCGTTGGATGGCGAGAAGGCTTTTGATAACATCAGTTTCTCTTGGCTATTCATGGTCATGAGAGCGGTCGGCGTGACTGGTCCCATATTACAATTTGCCCAAAAGATGTACCCCTTAGCAACAGCCCCCCTCGTTACTCCTAACCCCCGACATCCCACTCACTAAAGGCACTCACCAAGGCTGCCCTCTATAACCTCTTATTTAACATAACCATTGAACCACTCTCCAGACTTTTAAATTCACTGTCAGGGGTCAGTGGTGTCATGGCAGGCAACCAAGTCCTACGCTCCGCTTTATTCGCCAACGACGTTCTTCTATTTTCAACCAGCCCTTCTTTGAATATTTCTGTTTGCGACCTTCTTGGCCTGTTCGGGGCTCCGGGTTCATTTTGACAAGAGCGAAATTTTGTCTCTCCACCCACAGCTAGCTCGAGTATGGCTGGACTCTTCCCCCGTTCATAGTAGCAAAACATCATATTACCTACCTAGGTATTCGCATTGGCATAGAACACTCCTGTTTATACTGTTTAGTCTGAATTACCCCCCGGAGATAGCCAAGATTGTACAGGAGTTGAAAGCATGGGCGGACCTACCCCTAATTTGTGACATGCCTAACAGATGGAACTCAACTGTGGCAATGCTGCAGTGGCTGCACATGGCTGCCAATGGCTGCTGATAAAGGATGCATGCATTGCACTGTCACCATTTGAGGAGGCAACAAGGATGGTGAGCCGTGACAATAGATGTATCAGTGACACAATTCCTGTTGTGTTCCTGCTGGTCAGATTCTGCATGGCATTTTGGACAGAGCACTCGCGGAAGAGCAGTGGGAGGAAGAGGAGGACTTTGTTTCCTCTCAAGGCAACCCTCCTTGACCACCCTTGCAAAGGGAAAGTTTCAGAACTCATCCTGACAGAGAGAGCATTCTTCGGCCTTTCTAAATGTAATTTTTGCTGCAGCAGGTTATATACACGGTACAGAATAGGTAGGCAGACTAACAGGACCCCCCCCCAGGCACTATATTTATTTATTTTCACTGCTTATTTAATAATGTTTTTTACAAAACTTTTTTTTCATTGATACATGTCCCCCAGGGCAGTACCCAGACCCCCATGCCCTTTTGTATACCCAATAACCTGCATCTAAGCCCTTAAAATGGAAACTTTTGATTTTTCCAGTTCGTGTTCCATAGACTTCAAAGGGGTACGCTATTCGGCTTTGAATTTTCGCAATGTTCGAAAGTTCTGGCATGAACTGAACAGGGGGTCATTCAGCCCATCTCTAATTAGCAGCACAAATCGGCTTCTATCAAGCTTAGAATAAGTCACCAGAATAAAGTTTCCTCCAACCTCCTTGACCCCTTACAGTCTGGCTTTTGCTCCCATCACTCCAAAGAAACTGCCCTACTGAAACTCACTAAAGATTTACTAACTGCTAAAACCAATGGCCACTACTCCATACTCTTAGTACTAGACCTCTCTTCTGCCTTTGATACTGTTGACCATCAGCTCCTTCTCAATTAACTCCACAGTCTTGGCCTCCAAGATTCTGCTCTATCCTGGTGATCCTCCTACACAGCGCTCCTTCAATGTTACATTTAACTCTGTCCTCTCCTCTCCACTACCTCTTTCTATAGGGGTCTCCCAAGGCTCTGTTCTTGGACCCCGTCTCTTCACTATCTACACCTCCTCCCATGGTCACTTGATAACCTCCAATGGCTTCCAATACCACCTCTATGCCGATGGCACCCAAAGCTATCTCTCTCACCTTACACCTTCAGTCTCCTCTCACATTACTAACTTACTTACTGACATTTCAGCATGGATATCGCAGCACTTCCTTCTCTCTAAAACCAAGCTGATTATATTTCCCCACCTGTGCCGCCTCCATGTCTTTTCCATCAAGATCAATAATGCAACCAATCACTCCCCTAACGCCAGTGTACAAGGTGTAATCCTAGACTCTGACTTGTCCTTTCAGCCCAAATCCAATTCCTGTCAAAAGCTTGTAGACTTCACCTCTGTAACATCTTTACAATTTGCCGCTTTTTAACGAATGAAACCACCAAGCTACTTATTCACATTCTTGTTATCTCTTGTCTTGATTATTGCAACTATCTTCTCATAGGCCTACCTCTCCATAAGCTATCCCCTCTTCAGTATATCATGAATGCTGGTGCCACAGATTTATCTACCTTACCAACCGCTCAGTGTCTGCCACCTCTCTCTGCCAATCCCTCCACTGGTTTCCAATTGCACAGTGAATTAAATTGAAAATATTGACAACATTCACAACTCTGCCCCAATCTTCATCACCAATATTCTCTCAAAATATCACCAAAACCATCCTCTCCGCTGCTCTCAAGACCTTCTGCTCGCAAACTTTCTTGTCTCCTCCTTCCATGCTCATCTTCAGGACTTCTCCGGAGCCTCTCCCATCCTCTGGAACTCTCTACCTCAATCTGTCCAGCTATCCCCTACTCTGGCTGCCTTTAGACAATCCCTGAAAACGCATCATTCAGGGAAGCCTATCACGCCTCCAACTAACTGAACTTTTATCACTTCCATCAGCTTGTCCCCCACAGTTAAAATTTTGTACCACTTGTCCCACCCTGTTAGATTGTAAGCTCTTATGAAGGCCCTCTTAAACCTCTTGTATTTTATTGTACTGTAACTGTACTGTCTCCCTTTATATTGTAAAGCGCTGTGTAAACTGTTATAACGGTGTTATATAAATTTTGTATAATAATGTTTTAACAATAATTATCGCCAAATGCGTAGAATGATACTTGTCCAAAACCTGAAAAAATACATAAAAGTAAAGGCATGAGAGTTGACATCACAAGGGGGCAGGGTCATCATCTGATGTCATTGGGTGACTCCGCCCCTTAGCTATTTAAGTAATGACAGACGGTGGAGCAGGCAGTCAATGGGGGCGTTCGATTAGACTGGAGTTCTTTTTTTTTAGGTTTGGTGGTGGTGGCAGGCAGCAAGGTTGACAATGGATCTACACCAGGGGATATTTTTTTTTTTTTTTAAATAAAGGAATTGTCAAAAACTCATGTTGTGTCTTTACTCACTTTTTACACTCTTTTGGTGAATGATTAGGGGTTATGTACCCCATACTCATTCACATGGGGGGAGGGATCTGGGGGCTCTCTTGATAAAGGGATCTCCCAGATTTTGATAAGCCCCCTGCCTGCAGACCCCCACAACCACCACCCATGGTTGTGGAAAAAAGGCCATTGTCACCATCTGAATGGGTTCAGAAAGCAAAGCAAGTGACCGCAGTCCAAAAAATAAGAAAAATAGCTTTATCGTGTAAAAAAACATTCAACATGAAAAGCGGTTACAGCAACAGCATCATGGCATGCACAGAGTTCTGATCCAGTTTTTTTTATCTTTTGCTTTTAAAGGTAATGGAGAGATTTGGGGTCTTTTTTCCCCCCCAAATAGGACCTGTCATCCCTACTTCTATTACAATCTATATTTACTGTACATTCATTGTAATAGGAATAAAAGTAATACAAAAAATTAAAGGGACAGTATAAAAATAAAAAGTAAAATAAAAATGTTTTTTTTCTTAAAGCGCCCCCATCCCTACATGCTCGAGTGCAGAAGGAAATGCATATGCAAGTCATGCATGCATATGTAAATGGCATTTACACCACACTTGTGAAGTATCGCCACAAGCAATATTCTAGCGCTAGGCCTCCTCTATAACTCTAAACAGGTAAACTGTAAAAATGTTTAGGCTCCATGTACACTAGCATTTTTTCAAGCTCCTATAAGCTTTTTCTGCACCTAGAAGCGTTATCCTATGTGTCCACACGTGTGGAGTTTTTTGGAGCGTTTTTTCCAGCAGAAAAAAACGTTGAATGCTCCTAAATGCTCCAAATGTTCCCAACTGCTTATAAATACTACTAAAATGCTACTAACATTTTTTTTTTAGATTTGTTTTTATTATTTTTATTTAAAATGCTTATGCATTGTCCAGTTCTCAATGCATGCTTCAGCTTATGGTCCCGCCTCAAGAACCACCCCTCATACACATTTCACTTAATGAGCAAGATCACAGAGGAACCTCTATGAATAAAGTTTGCCTGTGAAGACAGTGGGGTGGATTCACATAGACTTACGATGGGCGTATCAGTAGATACGCCGTCGTAAGTTCGAATCCCCGCCGTCGCAACTTTAAGCGTATGCTCAAACTGAGATACGCTTAAATGTTGCTAAGATACGACGACGTAAGTCTCCTACGCCGTCGTATCTTAACTGCTTATTTACAACGGCCGCTAGGGGCGTGTACGCTGATTTACGCCTAGAATATGTAAATCAGCTAGATACACCGATTCACGAACGTACGCCCGGCCGTCGCAGTAAAGATACGCCGTTTACGTAAGGGGTTTTCAGGCGTAAAGTTATTCCACCAAATACATGGCGCAGCCAATGTTATGTATGGCCGTCGTTCCCGCGTCGAAATGTAAAAATTTTACGTCGTTTGCGTAACTCGTCCGTGAATGGGGCTGGCCGTAATTTACGTTCACGTCGAAAGCATGACGATTTGCCAACGTCATTTGGAGCATGCGCACTGGCATAGGTCCATGGACGGCGCATGCGCCGTTCATTAAAAACGTCAAATACGTGGGGTCACTAGTATTTTACATAGAACACGCCCCCAACCAGCCTATTTTGAATTAGGCGGGCTTACGCCGGCCCAGTTACACTGTGCCGCCGTAAGTTACAGCGCAAGTTCTATGTGAATACAGGACTTGCTGCTCAAACTTACGGCGGCGTAGTGTATCTGAGATATGCTACGCCCGCCTAATTCTACCTGAATCTAGGCCAGTATTGGTATGCAGCTTCTCCTTGAGATTTTATCTATGGTAATTGTGAGGAAAATATAGTTTATTGGATGGTTTAGTCTTTGTACTGTATTTTCTATATGTATCTGTCAAGCCCTGTACACGCAATCGGTTTGTCTGATACATATGTGAAAAAAAATAGAACATGTTTTAACATTTTCCTATGGTTAAAAAACGATAGAAAAAAACGATAGTCTGTGTGGAACTCCATCGGAGAAAAATCCACGCATGCTCAGATTTAAGTCGACGCATGCTCGGAAGCATTGAACTTCATTTTTCTCAGCACGTCGTAGTGTTTTACGTCACCGCTTTGGACACGGTCGGATTTTTCACTGATGGTGTGTAGGCAAGACTGATTAAAGTCAGCTTCATCGGATATCCGACGAAAAAATCCATCGGATTAGATTCCATCAGATATCCGATCGTGTTTACAGGGCATAAGAGGAGCTCCATGTGGATGCTTTATCACAGTAGATGAATGGTTATTTTGTGTTTGGTAATACCCTAAACACTGTATTTATATAGGAGAATATAACAGTTTAATTCATTGTGAGCGGTTGTTGCTGTCTATTCTATTACTTAAATATATGACAGGACCCATCACCAGTGTTTTTAAAGTGTTATGATGGTTTAATAAAATGTGTTTATGGTGAAGCACAGTTTATTGTTTATAGTACATTGAATTGAGGTGCTTAATAATGAATGTATTTTTTGTGGTTATGATTGTAAATTGAGTGATTCCGCCCTCTAGTGGCTAATAATCAATATATTTAATACAATGGCAAAAATATGGAAGAGCAAAAAAATTGCTTTACTAAAATGTTTTTAACTTCAATAATAACTTATGTGTAAATATGCGTTTACTGAAAAATGTACTCTACTTTCCTTTAAAGGCCAATGTTTGAATGCCAGACATTTTTTGTATTTGTTTTAAGTAGTGTACAGAAGGTTTAGAGCTGCTGAGTTGTCATTTATGTCTGTAACTCCAATAGGGTCAAAGTCACTCACATTTTTATACCACTGTTGCCTAGGAACGAGAAATGATGGGAAAAGGGTCCACACACACCAATAAATATAATGCGCAAGCATCTATGCATATTTGCTTATTATGGCAGACTAATCATTCACTTTTCCTTCTCCACTTGATTTACACAGCACAGATGGATCTGGACAGCTTTCCCTTTCACTCACACTTGTTTACCAAGGGGTATAGAATGGAATGTTGGGTAAGCCCAGGGTGGTTGTGCAGTTGGAAAGAGATTGAAATAGAACTCAATTTTCAACTTTATTTTAAGTCATTTCCGCCATCTAGTGGTCATAATGTGTTTTGTTTTTGCTTTTTTGATTGAGGTATTTAGGAAAATACTGCATTATGGCCACTAGACGAATCTGACAATCATAGATGATAATTATATTAAAAGCAATACCTGAAATTATTCATGGTGCCTGTAAACAAGGTTTAAGACATCTGAACAGCATATTTTTATAGACACTCTAGACCAGTGGTTCTCAACCTGGGGGTCAGGACCCCCGAGGGGGTCAAATGATGATTTGCCAGGGGTCACCAAATCCTGGGCTGTACCTGAAGCCCGCACTGTTCTCCCAGGAAGGGAGATAAGAGGGGAGGAACAAAAAATAGGGGAGAGAAAGGGAAAAAAGAGAAAGCAAGAAAGACAGTCAGAGGGTGCGATGGGGAAAAAAACAAGGAAATTAGGATTGAGAGAGATGAAAGGGAAGGAAAGGAGAGCAAAGAGAAAGAGTTGTACACCCTAAAATGTACTATAAGGGGTTTTAATATTGTACGAGTGGAAGGCAATCAGGGAGCGCTAAATGTCCACAGGTTAGGGGCGCAAATTACTTGTCTTGCCTTGGGTGCTTTCAACCCACTCTATGAAAATAATTTTACTGTTAGGGGTCCCCACAACTTGGGAAATTTTATCAAGGGGTCGCGGCACTAGAAGGTTGAGAACCACTGCTCTAGACTGAGGCAACCTTAGCTTTTAAACAGTGTGAAATTCACTTGTGAAGGAGGTAGCACTTACAGTATGCATTCTATAGCTGCTCTTTTGTCTAGGATTATCCTACATCTATTCCACAGTACTGTGAGCCTGCCATGTTCTGGACCCGGCCCCTTATTAACAATAACAATTAATCAGGTGCAGGAGTGGGTGGGTAATGCCCTCAATAATATCAAATCCTGACACCTGGGAGACTAGAAGAACAGAGGGTACATTGACACCATCAGATATAGGTTAGTTCTCTACTGCTTCTAGTCAGGAATATGTAGGTATTTTTTATTATTACTCATAGCTTTGTCATATTAGGCATGCTAATGAATCCCTATGAGACATACAAATTTTAGGTTTCTATAATGATGTTCACTGTAACAGAAGCAGCAGACTTTCCCTACAACAGATGCTGTAACCTCCTACTACACCAGGGCAGGCACTAAGTACTGGAGAATGAATGAATGAATGAAAAACTTATATAGCGCGGTGCATGCGAACTAAATCGCCTCTGGGCGCTAAGAGAGGATGGCTAATCTCTAAAGCAGTTTCCACTTTGCATATTCATAGACTTTTCTAGGTATATGGATATGTGATGGTGGTGTAACTTTGGCCTCAGAGTAGATAAAATTGAGGAGTCAGAATCTAACTTTTAGAGGCAGCTCTTTGTTGACTTGGGTATCCCAGAGTAGTCTAGAATATTTGAAAGACGATAGCATGTTATTGTAGTGAAATATAATTTTTTACTGGATTGACTCAAGCTTTGTGGTGCTCCCATCCTTTCAATATTTTCTCAGACATCAGACTTAGCAATGAAGTTGAGTATAGTATTACACCAACTGTGTTAACATGGTGTAAATCACTGATCACACAAAGCAAATTCCTTCAGTAGCTCTAATAGGTCAGTAGGTTCACCACAAGCAACTCAAGCCTGGAAAAGCTGTACTCCCCTATCCTCAAATCAGAAAAAAAAGTTTCCTCGTATGTCAGAATAACCACAGTATGTATGAGGTTATAAGACTTTCCTTAAGAGCTCAAAGTTACATTTGCGGCTTTTAAATTGTCTGTAAAGCATTGTTTTGTGTACTGGTAATTCTTAAACCTTACATTTATAAAAAAACATGTCTGGAGATCAAAAAGACTGGGAAAAATGCCCTATACATCATGAAATAACACAAATCATCTGTCATTATGATCTCATGGGCTTTGTGGTAAAAACAAGAGATAACTTTTGTATAGCTTTGCTATTTTGCTTTTCAGAGCAATTCCCCAACATGAAGTTAAAGGGGTTGTAAAGGTAAATGTTTTTTTACCTTAATGCATCCTATGCATTAAGGTAAAAAAACATCCGACGGTACATCCGACGGTACTTACCTGACCCCTCGAAAGTGCCGCGCGCGTCCACGTGATCCTCTTCGGTTCCCAGCCTGGCCGTTGATTGGCTAGACTGGATGGATTGATAGCAGCGCAGCCATTGGCTGGCGCTGCTGTCAATCACAGCGGATGACGCGGCGCGCCGGGGGGGCAGGGCCGAGTGATAATGTCGGCGGCTATGCCCGTCGCTGTATCACGGGAGAGCGCTCGCAAAAGCTTTCCACCATGTGAGCTCGCTCACATGAAGGTGGAAAGCTTTTGCAAGGAGGAGCCGAGACAGCCGCCAAGGGACCCCAGAAGACCGGATTCAGGGACACTCTGTGCAAAACGAGCTGCACAGTGAAGGCAAGTATAACATGTTTGTTATTTTAAAAAAAAATTGCCTTTAGTGTTGCTTTAATACTTAAATAGTAGGAGGTTTTGTTTTATTTCCAGTTTTATGCAATTATTCCCTTTGCCACAGTACAGCAGAAAGTAAAGATGGCACAGCACAACAGAAAGGATAGATATTCCTACCACATACAGTGAAAAATACACATGACATTTTGAGTATTTAGGTGCATGGTCCTAGCTCACCAAGCAAGAGCATTTCAATCATCAAATGAGCAACATTTTGAATATACTCTTTAGTAAAAGCCTGACTTCTCCTGGAGATCCACGACTGTTTACACACACCTACAGTGACTTGAAAAAGTATTTATACCCCTTGAAATGTTCCACATTTTATCATGTTACATCCAAAAACGTAAATGTTATTTATTGGGATTTTATGTGGTAGTCCAACACAAAGTGGCACATAATTGTGAAGTGGAAGGAAAATGATAAATGGTTTTCAATTGTTTTTACAAATAAAGCTTTGCACATCTAGAGAGTGACATTTTTGCCCATTCTTCTCTAAAAAATAGCTCAAGCTCTGTCAGATTGGATGGAGAGTGTCTGTGAACTTTCAAGTCTTGCTGCAGATTCTCAATTGGATTTAGGTCTGGACTTTGACTGGGCCCTTCAAAAACATGCTGGAAGGTGAACCTTTGCTCCAGCCTCAGGTATTTTGCACACTGTAACAGATTTTCTTTTAAGATTTGCCTGTATTTGGCTCCATCCATCTTCCCATCAACTCTGACCAGCTTCCCTGTCACTACTAAAGAAAAGCATCCCCACTACATGATGCTGCCATCTTTCATGGGTGGGATGGTGTATTCAGGGTGATGTGCAGTGTTTTCGTTTTCTGCCACACATAGGGCCAGATTCAGGTAGAATCGCGTAACGTAGCGGCGGCGCAATGTATCACATTTACGTTACACCGCCGCAAGTTTTACGGGCAAGTGCTTGATTCACAAAGCACTTGCATGTAAACTTGCGGCGGCGTAACGTAAATCCGTCCAGGGCAAGCCCGCCTAATTCAAATTGGGCATGTATCATTTAAATTAGGCGCGTTCCCGCGCCGAACGTACTGCGCATGCTCCGTTTTGAAATTTCCTGCTGTGCTTTGCGCGAAATGACGTTGCACCAACGTAATTTTTTGAACGGGGACGTGCGTTACGTCCTTTCCTATTCACGGACAACTTACGCAAAAAAAAAATTGAAATTTGACGCGGGAACGACGGCCATACTTTAACATGGCTTGTCTAAATATAAGCCATTGAAATAGCATCCGTAACTTTACGCCGGGAAAGGCCGACTAGCGACGACGTAAGAGAATGCGACGACCGCGCGTACCTTCGTGGATTGCCGTAAACAGCTAATTAGCATACCCAACGCGGAAAACTACACAAACTCCACCCAGCGGGTACCGAAGTATTGCATCCTAAGATCCGAAGGCGTACGAAGCTGTAGGCCTGTCGGATCTTACCCAAATGCCGTCGTATCTTGGTTTGAGGATTCAAACTAAAGATACGACGCGGCAAATTTGAAAATACGCCGGAGTATCAGTAGATACTCCGGCGTATTTCTTCTGTGAATCTGGCCCATAGTGTTTTGCTTTTAGGCCAAACAGTTCCATTTTGGTCTCATCTAACCAGTGAACTTCTTCCTTGTTTGCTGTGTCCCCCGCATGGCTTCTCGCAAACTGCAAACTGGACTTCTTATGGCTTTCTTCCTGCCACTCTTCCATAAAGGCCAGATTTGTGGAGTGCACGACTAATGACGGAAGGACTTTTTTCATCAGAAGTTCCGATCGTGTGTGGGCCCCATCAGACTTTTTCCGTTGGTGTTTAGATATAGAACATGTTTTATTTTTTTCCAATGGACAAAATGCCATGCAGAATCTGACCAGCAGGAACACAACAGGAATTGTGGGCCAGATCCTCAAAAGGGATACGCCGGCGTAACTGCTGTTACGCCGTCGTATCCCTGTTTTTAACTATGGAACTGATCCACAGAATCAGTTTCCCATAGTTAGGCAGAAGATCCGACATGTGTAAGGGACTTACACTGCCGGATCTTAGGATGCAGTACCGCATCCGCCACTGGGGGCATTTCGTGTCGAAATGCCGCCTTCGGGTATGCAAATTAGCACTTACGGAGATCCACAAAGCTTTTACGCTTCGTTTTTTCTCCGTAAGTTTTAGTTTGCAAACGCAAAATTAGGGCTGCTTTTACAAAGTGTAAACTGTTTACACCATGTAAAAGCAGACCCTTCTGTCCAGCGACGCAATTTTTTTTTTTTGCCGTATCTTTTTTTTTCCCGACGCAACTTTATTGACCCGACGCGATCCACAAAGCTCGGCGTAACGTAATTTCGCGCTATGCACGTCGGGAAAATGACGTCACGAGCATGCGCAGTACGGCCGGCCCGGGAGCGCGCCTAATTTAAATGGGAAACGCCCCCATTTGAAGAGGAACGCCTTGCGCCGGCGGAATTTAAGTTACACAGCCGAAAATTTCTAGGTAAGTGCTTTGAGGATCGGGCACTTAGGTATAAATTTTAAGGCAGTGTAACTTAAATGGAAAAATTTACGTTACGCCGGCTCTTTGTGGATCTGGCCCTGTGTCACTGATACATGGCTGTGAGAAGATTGGGCTTGCACTAGAAAGCCACCACCATCTTGCAAAGCAAACATATCCAGGAAAAATATTATACTTGGGACTGCATGTGCAAAAAAAAAAAGGCATTATGCTACTTTAAAGCTGAAACAATTATTGTCTAAATATAAGAGGCATGCATAGTCTTACTTGAATCTTGGTGTCCTTTGTGTATTTCTTCCATTTCTGTGCACTAATCTAGCAAGAATTAACTCTGCATGAGTTTTTCTCTTGTAAAGGCAGGTCCCTGCTGCTTTCTCACCTTGTGCAGCATGACCCTGTAGTTTTTCTGCAGATAGCCTTTAATGGGAGGATCTGTTAGGGCTGAGCCACAGGCACTGTGCAGAACAGTGAGGATGTCATTGCTGCTTTCAAAAGATAATTACTAGGTTTACAAGGACATTTGATGTACACAAAACAGATTTATATTCAATTGTGTCTTTTGAGGAATGTAATTAAATGTAAGTTTTTATGATTATGACCAGAGATCAGAAAGTCCAGAAGACAGAAATACTCTCACATGCTACTAATTGTACTATCTTGTACAACCATTAACACAATACAGGTCTAAATGGTAAGGGTGTGAATGTATTTGAAAATTTGCATCATTAGACCTTTCTTCGATTTCTATGGGCAGAGAGTGCTGTGTTCTGCTCTCACACTCTCACTCTGGGCCTGCGGTCACTAAGGGCGCTTTCACTTACCTGCATTGTGTTTTAATGATGGGTGATGCTCCAGCACTTCCTTGTAGCATCCTTGTGCCTGTCCATAACTGCCTTCTGCACCTTCCAATTAGCCATTGAGGCAGCCCAGTAGTAGCTTACAGTGGTAAGCCAATAGGAGGATGTGCATAGTGCAGCATGAAAGCATGGCTCTACCCTGATGTGTTGGAGCTTTGACCATCTGAACAGCCCAGCATTTAGGTGTATAGGAACTTGACTGTAGATGAGCAGAGGGTTGTCTTCTCTAGACTAAACCTGCTTACAATCAAGTTGGTGGACATGTATTTTTTTAAATTTTACTAAAGGAAGCCTGGAGTGAAAAAAAAACCTACACCTCTAATGCCAACACATAGAAAGCACCTCTAAGTGCCTGCTTATCAGGGCAGTTCCTAATCAGTACCTTTGGTGCCTTGAGTCCAGAGGTTCACTGGTATGCAAATATTTACCCAGCTTCCCTACTTCATAGCCTGGCTTTACCTTCTTTGAAAAGGTGATATAAATCAGAGCCCAGGATTTCTATTAAAGAAATAGGGTCAGAATGTGCATGTCCTAGATGTCAGGCTCCAAAACTGCTCAGTAAGACAACTGGCCAGTTGGGCAGTCACTAGGAGACTCCTTCTGTCTCTGAAGCTGTTAGATCGATTTTCTGTGTGAGAAGTGCCATGCTTATGGAGGAAGAATATATTCTGAACTTCTCCCCCAATCTTTGGTGCTGGCGGGGATGTGTTGAACAAAATGTATATATAGCATATTCAAAAATGCCATTTTTGTATTAATTAAATTAATCTCTGAAATGTTCACAGCACATTCTGATGGCTTTGAATTCAGTGCTGCTCGGGCCTCCACCAAAGATATGCTCCTGGAAATCCACTTGAAGTAATGTGTTTCATAAAAAAAAAGAAAGAAAGAAGAAAAGCTCCACATACTTTAGCATCCCCAAGGCCAACTTTAGAGCTGCTTGCTTAGACAAATACGTTATCTAAATGGGTTCTCTTCAGCTTAAAGCCATGCAGCAAAATACGTAAAATAAATGCATAAATAACTCTGAGGCCCCGTACACACGACCAGTTTCCTCGGCAGAATTCAGCTTCCGACCGAGTTTCTGGCTGAATTCTGCCGAGAAACCCGGCCATGTGTACACTTTCGGCCGAGGAAGCCGACGAGGAGCTCGACGAGGAAATAGAGAACATGTTCTCTATTTCCTCGTTGTTCTATGGGAGCTCTCGGCCCGCCGAGCTCCTCGGCGGCTTCAGGGCTGGACTGGCCGAGGAACTCGACGTGTTTGGCACGTCGAGTTCCTCGGCCGTGTGTACGAGGCCTGACAGAGTGAATAAATGATACTAGAACAAATTTCTTGTTAACCAGCTTCCAGACTGTAAATCAACAACTGCAAAATATTAATTTTAACAGTTTTGCTTAAAAAAGCAGCTTACGCTTACATTCATTAGTTAATAAAATTTACGTCACTGACGTTGGGGTCACTGCCCAATATTAAAAGAAAAAAGTATCACCAGCAATGCTGGCCAGTCTCAAGCTAGAACCTTGAGCAGGCTGGAAAAAAAGGAAAATCTGATGTTATATCATAATGTACCCCCGAGGCAATATTTCACTTTTCACAAAAGTCAATTTTAAAGATTATTTTAACTGAAATCTGTTACTTTATTGTTATTTTTTTATTTATGTGTTAAAAAAAAACATAATTTAAATAGGTACTATAACCAAATACACATTCAAAACAAAATGTTAAATCTTTTTATGCTTAATTAAAAATTATGTTTAATATTCACATTAAGAAACAGGACTGAAAACATTAAAATCAGATCAATTAGGTTAAAACAGTCACTGTTACATTTGTTTGAATGAAAAATTACATTTAAAGTGTTATTTGTTATAGAAATTATAAGTTTTATAGCATATTTTTAAATTGACAGCTTTTTTATTATAATTTACAATTTTAATATCACAGAAAAAGGGGTAATTATGCAAAATGTACAGAATTTACAATAACCAAAATTCAGGAAGCACCGTTACTACTGGTATATTTATTGCATCATTTGACAACAAAACTAAAGAAGTTAAAGTTAGCTTTGCTATTTATTGTGCTAACCCATCTAACAGTATCTGTGCATAGAGGTTGTTGTAAGCTCTCATGCCACAACATTCTAGTATTGGCTGAATTTTTTTGGGCTGTGCTGCCAGGCAATAGAAAACATTTTTTTTTCACCATTTTAGAAAAAAAGGATGGTTCATTGTATCTACACAGGCCTCATAGATGTCAGACTTCTAAAGGTAAAGCTGAATTTTGCACAAAGTATTCACAGCTGCTATTTAGGAATTGCTGTAGCAGGAGAGATTGTGCAAAAAATAGCTTATAACAGGCAGTAAGAACAGATATTGTTGGATGGGGTAGTCTAAAGCCTAGTACACATGGGCTGAATGTCGGCTGGTTCAATGGAAGCAGGCTGACATTCGGCCCGAGTGTACTGCAACCGGTCTGATAGAAGCCAGACATTTAGCAGGCTTATTTCAAAGGGTCACGACAGAAAAAGGTCTACTAATATCAGATTTTTAGTACAACAGTTCCAACCTTTTTTGCCAGGAAACATACGAGGCTCAGGCCTCGTACCCACGACCGAACATGTCTGCTGAAACTGGTCTGCAGACCAGTTTCAGCGGACAGACCCGACCGTGTGTACAGCCTAGCAGACAGGTTTCCAGCAGACAAAAGTTTTAAAGCAGGCTTTAAAACTTGTCGGCTGGAAACCCGTCCGTCCGACATGTCCGCTGGTTAGTACACCTAACCAGCGGACAGAAATCTCCTGCATGCGTCGAATGGATTTGACGCATGCGTGGAAGTATTTTACTTCCTGGTTTGCGGACATGGCGGTGTCAATGTCACCGCCACGTCACCGCGCTGTCTGTCCGCGGGGATTTTGGTTTGATGGTGTATACAACCATCAGATCGAAATCTCCGCGCGGACATGTCCGATGGACATGTCCCCTCGTCTGTACGGGGCCTCAAGGATAAACTAGGATCACATTGAATAAGGCTTACTAAAGGCTGTCCTTGCATGAGATTTTTGGCTAGAAAAACAAATAAGTGTAGGAAATGTTTTATTTTTGCAATAACTGGATGTTTTTCTTTTGGTCTTCTAATTGAAATGTAGGTTTAATAGCCTTTAAGCGTGCGTAGGGATTAAAAAAATGATTCAATAGGCACAGTATGTGGTGCTTACTGAATTTTGAACAATCTGTTTTTGTATTTATGGTTATCCTTGCATATACTTATAGATTAAGGAAAAAAAAAACATTGTGACTATTAAAGTCATACTACTCATTAGTACTAAGGGTTAGTATGCATACCCTGTATCCTTATAGGAAGATGTTTAAAACATTCCTATTTTTTTTATTTGGTCAGCAGTGCCTAAGCTAATTCCTTTCAGTTATTTATTAGTTTGTTTTTCATTTTTTTTTCTGCAACACCATGCAATAGAGGCAACATAATCTGAAAACAATCAAAGTAAATGCAATTAATTTCATTCTTACCGTAGTTGATAAATGAATATATTTGGTGCAACAAGAACATTATAAAAAAAGGTTTTATTGCTTTTTATTGCTCAAATAGACCAGTCCTTAAAACAGGTTACTTTTGATACTGCATATCATGCTTCAAGAAAATGCATAACTTTTCATTTTGTAAACTGGAACCCATTTCTGACCCCAGTGGATGCCCATGTACTCCAAATACAGGAAAGGCTTTTTCTGTTTAGCTGCTTGATTTAATTTTTCACCCTTGGCATCTGGTATCCAACTGTCCTCTGCTAGTTTGGACATTTGGATGCTAACTGAAAAATGCTTTTTTGAGATTGGAAGGGGATTTGGCTTTCCATGGGCACAATAGTCAAGGAGATTTGAAAAGTAAACATGTCACATCAAAGTCTGCAGTTAGGGTATTTGCCATACAGCAGAAAATCAAGGTATCTGCCTATAATTTTAATTGGCTTTAAAACTTTTCCTTCTTAGCTCTTGGCATGCCAAGCCCAGGAATGTGCTTTATGCTAATGACAGCAAATAGAGGTATTCCACAACTTTGGACTTGGGCTGCAAACTGGGATTAGCATATAGCAAGCTCATGGATTTGAAAGTGCCTGGAATATACAAGAGAAGCTCTGAAAAAGTGAAAGTAAGTAAAGTTATGTTGAAATTCATGTTGTCGGACAAATACTATACCTGCCATTTATGCATACTTTAGGGTAACAGAATCATGTTAAATGCTGTATATGGGAAAAAGTATCATATGAACTGTTTTAATTACAGAGAATATACTGCCTTTATCCCAACTATAAAAGTTGATAAGTGCCCAGATTTTAGGCAACAGAGACTTCAAGATGAGGGATGAGATAAGTTAATGTGTAGTGTCAGATGGATGTAACATTATGCTAGTCATCATCACACAGGAACAAAATGCATTAAAGCAAAAGGCATTAAAAATCTAAATGCAAATGTAAAAGTTAAGTCTAATACAACAATGTAATATTCCTAGAATAGCATATCTAATGTGGCTGATGTTAGGTCCACACAAAAATGTAAAGCTGAACACCAGGCAGATTTTAAAAACAAATGCGCAAATGCAATTGAGTATTTATAAAATAAATCATTTAATATATATTAAATGCGACTGTTAAATATACCTCAACAGCCTTTTGCACTATCCTTTACAGCAGCACTGGGAAGAGAGGGGCAGTGTTTGAGGCCAATGAGAAGTCCTCTTTCCTATGTGTGAATATGAAACATGTTGGCAGCAGGGGAGAGCAGAAAGGTGATCTCATCGGTCTGTTGCTGCTCTTTCACTGTTCAGTCACAGAATGAAGGCAGGTATGTGACCTATGTTTTGCTTAACTGAAGCAAAGGAAAGACAAGTCGCCAGCCTAACAGTGTGAGCATGTACAAGTCTTTTGGCAGGTAATACCACTCACATATGTATGTATGTATTTCAGTTGCCTATTCAGGTGTTTGCCTGGAGTTCAGCTTTAAGGAAATTGTGTCATTTTGCCTCTGTTAAAGAATGTTATAAATATGTGAAATATACCACTCTCCTCTTATCTTGTTACTGGACTCCAATACCTGAGAATACTTGTGTTTTTGACATCACATGATTGTATTTAACAGAAAAGAGGAGTCCAAAGGCTTAATTCATACACACTACATTTTTTACTAAAATAAAAAAACATACAGAATCTGTGTGTTACAGCCCATACATACATTTGGGGACTATGCTTCATGTAGTAGTAGTAGTAGTAGTAGTAGTACTATATGTAACTTTTGTAACAAACTACAATTAAGCAGGTTTGAGTTGATGTTTTCCCAATGACAGCCCAGTGGAGAGCTCCATCAGTTCTTTATACCAGCTGACATCTTTGAGAAATAGACCCCATTTACTCATAATAACACGCTATTCTGTAAGATTAATATTTATATCTTTATCTATTGCATTTTAAATGTTTTGCAAAATGTAACATAGATGTGCAGCACGGTTATAAAATGTGGCGCTAGAAAAACTTTAAATATTTTCACTGGACCAGTTTGTAAAGATAGAGAAAAATGCCAGCACTTTTAAAATTTTAAACCAAATACATTTACTGTTCCTTACAATATAGTATTTATGAATTATTTTTACATTTTTAAAAGGGTTTCTTTCCCCATCAAGGGGTTTTTAATATTTTTTTTCATATTTTCATCATATGCTATAGGTTAGTTAAAAATTCCCTTTATGTCGAATTTTATCTTTGCTTCAAATCTTTACAGTTGGACCACATGCATTTAATCTGACACAAAACATGTAAGGATTTAGGTTTGTTGTATATTTTAATGGATTTCTTTAACCTGAATGAGTGAATGAACAAAAGAAGGAATCATCAGCTTGAGAACCACTGCTTAAGCAAATTTTACATTTTACAGCTCAATATCTGAAGCTAAGCGGAGGCAGTTGTGAATCTCATTGGGGATTTCAGATCGGGTGATGTTGTTTCCATCCAAGCGCAGGTGTCTGATCCTGGAGTAGTCCAGTGGGCCGATGACTTTACAAAAGCTGCCTACGGTTAGTTCTGTAATGAGAAAGAAAAGTATTAAAATGTATGGTGCTGCTGTTATGTGATATAACATTATCATGTTAATTTTCATTCTAATTTAATTATTTGGAATGGTTACCAAAGCATCAAAGCAAAATAAATAAATTTAAATTCTGATAACATTTTAGCGTACTTTACATATATAGCCCCTTCTACATATTTAGCCCCCTTGCAAAGACTCTGGTGTCGTTGGGTCTGACAGATTTCCAGAATTTCATGTAGACAATATTCACAGGGCAGTGTTCTGTCTCTCCTTATCACAAAACAAAGACAGAAAATCAATTAAAAATACATGCTTGTCATTTTACACTGGAAGAAATCTAAAGCACCAACCTTAACCTTTTGGAATGCCTTGGTCAATGCCTTGGTTCTGATGTGCTGGCTATACACATCCTCTACCAATGTCTAGATTTGACCCTGTCTACACACTGGCTTTCCTATGCTGATACTAGATAATAGACACGTGCATTAGTTTTCGTCCGAATGCATTTTCTTCCGAATTTCAGGTATTTTTGTTATCGTTAACAAACAATAACGAAAGCACAGAAGATAAAAACCGAAAGATCCGACATAAACAAATGCTTTATTTTAGTTTTCGTTGCGGTCGAATGTGCCTAACCTTAACTCTGTGGCCCCGTACACACGGCCGAGGAACTCGATGTGCCAAACACATCGAGTTCCTCGGCGTGTTCAGTCCTGGAGCCGCCGAGGAGCTCGGCGGGCCGAGTTCTCCCATAGAACAACCAGGAAATAGAGAACATGTTCTCTATTTCCTCGCCGAGGTCCTCGTCGGCTTCCTCGGCCGAAAGTGTACACACGGCCGGGTTTCTCGGCAGAATTCAGCTCTGAACCGAGTTTCTGGCTGAATTCTGCCGAGAAACTCGGTCGTGTGTACGGGGCCTATTAGTCCAATATTATTCTACATAAAGAGAAAAGATTCGACATAGAGAGAAAAGATTCGACATAGAGAGACATGAAGAAGATTCGACATAGAGAGACATGAAGAAGATTCGACATAGAGAGACATGAAGAGTCCAATTTTTTTTTTTTAACCACTTCCGGACCGCCGCATGTACATATACGTCGGCAGAATAGCACGGACAGGCACATTGGCGTAGCTGTAAGTCCCTGCCTAGACGTGGGTCCGATCGGAACCCCCCGGTACATGCGGCGGTTCCCGTGGCTTCAGGAGCGATCCGGGACGAGGGCGCGGCTATTCGTTTCTAGCCGCCCCCTCGCGATCGTTCCCCAGAGCTGAAGAACGGGGAGAGCCGTATGTAAACACGGCTTCCCCGTGCTTCACTGTGGCGGCTGCATCGATCGAGTGATGCCTTTTATAGGGAGACTCGATCGATGACATCAGACCTACAGCCACACCCCCCTACAGTTGTAAACACACACTAGGTGAACCCTAACTCCTTCAGCGCCCCCTGTGGTTAACTCCCAAACTGCAACAATAAACAATGCAATTTAAATGCATTTTTTGCTGTGAAAATTACATTCATTCATGACCTTTTTTTTTTCATATCTATACACAAATGTTTTGCCTTTCATTTAAATTTTAAACTGAATGGGTTGTTTTACAAGGTGATCGTTTACAATCACTATAATTGTGCCTAAGCAGTACACTGCCTAAGCATGGAGGAAACGCAATTCACCTTGTATGTGTGGTGCCTAGATACACCCATGCATACAGCTTCATATCTGTATATCTGAAGTGAGCATTTAAAGCATCGTTGCCTCTGACTGCTATTTTCTGGCGATTTGGTAATGCCACCTTTCTGCTGTTCACTGTTCTCCTTACTGGGGGTTCTGATATGAAAATACAAAACCCTACCTCTGCCAAGATTGCTGCCTTCACAAAGAGAAAAGTTGGTAATGGGAAAGAATTAGCTGCAAGGAAACCACAGGCAACATTAGTGACTAATTCTTTGTCCTCTGCCTGCCTTTTTTGGGATCAGTTTCCAGAGTTTAGTTTCTCTTTAGTACCCAGGTGCCCTCTTCCCTCCATAGACTAACAGTTATACTATCCTGCACAATTTCACAATTTGTGAGCATAGATAGTTACATTTTAAGCAGTATAGGGAAAACAACAGAAAGCATATTATATGCTTTAGGTAAGTTTCTATTGGGAGTAGGAAATGGTTATTAAAAGCAGTGGTTTGGAATTTCAGCTTTTTACTTTAGTTTTTACATAATTGGGACCTAAATAAGCACTCCATGTCTTGCCATATAGCCAAGTCCTTGTTTCAAATGAACCTGTTGTGACTGATAAAGCACTTGCTGCTGCTGTTTAGTCTAGAATGTTTAGTTTATTTCACAGTGATGTGTGTCTTTGAGGAAGTCTCCACATTCGTGGAGATTCAAACTATCAACGGACAAGTCTTTCTAGGCCCTGCCCCCTGATCACACTGTTAATTTCATCTAATAAGGTAAGAGTGATTGGGATATACCTCTGATGAGTCTTAGAGGCTCCTTAGAGGCTTAAAGAACAGAATGTGCCTAGGCACTGTCATATGCAGAAGTGCTCTCCTGCTTTGGAATCTATGTCCTAAAGGTTCTCTTTTTTCCAATTGCTTTGTCTTATTACACTGTGCTAATGAATGATTTGTACACAGGCAAACGTTTGATTTTAAGGGATTGCATTATCAAAGACAAATAGACTGTTGACTTTGCAAAATAATTTTCTCCAGTGTTTAGTGAATTTGGTGATATATCACTATGCAAAGAACGTTCAATCATGTGCAAGGAAATAGCAGCATTGTTGTTGCTTGCGCATGATTGCATGATAGATGTCAATAGAGCTTTAGCTTGTTCACTAAAGGTGGCCATACATGGTCCAGTTTTCTTTGTTCAGACAGCAGGATAAACAAAATAAAACCAGAGCCGATTGCCCCATTGAGTGATTTTTATCTGATAGGCCCCGTACACATGACCAGTTTCCTCGGCAGAATTCAGCTTCCGACCGAGTTTCTGGCTGAATTCTGCCGAGAAACCCGGCCGTGTGTACAATTTCGCCGAGGAAGCCGACGAGGAGCTCGACGAGGAAATAGAGAACATGTTCTCTATTTCCTCGTTGTTCTATGGGAGCTCTCGGCCCGCCGAGCTCCTCGGCGGCTTCAGGGCTGAACTGGCCGAGGAACTCGATGTGTTTGGCACGTCGAGTTCCTCGGCCGTGTGTACGGGGCCATAGGGTGGTCGAATAGTCGATTGGTAGATTTACTTCTGTTCAACTGTAGTGGCCACACTGGATCTAAATTTGGCTGGTCCCTGCTAAACTGGTTTAATTTCAATCCATCTATGGCCACCTCAAGCTCTGGGGAAAATCCCCATAACAAGTGCAAATTCCCTTGCAAAATAAACTTTTTTTTTGCCCATAGCAAATGAAGCCCTAAGTAGAGGTTTACTTTAATTGGCAGTAAGTAGTTTGTGATTCACTCTTTCCCTTTTGCACAAGCTTTTATTATTGCAAAAATAATGCAAATAACACTACGACTGTCACTACTACAATTTTTAATTATTACCTAATATGTAATTAAATTTCAACAAGAAAAAGGCCACATCATTCACCCACTAAAGGCCATGTTGTAGCATTGGTTCTCAAAACTGTAAAAGCTGAACTCCTTGCAAATATAAAAAGACAAAGATCAATAGAGCTACACATTTATTTATACACGCTTAAAAGGATTTTTCAATGATTTTTAACCAGTCTAAAGTACTCATGTTTTATAAGTCTATACTAACTACATGTATAGAAACATTCAGCCTGGAAGAGACAAGGGCAGCCTTGGAAGCCTATCGGATGTGCTACATACAAATGTGCTGAGAAGGAACATGCCAATAGGAAAGAGACATGTTGGCAGAGTGATGGCCTTGTTATGCCGCGTACACACGATCGGTCAAATCGATGAGAATGGTCTGATGGACCGTTTTCATCGGACCAAACCGATCGTGTGGGGGCCCCGTCGGTTATTTATCCATAGGTTAAAAAAAAAGCAATCTTGTTTTAAATTTAACCGATGGATACCTAACCGATAGAAAAAAAAAGATCGTTTGTAGGCACGTCCATCGGTTAAAAATCCACGCATGCTCAGAATCAAGTCGACGAATGCTTGGAAGCATTGAACTTCGTTTTTTTACGCACAGCGTGTTTTACGTCACCGCGTTCTGACATGATTGTTTTTTTAACCGATGGTGTGTAGGCACGACTGACCATCAGTCAGCTTCATCGGTTAACCGATGAAAACGGTCCATCAGACCCTTTTCATCGGATAGACTGATCGTGTGTACAAGGCTTTAGTCTACTGCTACTCTTTCACTGTCCATTCAGAAAACTGGGGATTTGACACCAATGTCTTTCTTATCTGTAACAGAAAAAGTGGTATCATCAATCTTACTGTTCTGTGTGACAAAGCTGTCTAGATCCCACAACTGCACAGTGGCATGCAGTTAAATAAAGTTGGGTACAGTATATGTAGCTTATAGATGATTTTTAATTATGATAATAGTTCTGGTGTACATTATTTGTACAACACAGTGCTTTCAACACTGCCTGGAGAAATTAGGACAGTGATCATAGCAACAACTGTTATAATAATTAATATTAAAGGAGTTGTAAAGGAAAAACATTTTTTTGCTGAAATGACTGTTTACAGGGTATAGCGACATAACAATTAACTGATTCCTTTTAAATAAAACCCAATCATATAATGTACCTACAGTTTCAGTTTCGTTTTTGCATGCTGTTTCCTGCTTCTGTGATGTACACGACACAGAGCCAATACAGGGCAGTGATGGTTTGTAAAATGAAACTGATTGGTGTTGAGGGGTTTTAGACACACAGTAATCACACCTCCTTGATTAGTGACCACAGAGAGAAAGCTACCAGCACTGTGGTTATCAGGAAACAGACAACCAGGAAGTGTGGAGATCAGAGAAGAATTACAGCAACTTGAGATAAAAAATGAACAATGAGGACATGATAACAGCACTGCATTAAGGTAAAGGAAGCTATTAAGATAAAAAAAAATCCTTTACAAACCCTTTAAGTATTTATTACAGTGTTTGGTACCTTATTAGCATTGATACATTATATAATCATTTCACTTGGTTTATGATTTTTGTTTTGTTTCTCATGCTATAGCCTTATGCTTGAAAATGTGTACTTTATTTGATTTATCCAACTTTCTAGTGCTAAATACAGAATTGTACTTAATTTAAATAAGATTACTATATATTTTAATAGTGTTAAGTCATGCCATAGAATACTGGGAAAATAATAGTTTGCAGTAACTATGCATGGGCATATTATGTTAAACCAGATGTGTGAACTGTTGTTGCTAACAGCATATTGTGAACATGGCACTCTTTATACTTATCATCACTGTATGTTATACCATTGCAGTGGAAAGGAGTTTCACATCATCAACTGTCTATGTATGAAATGGTGTTTGAAACTTTATATGAGTGAGATTGACATAAATGAAACACTCTTGATGCTTTATAAATTAATGCGTGTTGGATTGGACCCAGAGGTGAAATTGCATGATGTAACACTTTTGTTCAAGCAATGCAGCATTTTTGTTAGCAATGTCAATGTAAAGAGACATAATTGCAAAATCGTTATACTGCCATTAATGGAATATTAGAATAACACCACCAGCAAGAAAAAAGACACCTCATATTGAATGCTCACCAGAACAAAATGAGAAACTGAATCCCTAACAGGCATACAGACAGCAATGAAAACCTAATAGTAATCCTAGTTCTCCCCTACAATACCCAAAACAAAAAAAGTTTGACTTAATACAAAATGCTGAAACAGGTACAATAAGCAACTCTCTCCTAGCCCTCTTATTATTATATTTATTAATGTAACACCCTCTACCTAGGTAGGTGCTAGTGGTAGATTTTTGGTGAGTGCAGGTAAATTTAGGCAGGCCTAGCTAGAAGCTAGGCCTGTTTGTTTTGATCTGTGTGGGCTGAGTGTGGCTCAAAGTAGGCTGGAGACTCACAGATAGCATCACTTCTCGGTTACCTCCCTCTGGCTTCTAGAGGACTCTAGAAGGGAGGAGGGGAAGAGAGGTGGAGCTGTCTGAGGTGTCCCAGGGAGCCCTGACCAATCCCCATTTAAGATTGTCAGAGGGCAGCTTCCTTGTTATACCCAGGGTCAGCCCAGCTGGGGGGGGAGTTGTCTGGTGGAAGAACTGAGGATGGAGTGCTTTGAGGGTGCCCTCAGTCTTGGGGGGTGATCTTGGGCCTGGTATTTGGGTGCAGGAAGGATCCCTTCAAGAACGCATGAAGGATCTGAGCCAGAGAGCATAGCAGGAGCTAGTACTGCTGGGCAAGTCTTCAGAGGGAACCACTGGTGTGTTTGGCCAGGAGGGACGGTGAGTGACAGGCACAGTCTAGAGGACTGGGGAGGTATGCCTGAGAGGACTAGAAGTGTGAAGTCTGGGATAGGTGCAGAGCCAGCAGTAAGGACTGTGATGTCATGGGCAGTGGAGTCAGGCAGCTGCAGCCAGGATGGCAGGGCCTGAAGAGGGCTTACTGGGAGCAGTAGTCCACCATAGGACAGCTAGCACTAAAAGACTTCCTATTTCTATTTGTTGCTACATTAGAGGGACTGGCGGTCCCTGCCTGCAAAAGGCAGTTGCTGAAGCCTGACTGAGTCAGAGTTAGGCCTAACCATGTGCTAGCTGTGCCTGGAGTTAAGTGTTGTGCTGGAGAGAGAGAGAGTTAAGCCTCGTACACACAGACGGTTTTCCCGACGGGAAAACTGTGAGGAGAGCTTTTGGCCGGGAATCCTGCCCAAAAACCTCCAGACAAAAAAAAGAGAACCAGCTCTCTTCTTTCCCCCTGGGAAAACCGGCAGACTTTTTCCTGGCGTTATTTGGCAGTTTTCCTATCAGAAAAACTGCGATGGAGCATACACACGGCCGGGATTCCAGACCAAAGCTCCATTGCAGTTTTCCTGTCGGGAAAACCGGCCGTGTGTAGGGGGAAAGACTGACCGAGCAGGTTCTTGGCTTTCCCCTCGGGATTTCGGACGGAAACTTTTCCAGACGAAAATCCTGCACATGTGTACGGTGCATTACAGTCTTCAAGCAAGAGATGTGCTGGAGTAGACTGGAGTAAGCCAAGTGTATATAGTTGTCCCAACTGATTGATAGATTGATATACAATCAACCAATTGCTTGTTTTGCTGGGCATCCCATATATTCCTATCCAAGTTCAAATCCCTCAATAAAAATACAAAACAATCACAAGAATTTTTCACTGTCTCAAAAGTGACTGGGAAGTGAATGCCAGACTGAGCAGGGTGACAGGTGGGGCCACATCACTCAGCAGCCCCTATGGGCTACTGATACATTAACAAAAAAGGTATATTGCTGTAGCTCATAGTAACCAATCAAAAAATCATTGTAAGGATTATGCAGCAGTACACGAAAATGTAATTAGCTCCTGTTAGTTTGCATAAATTCAGTACTCCAAACATGGCTAGGCCTGAAGCCCCATACACACTATCAGTTTTCCTGATGGTTTTCTCTTCAGGTTTACCAAAACCATCTAATATGAGGTCAAACCTCAAGCGTTTCAATTTGAATGCAATCAGGCAGGTCCTTGTACTACATGGTTTTGGTAAACCTGAAGAGAAAACCATCAGGAAAACTGATAGTGTGTATGGGGCTTGAGTCTGAAAGAGCTATGTCAGTTCTTGTATTTTTATACATCTCCAACATTAAACATTTTGGCACCTTATGTGAACATCCAGTTAAGGCTATTGGTGTGAGGGATGCATGACTACCTACTAAATTGGAAATGCATATCTTCACATCTTTAAAATGGTCTTTTGTATTCACATGGCTAGGTATGCTGTGTGAAAGAAGATAGAAATAGCTGAGATTGTAGCTAAGATGAGGCCAGCTGTCCTCTGTCTAGACTCTCTGAGCCAGCATATAATATTTATAACATTAAATACATTTAGGAACAGTTGATAAGAAATATAGGGGGTTATTTACGAAAGGCAAATCCACTTTGCACTACAAGTGCAAAGCGCACTTGAAATTGCACTGAAAGTGCACTCGCTGTAAATCTGAGGGGTAGATCTGAAATGAGGGAAGCTTTGTTGATTTTATCATCCAATCATGTGCAAGCTAAAATGCTGTTTTTTATTTTCCTTGCATGTCCCCCTCGGATCTACAGCGACTGCACTTCCAAGTGCACTTATAGTGCAATTTCAAGTGCACTTTGGACTTGTAGTTTGCACTTGTAGTGCAAAGTGGATTTGCCTTTTGTAAATGACTCCCTAAGTATTCTAAACCTTTGGTTATTTTGCAGAATCTACCTCCTCATTTCTGGCACTCTGAACTACTCTGCTTACAGCAAGCAACATCAAAATTCTCTTACATCCTTCTTTCAGGAGAATAAAAACATAAATTTTTAACTGACGAATTAAGCTATTAAAGTGGAGGTTCACCCTAAAACAATTATATAACATTACATCCAGCATACTAACAACATGTACAGTATGCTGGTATTTCTTGTTTTCGCCGTACATACCGTTATATTGTTATTTTCCCCCCGCCTTCCGGGTTCTGATTCCCGTGGGACTGGACGTTCCTATTGAGAGGTTAGATGATTGCCGTCTGGTGAAAAACTTCCCATGGCGCATAAGGTGCGTCAACAGTTTTCCGTAAATAGCCGACCTGCGAGTCGGCTCTATATGGCGCCTGCGCAGTCAGCTCTACACGGCAGGCGCCGTATAGAGCCGGCTCGCAGGTCGGCTATTTACAGAAAACTGGTGACGCGCCTTATGCGCCATGGGAAGTTTTTCACCAGACGTCAATCATCTAACCTCTCAATAGGAACGTCCAGTCCTGCGGGAATCAGAACCCGGAAGTCGGGGGGAAAATAACAATATAACGGTATGTACGGCGAAAAAAAAAAAACAGCATACTGTACATTTTGTTAGTATGCTGGATGTAATGTTAGATAATTGTTTTAGGGTGAACCTTCACTTTAATGTTACTGCCGGTTAAAACATACAAAATAGATGACCAGTAAAACAATGAGCTGCTTCAGGGTATCCATAAATCTTCATGGTCATAAATATATAATTGTATTACAAGTGCATTTTACCTTCTTTAATTTCTATTGATTTTATTATTTAAATATTCTGTATCATGTCTAAAACTTAACTAAATATATATTTATCAACTCACTCTGGATTTTGTTGACTTGTAAGTAGAGGTTTTCCAGGCCTTCATTCACTGTTGGAATGGTTGAAAGTGAATTAAATGAAAGGTCCAGCTCAAGAAGGGTTGAGATATTGAAAGCATTTCCAGGTACACCAGCATCTTTGAGCTGATTGTTAGACAGGCGAAGATATTGCAGCCCCTTGAAACCTTGGAAATATTCATCAGGAATATTGCCGATTTTATTATTGTCAAAATAAAGCATGCTTAGGCTTGGTGGAAGTCCCATAGGTACCTTTGTGAGCTCATTATAGCTTAGATCAAGGTACACAAGTGATTTTAAGCCTTTAAATGCACCAGAAATTGAATCTTCCTTCAGTTTGTTGTGTTGCAGATGTACAACAGTAAGGTTCTCTAAACCCTCTAAAATGTTAGGGGTAATCTTTGCGAGCTTGTTGTTGGTTACACGCAGGTCATCCATGGTCTTTGGTAGTGGCCCCACAAGTTCAGTGAGGTTGTTGAAGTTTATATAAAGTTTATTTAGCTCCTTCAGTTTAGAGAATGCATTTTTCTTAATATTTGCATTGGTCAGGTGATTGTGGTCTAGAATCAGCCATTTCAGATCGGTCACATTTTGAAATGCATCATTATCTATGCCCTCAATCATATTGTTCTGGAGGTACAAATATTGAATACCGGAAGGGACCATAGGAATTTTCTTTAATTTAAGATTGTCACAATACATTGCTGATGGGTAGTTTGCCGGACAATTACATTCTGGGGCACAGTTAGCAGTAGAAGGTCCCATAGCTAAGCTTGAATAGTAATCATCTGGTGAACCATAATCATAACCATAATATTGGGACAGTACACTGCCCATAAGAAGCAGCCCTAATATCGGAATGAATTGTAGGTGCATTGTTGCTATTTATGCTGCACCTGAGGAAAATAAAAGAAACATATATTTGAATTAGTAAACACAAAAAATGTGCATATTTATGATTATTAGGCAATTGTTTAGGCAAAATGAAACACAGAGAATATGAAGAAAAAATATATCAGAAATCTCTCTCTCTCTCTCTCTCTCTCTCTCTCTCTCTCACTATGTATATATATATATATATATGTATATATATATATATATATGAACAGGTGTTTCTCACAAAATGTATTTATTTCAGTACTTAAATTTCAAAAAGTGACACTCAGATATTTTATATAGATGTGTGTAGATTCAGTATCTCAGAAAATTTGAATATTACATAAGATCAATAAAAAAAGAAGGACTTTTTAATACAGAAATGTTGGCTTACACTATAGTGTGCACTCAATTCTTGGTTAGGGCTCCTTTTGCATGAATTTCTGCATCAATGAGGCGATCAGTCTATGGCACTGCTGAGGTGTTATGGAAGCCCAGGTTGCATTGATAGCGGCTTTCAGCACGTTTGCATTGTTGGGTCTGGTGTCTCTCATCTTCCTCTTCACAATACCCCACAGATTCTCTATGGTGTCTAGGTCAGGCATGTTTCCTGGTCAATCAAGCACAATGATACCATGATCATTAAACCAGGTATTGGTATTTTTGGCAGTCTGGGCAGGTACCAAGTCTTGCTGGAAAATGAAATCAGCATCTCCACAAAGCTGGTCAGAAGGGAAAAGCTTGAAGTGCTCTAGAATTTCCTGCTAGAGAGCTGCACTGGCTACGGACTTGGTAATACACAGTGGACCAACAAAAGCAGATGACATACCTCCCCAATTTATCACGGACTGTGGAAAATGTTGCATTTCATTTGGAAATCAAGGTCCCAGAGTCTGAGAGGCACAGAATCCAAGTTGTATGAGGTCCAGTGTGAAGTTTCCACAGTCAGTGATGATTTAGGGAGCCATGTCATCTGCTGGTATTGGTCCACTGTGCAGACAAGCTAAAGGACACTATCAAAGCAATCTGGGCTTCCATAACACCTCAGCAGTGCCACAGGCTGATCGCCTCCATGCCACGCCACATTGATGCAGTAATTCATGCAAATGGAGCGCGACCAGGTATTGAGTGCATACTATACTGTACACGGATATAGTTTTCAGTAAGCCAAAAATTCTGTATTAAAATTCCTTTTTTTTATTGGTCTCATGTAATATTCTAATTTTCTGAGATACTGAATTTCAAGTTTTCACTAGCTGTAAGCCATAATCATCAAAATGAAAAGAAAGAAATGCTTGAAATATATCACTTTGTGTTTAAAGTGTTACTAAACCCAGAAATGTGAAAATAGTTCATCTGCCCCCACTTCAGCCTGAATACATGCTCACATGTTTCATGCCAATATCATGTGACCTGGCTAGCTCTGAGAACTTGTAATTTATCTCTCCAGCATAAAAGACACAACTGAGCATGTGTAGGTTGGCTACTCTGCCTGTGTTAGTTGGCTTTCTCCAGATAGACAGTGCAGGAGGGAAGGATCTATGCATACAGCATAAAACAGCCTTTTTACACAATTCAGAGGATTAACCTCTTAAGTTCCACAGTGAGTATAACAAGCATGCTATGCTGCATATACAGACAGATTTGACTGTTGTGGGTTTAGTAACACTTTAACGCATCTATATAAAATATATGAGTTTCACTTTTTGAATTGAATTACTGAAGTAAATAAACTGTTTGATGATATTCTAATTTTATGAGATGCACCTGTGTGTGTGTGTGTGTGTGTGAATATATATATATATATATATATATATATATATATATATATATATATATATATATATATATATATATATATATATATATAAAATATAAAGAGTAACCATTAAGAGATGGTATATATATATATATATATATATATATATATATATATATATACCCTATTTATCGGCATATAGCACACACTTTTTTCCCCTTGACATCAAGGGAAAATCGTGGGTGCGTGTTATACGCCGAAAACCGCTGCCTCGGAGGGAAGGAAGGGAACGAGCTCTGCCGAAATAGACAGAGCCGAGTATACTGTGTACTCGGCTCCGCTGCAGCCATGCCCAGTCCCGCCTCCTAGCATTTATGTCCCGCCATTGGACCGGTGTTGTGTCAATCATAGGAGCCGGGCCAAGGGGGCGGCACTGCGAGACGAGCCTAGAGGAGCCGAGTACATAGGACATGCGGCTCGGTCTATCTCGGCGGTGCTTGTTCCCTCCTCGGCAGGCAAAAGGAATGTTGTGGACTACAAATCCCAGCAAACGTCCGATCACCCTTGATG
This sequence comes from Rana temporaria, assembly GCF_905171775.1. NCBI lineage: Eukaryota > Metazoa > Chordata > Amphibia > Anura > Ranidae > Rana > Rana temporaria. The sequence continues at coordinate 202,308,533 of NC_053491.1, read as the reverse complement.
GTACCAGTAATTATAATATAGATCCTGGTGGACTAGAAATCCCAGCACAGCTTACTGAATCCTGTGATTGTGCTAATAATTATGTAGATCATGGTGGATTACAAATCCCAGCAAACATCTGATCCCCATGATACCATTTACTATAACATAGATCATAGTGGACTACAAATCCCAGCAGACTCATAATCCCTGTGAAGGAAACCAATAATTGTAATATAGATTAGACATGGTTTGCATTATTTGTGGGGCCAATTTGCACTGTTAACGGCACCAAACAAGTACAGGAACCTTTTTAAAAATCAAATCTTCCCTCCTAAAAGTTTTTTTTCCTTAAACTCCCCTCCTAAAATTGGGATGCGTGTTATACACCGATCAATACGGTATATGCCATCTGTTAATGGTCACTCTTTTTTTATTTTGCAGCTTTAGAATCACGTTGTAATCAAATATTTAAAAAGGACAAGCATCTTTTAATCAGTGATTATGTTAGGATGATGCGTTTCATTTTAGTAACATCTGAACTACATACATTAAAGAATATCTAAACCCAAAAGCAAAAATGTATTATATTGCAGATTATCAATTCATAAATGTTGTGGCTGAATTTGTTTTCTCTTTTTAGGCTTTATTAAATCTTTTTCTCACCTGGTGATCCAACTAGTAAGTCTGTTAATCTTCACCTTCCTAAGCTGTACAGCACAGCAAGATTGGCAGGTAGAGGGATGAAACATACCATTATTCAAAAAGGACAAAAAAACTGTTGCTGTAACTGCTGAAAAATAGGTGTTAGCTGTAATTTGTTAGTCAAGTTAATCTATATTTGCATTTAACACTACCCTCTCCATAGGTTGACAGTAGCTTTGTTGCTTCTCCACAGAGTGGAGCTACCCCCTCCCACACAGGAAGTGTGTAAGAAGCAGGATCACCAAGTAAAGAAAAAAAGGCGTAATAAAATTAAGAAACCAACCAACACATTTTAAGAATTGGTTAGCTGCAATATATTACATTTTTGCCTCCAATCGGGAGTGTGCATCTACAGTTTAACATTGTTGCAATGAAACATAACTCTAACCAGGATGGATTAAATTATGAATTCAATTGTAAATAAGCAAAAAAAAGGGGAAGTGAAAGATAGGGGCCGGCCAATTTGAAGGGATGCCTTCTCATACTAGTATTCTCTGCTTTCAAATCATCACTTAGGCCCCATACACACGACCGAACATGTCCGCTGAAACTGGTCCGCGGGCTCTTTTCAGCGGACAAGTTCGGTCGTGTGTAGGGCCTAGCGTACCATTTTCCAGCGTACATTTGTCCAGCAGACCGTTTCCCAGCAGACAAATATTTCTAGACTTGCTAAGAAACATGTGCGCTGGAAACCTGTTCGCTGGTTAGTACACAAAAGCAACGTACAAAAAACCCGCGCATGCTCAGACAATATGAGGGGAGGGGAGCGCTCGCTCAGGTAAAACTTGCGTTTGTTTGGGATATGGCACATTCGTCATTTGAAAGATTTATTCTAGCAAGAGAACAATGAATAAAACGACACAATAAACAACAGTTTATTGCGTCGTTTTCTTCATTGTTCTCTTGCTAGAATAAACCCGTTCTCTTGCTGATGCTATTTCAACTGAGTTGTCCCATACTGAAATGTGACATTTGTTGCTTGTGATGTAATATTTTGAAAATGTTTTCTAGCCCAGACGTGGCATTTTTTTTGTTGGTCCTCCACATGTATATATTAATATTATTTTTAGTTAATGTTCATCTTCTCTTAATTTTTTTGGTGTTTCTAGTTATGTCACCATTTTGTTTATTTTGGTACTTGTTCTATTTTAGGTTTTGGTCAAGTTATTTTATTTATTAATTATTTTTGGTTATTTAAACTGTTTACCATGTTGGCACACCAAATGTCCCCCCCCCCCCCCAAGGAGTTTGTGTCCTTTGTAAATGACCCATTGTATTTGTTTTTAATGTTTGATGCCTAATAATCCCCACAGTATAACAAACAATAGACAAGGTTTGAAATTAAAGCAAAAAGCCATTTATTTTGGTAAATGCAAAAAATCAAAATAAACAGAACGGCAGCACTTGAACAGATAGCAAAATACATGCAGACTTGCATTTACAACATGATGAAGGATAAACTAGCAAACCTCAGGAGGCACCAAAAAAAATCAGAAGCAGCAGCACATAACCAAAGGAACCCAAGCTGTGGTAGTCCAAACAAGATGACTTTTGTGGGGAATCAAAAGGAAGGCAGGGAATCACCGTCTCCTCTTCCTTCCAACCTTCCCTCCAGGCTGCCTTACAGCAGATCTTCGACAGACCCATCCACGGCCCCTTGCAGGTGGGGATGATGTGGCAGCAGCAGGATGGTGTTCAGCAAGCCGGGCCGGGTCACATAGCCCAGTGTCTCTGGTCAGCAGGTCCCTCTCCATCCACCAAAGGACCTGATTGATCAGGCCCTTTGCCAGTCTCCTTTGCTCCTCCCCCCCTTGGTTTAGATCATGAGCCACTGAGGCACTGTAGGCCTCTGTGGGGTTGAGGGGGGCCCTCATGAGAGCACTGGCCTCCCTTATCATGCGGAGGCTCTCGTCCTCCACTTGCCTCAAGTGCCTCCTTCGGCCTGGTGGCCTCATCTGGAGGGGAGGAACCTGGCTGGTGGTGCTTAGCCTGGGCCTGGGGACCTGCTGTATGCCACTGGGCCCGGCCTCCTCCTGGCTGCCACTGACCCCTTCCGCCTGGCTGACATTCACCAGGGGATCTGCCACCTCCTGGCTGGTCTCTTCTTCCTGTGTCAAAAAAAGGGACATGTTTTAATATTTAGCCCAATCAAATCACACACATTTTCATGCTTGAGACTGTTTTTTTTTTTTGGTTCATTTTAACTTGAACAGGCTCTCCTTCTGACCCCTGCAGTTGTCATCCCTGACACCTATTTGTCTGCCCACGACTTGTGTTATTTTTTCCCAGCTTGGCTTTTATTTTACAATATCAAGTCAATAACCCAACAATAATTAGTAGCCCAGAAATATTTGGGAAACTACTATACCTCATCATCGAAGAGTCGCAGATCTGCGTCTCCGTCAGCCAGGCCCTCTTCTTCAGACTCTGCAGGGCTGTGTTGATCTGGGGAATTTCCGCTGTAAGGTAGCGTGGAAGGAAGGCTGGAAGGAAGACTTGACATCGATTGCCTGCTGTCTATTTGATCCCGCAAAAAAGCCATCTGTTTGAAATACCACAGCTTGGGCTCCTTTGGTTGTCTTGCTGCTGCTCCTGATTTTTTTTTTTGGTGAGCTTTGTAAGCTCTTCTATATGTGCCCCTGAGGTTGGCAAGTTTATCCTTCACCATGTTGGCAGTGCATTCTGGCACCCATGTTTGCATGTAGGTTGCTAGCTGTTCAAGTGCTGCCGCTCGTAGGTCTTTGTGATGGTAATTAGCCTCCTTTGAATCCCACAGGATGGGCATGTCACGAAATGTATCCAGCAAGCGCTGGATATTGTCCTGTGCCTGTAGTAGGTCCATTCCTTGGCCAATTTAAGTTATATTAGTTTAGTCTAGATTAACAAAAGAAAAAGAAACAGAAAACACGATTTAAAAAAGGCTCAGCGTTGACATTGATAGAATATGTGGCCCAAAATGTAGGACCTATATATAAATACAAACACAGTGTCTCCTGTTGCAAAAATGCTGGCCAGCTCTGCCCCATTGATTGTACCAAACATTGATTTTATACATGCAGACCCTTTGGTTCCATTGCAGTAAATACGTGGAATCTAGAACCATACACAATTATTATTAATGAGAGCATTCATTAAGGCACTATTTCATGTGTAGATATCCTGCCCCTCAGCATTGATGACATAAAAGACACTTCCTAATGACCTCTGTCCAACCAACACAGAACAATACTTGGCCTGATCTGAATACACCATACAAAAATTTTAATGAGGTAGAGCATTGTTCCCATCTATATTTTGTGATGTGTCCAAAAGCATTTGGATACCAAAATACCATTGTGGTACCCAAGAGACATAATAGCGTTAAAAGGGTGCAACCAACAGACCAAACCCCCATCCCATGGCTCTCCATTTTCTAGGCCTCTGCTGATCCCATGTTGAAATTTCTTACCTTCCTCTCTCTAGCTCCTCGATTATCACGCTCGAATAATTACCGCGTAACCTACGTAATCACATCGTTTGCCTTTTATACACTCCGCGTATGTATGAAACGCCGCCCTCGTCACCTTTGCCATGCCCCTAATCAATGTGAAACGGAAATATGGCGTTAACTGTGTAGGTTCTGTAATCGCTAGAATAGTCTCTGCGTAACCTACGTAAACACGTTGTTTGCATTCTCTACACTCCGCGTATGCATGAATCGCCGCCCTCGTCTCCGCCCATGACGGAACATTTCCTCTTTTCCACGCCCATAATCACTGTGGGAAGAAAAAATGGCGATGTCGCACGAGCGTGCACGAAGCTCTCAGGCCGCAAGTAAAGGGACAGAGGCAGGAACGTCCCGATCCAGGCCCAAACGATACAAAGCCACTAATATGGCGTTCGAAGAAATGGTGGAGTTAGTTTACATCATGCGGAGGAAGGACTATGACGGGGAATATGGGCCATACAAGACCCCTAACCGCAGAAAGGCCCACATTATGGACAAGGAGGCGAGGAGAATGAAGGAGATGTTTGGTGTCACCAGGTCCAAAGAACAGCTCAGGAAACGTTGGTCAGACTTGAAATTGCGGGAGCCACATCAGATGAAGAAGATCCTGAAAATTCTGAGGAAAAGTAAGTCCTTATTTTTTTGGGGGGGGGGGCAATTGTCTTCGAGAATGTGTTGACATGTATATTTCGACATCTGCCTCCTTGGCCTGCTTGTACTTTTGAACACATGTTGAAATTGTATGTGTTTAACGAAATACCTACCTTTTGCAAATATCGTTAATAGTAAACCGCGTAACATCACATCGTTTATCAGAAATGCGAGGTTAGTCCAGGAACAACACACCTGGACATGGCTCACTGGCCAAAAACTTTGTTTGCAAACATTGTGTAAAAGCTAGTTCTGACAAATCAAATTGAGAGAATGTGAAAGGCAAACAGGATTCATTCTCAACAGTGATAATAAAGCAGCTGTTTTCCCATCTGGAATGCAGAGCACCTGTGTCTCCACAATAAAAATTTTCATTTTTTGTAGGGTCTCCGAGAAAGAAAGTTTAGTGGGGGACATCCATGTGTGTCACTTAGCTAAAAAGGGGCAGGATCAGAGCTTGGCCTAGAAGTCTGCTAAAAATGTAGGTTTGGTGGAAGAAGACAAAAAAAGAAAATAAATGAAAACCCCTTCTAAGCAATGTATGCGATTTCTGCTCTTCAATATCTGTGTGCTGATGAGTATACCTTTTGTTTTGTGTTATTTAGGGGAAAGAAGACGCCAGCATTTGGAGGAGGCAGAGAGGGCCAGACACGCCAGAAATCGCCCATATCGGCATGTGGAGGAGGAGGAGGATGTGGAAGGAGAGGAGGAAGGAAGAGAGGAGGAAGGAAGAGAGGAGGAAGAAGTCATTTTGGATTTAGAATTTATGGAAGATGAAGGGGAAGTTGAGGAAGAAGAATTTGGTGATTTGGAAGAAGGTGGATTGATGGATGAAGCAGTTATGGAAGATGAAAGAGGAGTCATGGAAGATGAGGGGGAAGTGGTTGAAGAAGGAGGAGTGGTGGAAGATGAGGGTGAAGTGGTGGAAGAAGGTGGAGTGATTGAAGATGGTGAAATTGTGGAGGTGGAAATGAGCAGACCATCAGGTCAGTGTCACCCCAGCTTTATAGGGCAAAACATATGTAGATAGGCCTGAAAAAAGTAAAAAAAAATTATTGGAAATTTTTTTTTTTTAGGGGATGAAGATGGTGTTGCACATTTTTCGCGTGCAAGTGCTGCAATAATTATCCAGCAGGTTATGGAGTGCAGCACAGAGATGGACAATATGCGGCAAAGGATGTTTGTCATTGAACAGAATGTTAGAAATGTCATTTTGGAGTGCAGCACAGAGATGGACAATATGTGGCAAAGGATGATGGTCATAGAACAGAATTATAAAAATATAATTGACATGATGGGCCGTGTCAAAGACTGAAACATCCCCCGCCCATCCCCCCCCCCCCCCACCCCTTTTAAATGTTTTACTCGTCAATACGCCAAAATTTGAAGATGCACACACAGTGTGCCAACATGTGCTATCTGCCATCACAGAATATCTATTGTCTGTGCTTTGTGGGTACAACCCCCTCCTCGATCCTCAAGTAGTTGAGAGGAAGGGTTTGCTCCCACAAAACACATACATTGATCACCCATGATGTCAGATAGCACATGTGGCCATTTGTCTGTTGAACAAATGAGATTTTGCGAATTGACACTGAATGTGTGCATCTTCAAATTTTGGCGTGTTCCAGTGTGAAAGCACACCATGACTGACTGCTGTTGTGAATAGAGAAAATTGTTTACTGTTGAAGCTCTATTGGTTGTACATTTTTACATTTTTACTTAAAAAAATGTTGAGAAAATCAACAACCCAAAAACCAAACCAAAAAAAAAAAAATATAGATATATATAATTATATATATATATAAAAAAAACTAAAAACAAATATATATTTTAATTATATATATATAAAAAATAAATAAAAATAAAGCTTTATTTTTCAGAAAACCACAAAAAATATATATATATATAAAAATATAATTTTTTTTACTGTATATATATATATATATATATATATATATATATATATATATATATATATATATAAATAATATTCATTATATATATATATATATATATATATATATATATATATATATATATATATATATATATATATAAAACCAAAAAAATAATTATAAAAAATTCGATATTTGATAACAAAAAATGTGAAATTTTTTTAAGATATATATTCTTGATAATCACTATAAAAAGAAAAAAAAAACGGACAAAAATATAAAACAAAAAAAATATATTGTTGACTCCAAATTCTAAAAACATGTTTTCATAATAAAATGCATACTTTTTTGGGGGGTAATGAACAAGCTGAAAATAAAAAGCTTGACATCAAAATATGAAAAATTAGTGGCTTCTTATTTCTAGACTCAATACCCAGTTTGTAGATGAGTGAATAATGTGCAATTGTGGTTATTTACTAAAACTGGAGAACTAAATTTGTCACTAGAAGTGCACTAGTTAGTTGGAGAACCAGGAAAACAGATAAAATAAGAAAAAGCAATAATGACAAACAACTGTATAAAGTCCAATGGTCAAATTATTTATTAGTTATGTGAATATTTCTTTCTTTTGGGGGCCGAATTAGAAAGAAATATGATCTGGCATAGCAATGGCCCCCCGACCCATGAAGTACTCAACATATTTGTCGCGTACCTCACGAGCAGATTGGGGGGCCAAGCCAGCGCGACCAGTGTCCAGCCCAGGAAGGGTATCTGAGGGTAGTCCTGCCTCAGCACCGATGTTGGGTAGGTACGCCTGGGAGTGCCTGTGTAGAAAGTTGTGCAAAATGCAGCAGGCAAAAACAATGGTGTTCAATTTATATTCCGCCAAGTGTATCGCTGTCAGGAACAGGCAAAACCGGTCGGAGAGTATCCCAAAGGCATTCTCGACTACCCTCCGAGCCCTGGCCAACCGAAAATTGAACACCCTCCTCTCTGAAGTGAGGGTCCTCTGGGGAAAAGGCTGCATGAGGTGAGGTCCAAGCCCGAAAGCTTCATCCGCTAGAAACACAAACGGAAGTCCTTCAACATTGTCTTCATCCGGTGGCAGTGCCAGACCACCAGCTTGGAGACGACTGTAGAATTCTGTCCGCGCGAACACTCCCCCATCAGACAGCCGGCCGTTCTTCCCCACGTCCACATATAGAAACTCATACTGTGCCGACACCACCGCCATCAACACAATACTATGAAAACCTTTGTAGTTAAAATAGTAGGACCCTGAGTGGGGTGGCGGCACTATGCGGACGTGTTTCCCATCTATTGCTCCACCGCAGTTCGGAAAATCACAACGCTGGGCAAATTGGGAAGCCACAGTCTGCCATTCCTGTGGCGTGGAGGGAAGCTGTGGGGACAAACAAATAAAGATATTTAGTACTTTGGCACATAAACATTGCAAACATAATCCTACAAGCATCCTTGTGCAACTTCACAGTATTCAAATTGCATTTAAAAATTGTGCAGGGAGAATTTCGGGGCACAAATATATAGGCCCACTTAATTAAGAGACTCCACAGTCCTCTGATGGGGACAAAACAGTTTTAAGGGGGGGGGTTGAACTGTAAAAAAAAAAAGTCAAGATAAAAATAGGCAAGGTGGGGTTGTCCCTAGGATAGCATGCTGGACAGGTTAATATTGGGTAAGGTACAAATATGCAGGTAGGCCAAGAAAAAGAACATGGAAAAGCTTATATCAACATGCATAGGGAGAAAAGGGAACGTTAAACACACAGCATATCTGGGAAATAAAAGAAAAAGTTATTTGCCCACATTATTAAAGACAGATTGTGAGGTTAAAATGAGGAAACTTACCTTAATATACTCCTCCTGCATAACTCTGATGATGGCAGAACACGTGTCCGGTATGATGACCCCAAGCGCCTGCGGAGAGATGCCTGTCGAGAACTTGAGGTCCTGCAGGCTCCTCCCAGTCGCCAGGTACCACAACGTGGCAATAAGCCTCTGCTCGGCCGTGATGGCTTGGCGCATCACAGTGTCCTGCTTCGTGATATAGGGGGACAGAAGATCCAGCAGACGGTTGAATACGGGGTCCGTCATATGGAGAAAGTTCGTATAGTCATTAGGATTATTCTGCCGGATTTCCCTAAGCAGAGGCATATGAGAGAACTGGTCACGCTGGCGCAACCAATTCTTGGCCCAGGAACGCCTCCTCCCCCTGTTCCTGGCCAAACTACTGGAACGATGAGCATGTCCTGAAGCAATCCCATAACCAGCACCAATTCGCGAAAATTGACGCTGCTGCTCCATCATGGCTTCAAACCGGCCGGCTGGTCAGTCAAGAACACACTCCAACAGAAAGCACTCCCAAATCCAGCACTACCTGCAAAGAACGTGCGACAAACAGATACGAGCGGACAGGACGCAACTGCAAAGCAGAACGACCTGAAAGCCTGTACCCGATTGCCAACTACGATCCCACAAGCACACGCACTGAACCCGAGAATACAACCTGGTAAAGCGCGGAGACCGAAAAGCGCGAATCGGCTCTAACCAAACCTTCACTAACACGAGCAAACCCGTAACTAGCAAAAGCGGAACAGAGGGCGGCGCCATTGACTTTGGGCTTTCCCTTTATAGTGACGTCGTACGTGGTTTACGTGCACGCGTTCTGGTCCGACGGGAATTTGGTCCGCTGGTGGGTACAAGCCAGCGGACCAAAAGACAAATCTGCCTTGTACGCCGGAAACTGCCCGTCGGACAGTTTCAAGCGGACATGTTCGGTTGTCTGTACAAGGCCTTATTTTTCCCTCTTCTTCACTCCAAAACTTGTACATATCACCCTCACTTCTACAGTCTCCCTACTACTGTTCTCATCACCTCCTGTTAATACTACTTAACCCACCTGCTGACCCAAACACCAGGACAGGAAATGATGTGCTCTCATACACATCCCACACTCAACTTATTTCCTCAGACTCCTTCCCCTAACCTCTGGGGATATCTCCTCTAAACCTGGCCCTTCATTATCTCCCCCCCCACACACACACCCAGCACCATCCTTTCTTCAACATTAGCCACAATCCACTCAGTCTAATCTCGACTCCCCTGGTCCCAATAACCACCCCCTCTCATGTGCCCTCTGAAATGCCTGCTCTGTCTGCATGTATGACCTTTTTGTCTCCCACTCCCTTAACCTACTTGCAATCACTGGCCTCCACTGGACTCTTTCACTAAGGCTTAGTGGAAAGAAGGGAGGTGGAGTTGGTTTTCGTCTATTCCAACTGAGCACCTTTTAAGTCCTTCCTACCCCCCCCCCTCTCTATCATTCTCTTCTTTTTACACACAGTGTATTTGGCTGTTTTCTCCCATTTCTCTAATCCCTGTACACATGATCAGAAATTCCGATGTGAGCTTTTGAATGGAAATTCCGACTGTGTGTATGCTCCATTGGACATTTTCTGTCGGAATTTCTACCAACAAAAGATTGAGAGCTGGTTCTCAAATTTTCAGCCGGAAAAAAATCCTATATGAAAATCCGATCGTCTGTAGCAATTCCAACGCGCAAAATTCTGACGCATGCTCGGAAACAATTTGACGCATGCTCGGAAGCATTGAACTTTTTTTTTCTCGGCTCGTCGTAGTGTTGTACATCACCGCGCTCTTGACGGTTGAAAGTTCAGAGAACTTTTGTGTGACCGTGTGTGCAAGCCAAGCTTGAGTGGAATTCTGTCGGAAAAAACATTCAACTATCAATTATGGTGATTTTAACAGCCCCAGCCCAACTATATCACAACTTTTTAAATCAACTTCATCCTTTGACGTAACACAATGGACACAGTCCTCAACTCACTCTAATGGTAATACCCTTGACCTTGTTTTCTCTTTGTACCTCCTATAACCTCACCAGTACCCCATTTTCTCTCTCTAACCACAACCACCTGTCCCTTAAAGCAGAAAACAATTACCCGCAGAAACCTTTGCCACTTTAATCCTTCTCTTTTCAACTCTGCAACTGACCACTTCCATGACAACATTTCACCCCTGTCTTGCCCTGACCTGGCCTTGTCTGTCTATAGCAGTTCACTTTCTTCCACACTGGATTCTCTTGCTGCTCTCACTACACAAAGTATCAGGCCCCTGGCCATTACAACCTTGGCAGACTAACAACAACAGAAATCTTAAGAAACATAGCGGTGCACTGAAGCGATTGTGGCAAAAAAACAAATCCCAGCAAGCATTCACCCTATTTAAACCTGTCTTCTTAAAAAAAAAATCATCCCTCCATGCTACCAAATAAGCCTCTTTCTCATTAATACTCTGTCATCTAGACCTTGTTGTCTCTTCTCTACTTTTCACTCTCTACTGTCTCCACCACCATCTCAACCCAGTAACTCACTCATTTCACACAAGATTGCCAATCACTTCAAAGAGAAGATTGATGCAATGCGTAAGGGGCATCTCCCCTGCACAGACATCTATCCCACTTAACATATCCTGTACAAAACCATGCTCAACACTTTCCTCTTTCGCTACTTCTGAAGAGGTTGCTAAAGTTTTCTCAGAAGCCTACCTTACCACCTGTCCCCTGGATACTGTTCCATCACAATAAATACGGTCACCCTCTTCTTCTATCTTATGCTCCTTCACTCACATATGCAATCTCTCCCACTCTACTGGCACCTTCCCTACCCTCTAAAGCATGCACTGAATACCTCCATAATTAAAAAGCCCTCACTGGACCCCACCAGCCTGAACAAGTTAAAGTGGTTGTTAAGCCACTAACTGATCATTACATCATCCCTTCTGTCACATAAAAAGTGTTCTATTGCCTGTGCTTTATAAAAAAAGCAGATTTCTACCTGTTTTAACAGTGTTTTTCAGTCACCACATGACTCCAGGCTGCCTGCTCTCCCCGTGTAATAGCTCCAGCGGGCGAGGCCGAGATTCCCCTGCTGACGTCAGCCAGGGAGGTGGGGAGGAGAGGAGCAGAGAGTCAGGAGTCATGTGATCGCTGGAAGACACTGTTAAAACAGGTAGAAATCTGCATTTTTTTTAACAAAGCACAGGCACTAGGACACAGATGGGATAATATAATGACCAGCAAGTTTTGAAGCAGTGAGGAGAAGAGCAGAGCAGTGATAGTGAGAGATGACAGGCAGGGAGAGGAGGAGGGAGGAGGACAGAGTGAGACAGAAGAGGGCTGCAGGTAGCATTGTATGATGGAGGCACATACTCTGACCACGGTGTCAGGGCTCAGCAGCCCCGATATATCGTAGTCAGTGTAAAAAACATTGACGCTATTTTATTTTTTATAGCGCAAAAAATAAAAATCACAGAGATGATCAAATACTACCAAAAAAAGCTCTATTTGTGGGGGAAAAAGGATGTCAATTTTGTTTGGGTGCAGTGTCGCACGACCGGAATTGTCAGTTAACGCGACGCAGTGCCAAATCGCAAAAAAATGGCCCGATCATTGAGCAGCCAATTCTTCCGGGGCTGAAGTGGTTAAGACCCATCTCCTTGCTCCTGTTTGCATCAAAACATTTAGAACGCTTAAATCATCTGAGCTCCTACCTGTCTGATAACCTTCTTGACCCCTTACAGTCCTGCTTTTGCTTACTATTCTCCACTGAAACTGCCCTACTGAAATTCACGAATGATCTATCTGCTAAAACCAATAGCCACTACTACATACTCGTACCACTAGACTTCTCTGCAGCCTTTGATACTGTTGACCATCCCCCCCTCCTCAAAAAACTCCACTTTCTTTGCCTTCAAGACTCTGTTCTCTCCTAGCTCTCCTACCTATTACAGAACTCCTTCAGTGTTAACTATAACTCTGTTTCCTCCTTTCTACTTCCTCTTTCTGTAGGGGTACCCCAAAGATCTGTCCTTGGGCCCATCCTATCCTCTATTTCCTTCACATTTGAAAAATTTGAGAACCAGGAGTAAAGTGTAATCCCAAATCAGACACACATAGAAAAAAGCAAAACATTCCATGATTAACCCTCCTCTACTCTATCCAAAATGAAAACAAATGGCTTCATATATATTTTAATAAAATAGCTTATAAAATATAATCATGCAGAGTTAATAGAAAACTTAAATCCAAACTTTACCAGAGCTTTCTTAGCCTTATTTATCAATGTACCTTTAGGAGCTGATCAGGTCCTGTTATTTATTTCAAACAGGCACAGAAAAACAGTGTTTGGGATCAGATTAGAAGCATACACATTTTCTTTCATACTGAGAACTATAGTTGAGGTAATTTTTTCCAGGTTCAAGATTTACCCCAAATTGAGCTTTTGTTTAGTAGGTGGAGTTTTGCAAACTTTAAGTGAACTCTTCCATGCTCCCACGAAGAGCTTCCAGTGGCTTTTTCTCAGTGAAAAATGGTTGTGTCATCACACATAGTTCCATGTGTTAAACTGCATCTGGTTATTCACTGTTCCTGGACCTCCAAACATCAGAGGTGCTGCTTGGAGTCATTACCACTACAGGGTACAGTGATTTTATTTTTCTTCAGCATCATCTTCAGTGCAGCTACAATCTATTGCAATATTGCATTGAATATATTTAATTCCTTCATTACTGCTATTCAGACATCTTTACACATTTCCAGTATATGAGTTCACTGTAATTATCCATATAGTAGGGAACATTTATTTTTTATTTTTTTTACATAATCATTGGCAGGCACTTTCTAAGTAACCAAGATTTCTTCCACGTTTTAGCTTCTCATTCTGGTATACTGATGACCATACACTGTCACAGCAAGTGTGAGGCAAGGTCACTTTTAGGACCTGTTAGCTAAGGTCAAAGAAGAGATGGGATTTAAGTTGCAAGTGAAAGAAACAGAGAATACTTCTAAAGACCCATGAACATATATAAAGTACAGTAAAAAATCGTATTTTGGTAGTGCCTCAGTCAACTTTGGACATGCCACCTCCATGGCACATTTTACTGCTAAGTAAAAAAAAAAGCAACAGTAAAAAAAAAAAAAATGCTTGATGGCTACTGGTCAACTAATGGGCTCAACAGTTTTGCACATTACTGATTCCCCCCCAAAAAATTCTAAAAATAAAAAGCATTTACTTTAACTACACTTATTAGCCTGCAGGGAAAATATATTTACTGTATATGAATGTGTTGAAGTCAAGTGTGAACATGTTATACTCAATGCATAATTGACTACTACTAAAATACAAAAACTGTAACAAGTAAAGAACAGTTACTGTACAGTTGAGTGTAGGTACCTAGCTCTTCATAGGAAAAGTAAGGTGTTTGATTTAAAATTGGGCAGTTTTGACAAAATATATTGCACTGCCTTTGCAACACATATTTTTTTCTAAAATCAAAAAATATTTTGTGCGGCTGGAAAAGAAAATAAATAATAATAATTTTATAATGTTTCTTTTTTTTCCTGAAAATGATTCTGTAACAAAGGAACACATCTGTTGAGACAAATCATTACATTTACCCTTAGTTAAAATATATTTCTCCTCATAGCCTCTCTGTCTAGTCCACATGGATTATAGTCCTCCATATTTTAAGGACCATGATGCCTTTCTGTGTACCCAATTAAAAAATATATAAAAAAAAATCCATTATAATTTGCCACACTGCTTTGCCATACATACGTATTCCTAATATTTTAATCTTAACACCTTTCTATTAGTGTGTTAGGGTTAGAATAAGCATGGTATCTCAAAATAGGAGAATATTTCTACAATATCTCACTAAAAAAACTTCCTATGATCTCCCATAATTGGAAAATGTGTGAGTTAAAGACAACCCTTCTCCACTTTTGGGTGCAGAAGGGGAGAATTGTTAAGATTTGGTTTCCAAAAAATGTCACCTCTAATGGTGACCTATGTGGTTACATGACACTATGGGGTTGATTTACTAAAGGCAAACAGACTGCAGTTGCACTCTGTAAGAACAGTTGCTTCAGAGCTTTGCTGGCTTTCATCAACCAATCATGTTCAAGCAAAATGCTTTTTTTTTCCTTGCATGTGATTGGGTATTCTTTGCAAATGAAACTTTGCCTCATTTACCAAGCTCTGGAGAAACTGCATTTGTAGAGTACAACTACACTTTGCAGAATGCACAGTCTATTTGCCTTTAGTAAATCAACCCCTATATTATTCTATTTTGCACAAGTTGCTGCCTGAACATAGATAGTGCTAATTATTAGTTTACTGACCATCACACCTAATTGCTATTTAGTAAGGCAGTGCATAATACAGTATATTGCAAAGGCAAGTAACTCAAAGAAATCCATCAAAATTTTGCATACTAAGCAGTACTACTCAATGTCCAGTGACAGCTGCAAAAGCAACATCTTTGGAAGAAAGGCCATGTTCTAATACATAGTATAGACTCCAGGTAAACTACTTGTGTTGCAACAACCAACATTTCCAAATGTCCAGATTTGGACATCATAATGTAAAGTGGACATAGAAACTTTGGAGACTGTTAAGAAGTTTACCTATGGTGAAAATTTACCAAAATTAGGTATGCTCAGTTTGGAAAACAAAGCATTTTTGGCATGATTTTGGCAGATACTGGCTAAGGCCAGTATAATTTACCTTTTTTGTCCCAAGGTCTGTCCAAATCACAAAGGGCTCTTTATTGCACATGTGATTAAGCAAAAAAATACTGTAAGGTATAAGATGTTCATACCAAATATAATAATGGTATTAAAAAGAAACAGTTTTACATGTAGATTAGCTGTATATGTTTTTTTTTAAATGGACACCTAAAAGTGATTTTTCAGTTATACCTGTAATCTGCTGGTCCAGGGGCACATGATAACTTCCTTTATCTATATTTCATCAGTGAGATCTCCCTGTCATATCTCCTGATCCAATTTCTGCTCATGTAGAGCTGTATTAACTCACAATTTGATAATAATGTATGAATAAAATGTGTTGGCTAAAACGGGGCCCATCATAGTGACTGCAGAAGGTGTACAGACTTGAGAATCTAAAAGCACAGTTCTCTTGATGAGAATTAAACCAGCAACTTGACTTTTGAAGAAAGGCCCTCAAAGTTTGTTCTATAGGATGTACTGCAGTAAATTGCACTTGGTATGCGTGTGGGTTGGGGGTATTTTTTTATTTAAATCTTAATCTTCAAATAAAATCTGAATCTTAAAATATCTACTTGATACAAAAAAAGCAAGAAAGTTACAAATTATCTAGACTGTGAACACACAAATCTACCAGGTGTTGATATGCAAGTAGCTCAACTGTCCTTTAGATTGATGACATGATTTCAGATAGTGAAGCGAGAGGTCTGTACATGCACCTATCTAATAGTAAAACATGTAATTACATAGTTCAAAAGGAAACTGTTTGTCAGACCAACAGATAAATGTATTATTAATTTTGCTGATTTATTCACTACAGGTTCTCTTTATACTGTAATCTCTAACAAGAAAGATGTCACATGTTACTCTTTAGGGTTGATTTACTTAAGGCAAATAGACTGTGCACTTTGAAGTTGCATTCTGCAAGAGAAGTTGCTCAAGAGCTTAGTAAATGAGCAGAAACTCTGCTGACTTTCCTCATCCAATTATGTGTAAGGAAAAATGCTGTTTTTAAAATGTTCCTTGCATGTGATTGGATATTCTTTGCAAAGTGAATCTTTACCTCATTTATTAAGCTCTGGAGCAACTGAACTTGTAGAGTGCAACTGCAATTTGCAAAGTGCACAGTCTATTTGCCTTTAGTAAACCACCCCTTTGTCTCTACACTAGAATTTGTATAAAGCACACTAGTATTAGCCAACAACAAACATAGGGAATCATGGAGTCTTTGTAGTTAATTTTTTTTTTTTTTTATAAGAAACATTCGCCAAACAAAGCTTTTAGAAGCACAGCTCGATTTTTTCAAATAGTATGGCAAATAGGACAGCTAATATCATATTTTGGAAAGGCTGTTGATTTAAGGTCTATTTTATATAGTGGAAAACATTGCATAGGTTAAAAAATCGTATATAAAAGATAAAAGATAAGTTGCTGAATGATGTGTCACGTAGCAGATTGGAAGCAGCTGTAGTCTAAGACATCCCACTTTCTGGGTGTAGTCCTTGGAGATTTTCAAGGGTTGGTACTCCAAAAAGAAGAATCCTTTTGCAGGTGACTTACTGTCTTGAAAATAATGGGGAACGTCAACTTTTGTGACACACTAGCAGAGTTTACTCAAAACTAAAATGGGCAGTTTGTTTCTAAAGTATCTGTGTATTTATAAATGGTCAATAAAAGTTCTACTGGTATATTATTCTGTCTGAATCAAAAGCTGATTTAAAAGCTGCACAATAAAATGTTTGTTACGCAATTGTATAACTAATCAATTGAATTAATAAATACTTAAAGCTAACATAGATTTAAGAGTAAGACAATAATTGATTCACCTGTGTGCACACAGGGCACAAAAATCTCAATAAACATAATTTTTTCACATTTGAAAAAATATTGCAGTAAAAAATACATGTGTCTAATCAAATTTAAATTAGGGCATATGACAATTTGAAAGCCAGGATTCAAAAGTGCTTTTTTTAATTTGTCAATTAGTTCTAAAACTAGTGCTAAACTGTGTATTTTAATTTCTAAAGGCTCTGCATAAGGATACTGAGACAATTAAGTGTTAACCACATGCAGAAAACAAGGTGTTGGCATGTTTTTCTATTATCTGCAATAAAATGCACATTATATTTGCACATTCTTTCTACATCAAATGTAATAATACAAGTATATATAACCCTAAAATATAATACAACTGTATCTGCCCAATGATCTTAAAAAATAAATAAATCAGTGGATGGAAAATTAAGAAAACGTATCTCAAAGAATTCTATTTGAAGTATGTTGTTGTCTTTATAGCAGGGTATTTAATCCTGCAGTTTCTATTACACACAGACTTTTTAAATGCTTGCTGTACTGGAATTAACATCCACAGTTATGTGAATCAAACTCAAATAATTTTTTCAAAAGTCTGCTAATAAAAAGGAAGCATTACTCAAAAAAAAATAGAATGTTCATTATAAGTAATAAGTATAAGTATAAGTAATGGTAGTAAAACTAAACCACAGTGTGTTCACTGTCTGCAAAATTGCTATCAAAACATTTAGTATAAATGAAAATAAATGTACAAAATCAGACATAGATTCGGTAGGAAATCCTTAAGAACTGGCAGAGATTTACAAAAGAAAATTATTGTTATCATTACAATTGCAAATGTAAACATGAGCCACAATGTTGCTTACCTCTGTTTGATGCTGCTCTCTTTAATTCCCTACGCAGATTAAAAAAGAGACTGAATCAAGTATCATGTGCTGTAAACAGTGTCAGGAGAGAACTGCCTGCCAGGACCACTGTAATACAGAACAGCAAAAAGAAAAAGAGAGAAGAAGGAAAAAAAAAAAAAAAACTAGTCACATAGCTCTTATGTCATCATGGTGAGTTTGTGGTGTGGCATGCAAAATATACTGAGTAAGTGCAGGTGGAAGGCTATCAAAGTACAGCCCATCTGTTGCACCCTTCAAACAAAGAAATCAACAGAGTTAAAAAAAAAAAAAAAGACTTCTGAGAGTTTTATAACGTATATAGTAATCTACTATCCAAAGGATTGCTAAGGAATGAAAGACAGGGAACAAAGAAAGATACTATCTGTTTTCTCTGTAAACTACAGAAACCAGGCATTTGCAGCAGTCCTTGTCTCAGTCTAGCAATACTCTCAGCTAAGAAACTTTGACACATTTTAGATATTGTTTTTAGCATTCTTTGGTAAAGCATAATTCAGTGCAAACATACTATAAACTAAAATATTATTTACTTGACATAATGGGTTCCAGGTGGTTGATGTAGCCTTCACGTGCTCTGTGACATTATCACTTTCTAGTTTCCTACAGTTCTTTTCTGTTGGAAAACTTTTGTGTCTCCAAATCTTCTTTGGAAGGTGCCATTGCCTGACTCGTAAGCCATGTAGTAGTTGAAGGGCAGTGATGTCACTTGCAGTGATGTGGAGTAGTTTCAATTTTACTGCCCTAGAACTGCTGCACAGGACATTATCTTCCATCAGATTCATTTGCGACAGATTCTTTCAGAGTGACAAATGAGAGTAGGATTGGATCCATTATTTAATGAGCTTGTCATTTTAGGAAACATATAGGGAAGAGCCAGTATTAAAGGGGTTGTAAAGGTACAATTTGTTTTCCCTAAATAG
Source organism: Rana temporaria (assembly GCF_905171775.1). NCBI lineage: Eukaryota > Metazoa > Chordata > Amphibia > Anura > Ranidae > Rana > Rana temporaria. Next base: position 202,289,566 of record NC_053491.1, on the reverse strand, counting down.
CTTCCTTTACCTTAGTGCAGTCCTCCTTCACTTACCTCACCCTTCGATTTTGTTTTTAAATGTCCTTATTTCTTCTGAGAAATCCTCACTTCCTGTTCTTCTGTCTGTAACTACACACGGTAATGCAAGACTTTCTCCCTGGTGTGGAGTGTCGTGCTCGCCCCCACCCTTGGACTACGGGAGAGTCAGGACGCCCACTAACACACAGCTACTTTCTCTATCTGCAACTGTACAGGAGCGTCCTGACTCTCCTGTACAGTAGTCCAAGGGAGGGGGCGAGCCAGACACTCCACACCAGGGAGAAAGCCTTGCATTACTGTGTGGAGTTACAGACAGAAGAACAGGAAGTGAGGATTTCTCAGAAGAAATAAGGACATTTAAAAGCAAAATGGAAGGATGAGGTAAGTGAAGGAGGACTGCACTAAGGTAAAGGAAGCTAACAGTATTTAGGAAAGAAAAATTGTACCTTTACAACCCTTTTAATGCTAAGGAATGAGTCAAAGCAAAGTAATGTGTGGTTATCAAGCTGTAGCTAATTTTTATTCTTGCTGGTCAAAGAGTGCACAATTTTATAAATGACATAAGGTCCTACTTAAACTAAAGCTACTATTACTGATTATTATAACAAACTTTAAATCCATACTTACTTTATGCTATTGAGTTGCAGGGTGATGTCATAGCTTTCAAAAGCTGAACTAATAGAACAATGATCACAAATGAGTAGCACAATTTAGTGGAATGATGCGTTATGGTCACATGTTTACACACACACTGAATAAAGTATAATAATGTACTACAGTGCTACTAAATAATTAAACATATGACACCAAAAAAATGACTAAATAATGATCACTGCATATAAAAAGTCAATCAACCAAAAAGTATATGTTAAGTGAATAATTAATGCGCAGAAAATTAACTCTGATGGTGTTAAAACTTAAACAACAGTACAATGGTAATTGCAATAAACGTGAAACAAAAAAACATAAAAACCAGTCCCAATAGTGATTCGGTATGTGAACAAACACTAAGGCCCCTTTCACCCTTGTACAACCTGAATGTCGTGCAACTTTGCCCTGACTTTGCCGCATGACTTTGACATGACTTGAACCAATGCCTGTGTAAACTTGAGGTCTATGGACCTCAAGTCGCATTAAAGTTGGACAAAAGTATTGCAAGGACTACTTTAAATTAACTGCGATTTGAACTCGCACATATATGAATAGTACTCATTGGAAATCATGGGGTATGACTTTTCATGTGACTTTGCAGTCCCAAGTTGCAGGACAAGTCGCACATGTGTGAAAGGGGTTTTGCGTTATACAGTCTTACCAAAATAATTTTTTATACCAGTGAATGCTTATATAGTTGTGTATTTATGTTGCAACATAAATTTACTACATCTCTCCAGGGCTTTATTTCAATGGGAACACGGGGGAAAGCAGTTCCGGTACTTTCAGCACTAAATGCATGTAATGGTTAGGGATGCTGGATGGTCTATGATGCTGGTTGCTGAGGGATCTATTTAACTGGTGGGGATCTATTTTTGCTTGGGGGTCAATTGTTGCTAGTGTGTGTCTTATATTGCTGAGGGGTAAATCCTTGCTGGGAGGGATCTACTGTTGAGGTAGAGGTATATTGTTGCTTGCTGCTGGAAAAACTGTTGTTGTTGCTGGGGGGCTATTGTTGCTGATTGAATCTATTGTTCCTGAGGTGGTAGTTTGAAACAGGGAAGGCAGTGCTGCTGGGGGGGTATAATGTTGTGTAAAGGGTCTATTTTTGCGGAGGGTGGGATCTATTGTTGATAGGTGGATCTGTTATTGTTGGGGTAAGATAATGTGTCTGGGATGGGCTCTATTGTTGCTGTGTGGGGTCTATTTTTGATGGCTGCAGGGGATCTATTTTATTGCTTTTTTTTACCATCAACAAATTGCATAAAACCACAAAAATTGCATATACTTAACACCACATAATCATAATTGGTTGTGTATTCTCCAAAAGCGGTCATACTGGGAGGTAGGTAGGGGGTGGAACCAGGGGATGGTACTCAGAGGTGGGTGGGGGGTAGAGACACAGGGTGACTCAAAAGGGGGAGTTCCTGCACCTAGTATCTGAGAAAAATCCTGCCTCTCTCCTATGGTGGAGATAAAAAGGGGAGTCAAGAAGATGAGAAGAAGCAAAAAAACTGTTTATAGTTGCTTCCTACCATTTGTATATGCTGAACAGTGTAGGGCATTTTTCCAGCACACTGAGTGTATTTATAAACAATTTGTAGAATTATTTATCCAATAAAACTGAATGTACATGCGTGTTGTCCGCAAATGGGCAATTCTTGGCTAAATCAAATGTTATTATTTGGTCGAATGTTTTTCATTCATACCGAATAAAGTGAAAGATTATAGATTTGTTTTTATATTTATATGATCATCAGCGCCATCTAGTGGCCTAATGTGATATTTTCCTGATTCACTCTGTTTTGTATTAATGTGGAACATTTGAACTGAAGAGAAAAAGCAAGGCAACATTTTTTTTTTTTTGCCCCCAATCACACAGAACAAATGTACATGCAGTTTGACATAACAAATACTGTACTTTTTTTTTTTAATATATATAAATACATCCCTTAGTGTACACCAAAAGCAGGAGCCATATGCAGAGCTGAAACTTTTTTTTTACAGTCAAAAACTGCGTGGAAAAAGGAATAAGTGAGAGGAGAATATTTGTTTCTCCACTGTATTAGTGCCAGATAATATGAAGCAGACATTCTGAAATAGGTATGCTCATTTAAAAATACCTTAAATGTGTACTTGCCAACACCAAACACACTTAACATTTATGATGAATTGCTTACAGCACTTGTGAATCTATAATTGTTAAATAAATATTGTTAATAGCTGTTTAAACTTATTTGCATGTTTTCTTGTGAAAAAAAAACTTATTTGCACGTTCTATATTTTTTTTTTACTATACAATACATGTGCCTTCACTTAACATGTTGCAGCTTCCAAATGTCTGACTTTAATCAGTTTTTGTACTGATTGCTGTTCTTTCCATGGAAACTTGTCAAGAATGTGTGGCTACACTTTGATTTTAAGCTGATTTCCATTGCAGATAATGCTCCTGACCGCTTAGCTCTGTATTAGGTCAAAGTACTAGACAGCATCAAGGGAAGATGAAGTGTGAGATTCACTACTAAGAGAAATGATGGCCTCCAGCAAAGCCTAAAGCCTACAAGCATACAAGTTAACCAAATAAAATAATTTAGAAATAATCAACAAATGACTGTGTAGCATCAAACCCCTTAAATTACATTGTTTTGTTGATGATAATGATATGCTACGATGGGAAGAGTTATTTTGGATATAAGCTATAGTTGAATTTGAAAAAGATTTTAAAGCATTATTTTTTTCCCAGAGTGAAGACCACTTCTTGTTTTGATACTGGAGGCATAATAGTTAAAGAAACAGATGATTTGTACAACTAAAACATGCAATTGCATGCTACAAGGAATTGCACTAGAAGCTTTCTGAGGCAAGCTGGTACTTGTATGGCAATTCACATACTTGACATTACTTTATCAGTAAAAAAGTAAGTGTTGCTTTTCAGTCAATTACATATTTAGCAACAATTGCAATAGCAAATTGCAACACATATCTGATAACTTTCCTGCTATTATACAACCAATTCTGGCATATTAATTCCCTAAGTATATGAGAATCTATAGTGTTTTATAGTGTTTAATAGACATGAACACACTGAAATATTTTGTTTCGTAATTTAGTTTTGGTCCGAAAAATACATTTATTTAGTTACTCCCAAAATTCGTTTTTATTTATTTCGTTTTTCGTAAAAAAAATGCATTCGTCCGAAAATCTAAATTAGGTCGAATCTGTCATTGAAGGCTTATGGTGTCTGTCAAATGTTCTAAGAAGAAGAAAAAAAAATCGACAGAATCTTTAAAAAGAAAAAAAATTTGACTCTTCATGTCTCTCTATGTCGAATCTTCATGTCTCTCTATGTCGAATCTTGTCTCTCTATGTCGAATCTTTTCTCTCTATGTTGAATCTTTTCTCTTTATGTAGAATAATATTGGACTAATAGAGTTAAGGTTAGGCACAATTAAGATCAAATCTGTCATTGAAGGCTTATGGTGTCTGTCGAATGTTCTAAGAAGAAAAAAAAAAGAAAAAAGAAGATTCGACAAAAAAATTTTTTTTGGATTCTTCATGTTTCTCTATGTCGAATCTTCATGTCTCTCTATGTCGAATCTTTTCTCTCTATGTCGAATCTTTTCTCTCTATGTCGACTCTTCTTCATGTCTCTATAATGTCGAATCTTTTCTCTCTATGTCAAATCTTTTCTCTTTATGTAGAATAATATTGGACTAATAGAGTTAAGGTTAGGCACATTAGACCGCAACAAAAACGAAAATAAAGCATTTATTTATGTCGGATCTTTCGGTTTTCGTTCTCTGTGCTTTTCGTTATCGTTTGTTAAAACAATAACGAAAATACCTGAAATTCGGACGAAAATGCATTCGGACGAAAACGAATGCACGTGTCTAGTGTTTAAAGCCAATTTGCATTATGTTTCCAGCTGCCAGATTCAAGTAAAATATCACTAAAGAGCATGCCAGCATCATAACAAAATGAGAATACAAGAGTGCTGCCTATATGTCTAGATGTTATTAAAAAAAATTAAGCAGGGCTGTTTTTAGGGTAAAGAAAAAAAAACTGGGGCACTATTGACAGATCCGCTTTCAGCGGTCCGCCAGCTTAGCGGGAGATCTCTCCACTGATCTCCGCTGAGGCGGCGGATGACAGGACCCTCTCTGCTCACTGAGCGGGGAGGAGCTTGTCCAGCATCGCTGTCTCCTATGGAGAGATCGGACAAAAACGTCAGCAAGTCTGTTTTCATCAGATCTCACCCGATCTGATCCACCATGGACGGATGGCGACGTATCGCCATCCATCTGATTTTAGCGGATTGGGTCAGATGTCAGCAGACATGTCTCTGCTGACATCCGACGCTCCATAGAGATGGATAGAGCGACCATTCAGGTCCGCCGACAAAACTGACAGGCGGACCTGAACAGTCTGACTCTGTGAAAGGGGCCTTAGAAATGGTGGCTTGTATAAGGAGCTCCTAAGAATGGCCAAATGTGAAGTAGTCTTTATTTACTTTTGGATATAGTAAAAAAAAGGCTAACCAAACCCCTATCCATTTTTATTTTGCTGTCTGTGTCCCACAAAGAAGATGTTCCTTCACTTCCTCCTCAACGTTAGAGTAATTTCCATATTACTGTAGATAGTTGTCACTAAAACCTTGCTCCCATTGAATGATTAACCTTCACCTTCTGTTTCTGTGGGGATTTCAAAATTATAGATTACTCATGAGAGGGTGAATCTCTTTAACAAGGTCGCAGACAACAACAAGATTTTAACAGAGGACCTAACCCTTACTCCGCCAGCTGCATTGAAATGCTCACATATACTATTGTAATACATACAATATACAGTACTGTGCAAAAGTTTGCATAGAATTCTTTCAGAAATAGAAGTGTTAATAGTTTATTTTTATCACTTAACAAAATAGTAAATGTAAAGAAAGGAGATCCAAATCAAATCAATATTTGGTGTGACCACCCTTTGCTTTCTTTTATTTTCTTTTATCACGCTTATATATTAACATGGTTCGCCATTCCAGCTTCATTAGCAAAAAGCGTGGTGAAATAACTGGTGATGATTAGACATAAATCAAATCATGTCAAACAATTTACATTACATCTATATTGTCACACAGATTTTAACATACACAGAGATGTAAAGCTGCACCCATTGGGTAGGCATTAGTTCCCAAATAGAGCTCCTTACCTCTAAGGGTGTACAGAGGTAATAGAATAAAAAACTGATGCCAAATCATGGCAGACTGTACACGCACCAACCAACCGGGGAATCAACCCACAACTGGATCTTCCCCAGAGGGGGGTATATGGCCTCAAATAATCTAATGTAAACATGAATTGATGAGTTATGAGTAAAACCATAATTCCAAGAAAAAATTATTTTTAGTTTTACTGCAGTAAGCATAATCCCTTATCTTTTTATTATTATCATTATTGTACAGTCCTTTAGTCCTTAGGCAAACAAACTGCCTCCTACTACAGCCAAATATTAAACATTTTGACTAATCAGTCCATTTTTTCTGCACCTCAGTTCCTATTAAAAAATAGTGATATGGGTAGGTGACATTGGCGAAAAGGTGGCACCAACATCCCCGTAGGTAAGTATAAACAAGGGAAATTTTTGGCGGGATTTTGGAGGGTGCCGTTAGAGAAGAAGCAATTGCAATACTCCACAATGAGTATAAAATAACAACGTTTTTATTTACTGTGGTGTCTGCCGTCCATCATGCTCCGCCGCATCGCACCCCCCCCCCCCCCAATATGTAACCTGTGGCTTTGCCCTGTCTTTCAGTCCATGATTAACCTGTCTATGGTTCAGTGCACTTCACCCTCTATACACGTTATATTGTATCTATGCCGTTACACCAACTATCACCCCTCATTTAATTCTTGAATTAGGCACTCCAAGAACTTGTTTGTGTTACTCTATTCATCTTTGCTCCTATGCCGATCCCTACCCTCCATGCGGAGCAGAGGGAGACGCACATCCACTGATTGGGGCATGTCAGCTTCCGTTGCGTCTTCCCTCTCCCTGCCCACGGACCGTGATGCACTATGGGAACTGTAGTAACCTGAGCCTTATGCCATCCTTTTGACCTTTTGCGCATGCGCCATGCGGTATCTATGCCGGAGGCCCATGCGTGACGTCAGACGCTAATTGTACGTCATCTGCATGTCTATATATAGCGTCTCCATATCACATTATATTGCTAGACATACCATGGATAGCCATACTATGAAACTGCTGTATGTAAGGTATAAATATATACACCTATATAAAAATCTATTTTTTCTCTCTGAACCTTGTGGCGCTTTATTGCCATCTCTTATTATGCCTTAAATTTTAGTTCAGTTTTTCAAATTACATCACCTGCTGCCATCTGTGATAGTAACTCTATCCCCCACATTTTATGAGGGGGATGGGTGATCTGCAGCAGGTATATGGCCATCCCTATATATAAGATGACCTATTCTTTAGTATTATAACTACAGTACAACATGAACTTTATCTTCTATATCTATTTTCAAATCTTGATTCATATAGCCCAGACCCAAAGTCCTTATGAAATCTCTTTATCTCACTACTCATTTTACATCTCCCTCCACAGACTTGTGTCTGTCGTTCAGGCACCCGTGGTCCATTTCCAATTATTGTTTTTATTGATTTAAGTACGCTTACATTCTCCCCTGGCAAATATTATGACCTCATATTAGCACATTTTGAGTATGGCTTTTTGGCTGCAATTCTTCCATTAAGACCACTTCTGGTTTTCATCAGTTCTGTGCTGGTGGCACTGTAGGACAACTTCTGTAAAAAAGAGTAAGCATGACATGTCTTTCATCTGCTGCATTAAGTTTACTTGGCCAACCACTGCATCTACAGTCCTTAATGTTGTCTGATCAATGGTGTCTTCAATGCTGAAAAATACAGGCAGATACTTATCCATCTTGCTATACCATCAGGTAGGCATGTGATTGATCCTAAAATTATTTTTACAGCAGGACAACTACACCAGCCATACAGCAAATGTCATTAAGAACTATCTTCAGCATAAAGAAGAACAAGGAGTCCTGGAAGTGATGGTTTGGCCCCCACAGAGCCCTGATCTTGAACATCATAGAGTCTGTCTGGAATTACACGAAGAGACAGAAGGTTGGGGGACTGCCTACATCCACAGAAGAAAATGTTTGGAACAACCTACCTGATGACTCAATTCAAGTCATGTGAACAAACTCTGTGCGTACCTAGAAAAATTGATGGTCGTTTGAAGCCAAAAGGTAGTCACATCAAATATTACTTTGATTTTGCTTGTTATTCTGTTCGCTCACTTTGCATTTTGTAAATTTATAAAAATTAACAATGAAAATATGTTGTGTTGAAAGCATACTTACTTTGCAGCATTACTTTACACATGCCTAAAACTTTTCACAGTACTGTACTATATTGTTAAAAGTATTGGGACATGTGCCTTTACACACACATGAACTTTAATGGCATATCATTATCATATCTTAGTTCGTAGAGTTCAATATTGAGTTAGCCCACCCTTTGCGGCTAAAACAGCCTAAACTCTTCTGGGAAGGCTGTCCACGAGGTTTAGGAGTGTTCCTATGGGACCATTCTTCCAGAAGCACATTTGTGAGGTCAGGCACTGACGAGAAGGCCTGGCTCACAGTTTCTGGTCTAATTCATCCTAAATGTGTTCTATTTGGTTGAGGTGCAGGGCAGTCAAGTTCATCTACTCCAAACTTGCTCATCCATGTCTTTATGGACCTTGTTTGTGCACTGGTGCACGCACAGTCATGTTGGAACAGGAAGGGGCCATCTCCAAACTGTTCCCGCAAAGTTGGAAGCAAGAAATTGTCCAAAATGTCTTGGTATGCTGACGCCTTAAGAGTTCCCTTCACTGGAACGAAGGGGCCAAGCCCAACCCCTGAAAAGCAACCACACACCATAATCCCCCTTCCACCAACAGATTTGAACCTGTGCACTGGTCCAAATCTGGTCCAAATCTGTTGGTGGAAGGGGGATTATGGTGTGTGGTTGCTTTTCAGGGGTTGGGCTTGGTCCACTTTGTTCCAGTGAAGGGAACTCTTAAGGCGTCAGCAAGGTCCGTAAAGACATGGATGAGCGAGTTTGGGGTGGAGGAACTTGACTGTCCTGCACAGAGTTCTGACCTCAACCCAATAAAACACCTTTGGGATGAATTACTGCAGAGACTGAGAGCCAGGCCTTCTCGTCCAACATCTGTGCCTGACCTTGCAAATGTGCTTCTGGAAGAATGGTCAAATATTCTTATAAACACACTCCTAAACCTTATGGACAGCCTTCCCAGAAGATTAGAAGCTGTTATAGCTGCAAAGGGTGGGCCAACTGAATATTGAACCCTATGGATTAAGACTGGGATGCCATTAAAGTTCATGTGTGGCCTACTTAACTCCCTTCCTGGTTACTAAGTTTGACACAACACATAGTCCTCTATGCTCTATGTACTCAGTTGCCTGGCACTTTTTTCATTTATTAAGGGGTCTTGGAAACACCATGGGATCCTCCTTTCTCGAAACCCTAAACATTGCATACTTTGGGATACTTCCTGATTCTGAAGTAGATACATTTATAAAAACACTTCTCCATGAAATCCTATTCTGTGCAAAGAAATTGATAGCCAGGGGCTGAAGCTTGCGGGGGTCAATGCTTGCCTGCCCTACAAAATGTATATTTATCTTTATAGAAGGTGTCCCCCCCCCCCCCCAAATACAATAAAATATGGAACTGCTGGCTAGAACAAGCCAAGACTAGCGTATAATCCCCCTCTTTCATTTTCCCTGACCCAAATTCACTGGGATTAGTGTTGCGCAAGCCCAACTTGCTCTTCTTAAACTAATGATGTCATTTTAAACACTTAGGGCCAGATTCACAGAAGAGATACGACGGCGTATCTCCTGATACGCCGTCGTATCTCTGAGAGTATCTATGCGGCTGATTCATAAAATCAGTTACGCATAGATAGCCCTAAGATCCGACAGGTGTAATTGACTTCCTATTGATCTTAGGATGCAATACTTCGGCCCCCGCTGGGTGGAGTTCGCGTCGTTTTCCAGCGTCGGGTATGCAAATGAGCTTTTACGGCGATCCACAAAGGTTTTCGCGTTCGTTATGTCGTCGCTAGCCATTTTTTCCCGTCGCAAAGTTAGGCCTGCTTTAACATGGCTTAAATTTAGACGAGCCATGTTAAAGTATGGCCGTCGTTCCTGCGTCAAATTTCATTTTTTTTTTTTGCGTAAGACGTCCGGTAATACGAAAGTACGTTACGCACGTCGCCGTTCAAAAAAATTACGTCACTTCGCGCAAAGCACGGCGGGAATTTCAAAACGGAGAATGTGCAGTACATCCGGCGCGGGAGCACGCCTAATTTAAATGGTACACGCCCCATTTGAATTAGGCGGGCTTACGCCGGACGCCTTTACGTTACACCTCCGTAAGTTTACACGCAAGTGCTTGGTGAATCAGGCACTTGCGCTGAAAACTTGTTGCGGTGTAACGTATAGACGATACGTTACGCCGCCAAAGTTATATGTGAATCTGGCCCTTAGTATAAGCTGTAATTATATCACATTTATTTATGGAACATGTACTATAATGTAACGATGCCTCTTCATTGGGGGCCTATTCACCTGCATAAGTCTACATGTATTCCTGCCGTGACCTCTGTTTGTTCATACATGCAGCTGTGGTTATGTGCTTATCTTCTCCACATCAGTAATAATCAAGTCACAGACTGTTTTTGTTCCATACGTGTACTATCTTTACTATGCTGTACATTCTGTGCTGTTAATTATTTCAATAAAAATTCACCTTCCACCTTTTAATTATGCTTAGTGAAGTTTAAGAAACAAGTATTACAGTGCAATGTGGTGCATCGTGCCATCATATGTTAACAAAAGTCAACATTTGCATTTACCTATGCTCAACACACACACTAGTGTGAATGGACCCATACATACTGTATATAGCAATGAATGGAGGAGGAATAAATGATTAACAACAAAAGTAACACATGGGAAAAACTACATTAAAACCTGAGGTTTTAGGTCAGAGACTTAGGGGCAGATCCACGTACAACGGCGCATTATTACGCCGGGTGTAGCGTATCTAAGATACACTACGCCGCCGTAACGTACTTTTTTTTTTCAAATCCACAAAGAATCCGCCCCATAAGTTACGTGGACGCAGTGTATCTTTGGCGGTGTAATGGTGCGGCATTCAAATCTCTGCGATGGGGGCCTGTTTTATGTAAATACGTCATGACCCGACGTAAACAACGTTTTTTTTTAACTGCGCATGCGCCGTCCTTGGGGGTATCCCAGTGCGCATGCTCGAAATTAACCCGGAACAAGCCAATGCTTCCGACGGTGACTTCATTCTACGCAAATCCCTATTACGCAAATGACGGAAAAATTTCAAATTTCTACGCAGGAAAAACGGCCATACTTAACAATGAGTACGCCTCATAACAGTAGCTTTAAATATACACCGGAAAAAGCCGAACGCAAATGACGTGAAAAAATGCGCCGGCTGGACGTACGTTCGTGGATCGCCGTAACTAGCTAATTTGCATACTCAACGTGGAATTCGACGGAAACGCCACCTAGCGGCCGCCGAAAAATTGCATCTTAGATCCGACGGCGTACTAAGACGTACGCCTGTCAGATCGACCCGAGATGACGAGGGCAATTTAAAATTACGCCAGCGTATCAATAGATACGCCGGCGTAATTCTTTTGTGGATCTGCCCCTTAGTACTTAGTAGGAAAACCTAAATACATAGTAGTAACATTAAAATGATCTTGTTTATCATGATTCAGGTCTGGGTGGGGATAGCAAATCTGATTCCCCAATTCTCAAGACACTAAAGAAACATATACTGCTTCCTGTTAGTACACAACACTTACCCTGTTACACTGGGGCAGATTCACATAGAATTACGCCGGCGTATCAGCAGATACTCCGGCGTAACTCCGAATCTAAGCCCGTCGTATGTCTAAATGTATTCTCAAACTGAGATACACTTTAACATGCCTAAGATACGACGGCCAGCGCCGTCGTATCTTAGGGTGCAATATCTACGCTGACCGCTAGGTGGCACTTCCATTGCGGTCGGCGTAGAATATGCAAATGACTAGTTACGCCGATTCACCAACGTACGCTTGCCCGTCGTAGTGAATTTACGTTGTTTCCGTAAGAGATACGCGGCGTAAAGATAAACATGCCCCCTAGGTGGCATATCCAATGTTAAGTATGGCCGTCGTTCTCGCGTCAAAATTTGAAAATTTTACGTCGTTTGCGTAAGTCGTCCGTGAATGGCGCTGGACATTTACGTTAACGTCGAAACCAATGACGTACTTGCGACGTAATTTTGCGCAATGCACGGCGAAAAATTTAGAAATGGAGCATGCGCAGTATGATCGGCACGGGAACGCGCCTAATTTAAATGATCCATGCCCCGTACCTGGATCATTTGAATTAGGCGGGCTTGCGCCGGTGGACTTTACGCTACGCCGCCGCAACTTTACAGGCAAGTGCTTTGTGAATCAAATCACTGATCCAGTTTGAAACCGCTGACTACACAAATAGGCTTGAATGGATGATTGCACATCACTCCTGATACAAGCCAGTTTATTATTTTGTTGAATTCAAAAACAATTATTATTTTGAATCCTTTTTTTTATTTCATTGCAGTTTTACTACCAGCACTGTCACCATTTTGTGTCACCTTTCCCTACATTGACTGATAACATTGATATCAACTGGTAGTACCAGCTGCACCAGGTATCATTATGACTTTTCAAGACAAATGTCTCATTGTGACTTGGCCTCTGTCACAAACAGATGCAGTGGGCAAAGGGCAAAGTTTATTCTTAGGTTAGTGAATAGTTCTCTACCAGCCCTGCCTGTGCTTAAAAAACACTGAACTGAATGTCACCAACACTTAAAAAAAATCTCAACCTGACTCAAGGTACACATTTTTGTTTTTTACTTGCCGTTGGCTGACAAATATCCTTCATGCTGCTGCTTGTTTAAAATACTATTCTACACGTATTACACCACAGAGAAAAAAGATTTTTCTTGAAGTGGCAAATTCATACATATATTCCCCAATACATAATGAGAAGGAAAAATAACTTTTTGTTTTGTAAAACAAGAACCTTTGGAAAAAAACTAACACAAATACTCCAAGGCGTGTCTTCATTTGCACAAACAGCAAAAATTATTATATATTTTTATATTTTCACTTCTTCTGGTGGTTAGTATTTAATACACATTCTTAAGCCCAGTGAACACTTTTATATATGTATAAAAAAATGATTATGTATTTATTTTTTCCTTTACAAGTAGTAGATAACTAGTAAATGAAAAAAGAAATACATAATCATTTTTATATAAATATACAAATGTGTGCACTGTGCTTAAGAATGTGTATTTAAATTGTGACACTACTTGTATCAAAAACTAACAACCAGATACAGTGAAAAAATAAAAATATATAATTATTTTTGCTGTTGCTGGAAATGAAGACACACCTTGGAGGATTTGTGTTAGTTTTTTCCAAAGGTCTTATTTTACAAAACAAAAAGTTATTTTTCTTTCTCATATTATTCTTAAAACACCTTAACACATGTCAGTGTCACCCAACACTGACTTCTTTTAAAAAAACAAAAATAAATTGTGAAGTACATTTTTCTTGGTAGCTTTCTTAGCCTTACTAGTTTTTCCAAAAGTGCTTCCCATTCTGTTCCACACATGTTATTCTACTTTGACAAAAAAAAAAACCTTCCTCTTGCTGCATCTCATTCAAATACAAATGCAGTGTCCCAAAGCAGACTTCTGTACAACTAGTTAAACAAAAATATGGAAAAAGTAATAAAGAATAACTGTTCTACTTTTTTCTGGACAAAATTGTTGTCCACATTCTTGAATGGTATTATTATTATTTTCAAAAGGTTTCATACTACAGAATGTAGAGAATTACACTTGGATCCAGTTAAAAACTATTACTACAAAAAAAAAAAAAGACTATTATTTAACACATATGTGTCTTGTTTGGGGAATAAGTGAGGCCTATTTGTTTCTGCTTGGTGGTTGAATTTTTTTTTTTTTTTTTTCTTGAGTTATTTTAGTCATTTAGATATTCTCATAATTATTATTATATAGGATTTATATAGCGCCAACAGTTTGTGCAGCGCTTTACAGTGTAGCGGGGGGACAGTACAATTACAATACAGTTCAATACAGAAAGGACAGGGGGGCCCTGTATGTCGAGCTTACAATCTAAAGGGAGGGGGAGGTGGTAAAAAAGGTAATAGCTGCAGGGGGTGATCTGATAGAGATGGCTTAGGTACAGTTATTAGGTGGATGTGGGATGGGTTTCTCTGAATACATGAGTTTTCAGGGAGAACCTAAAGGCAGACAGGGTAGGGGCTGACCAAACATACTGGGGCAGGGAGTTCCAGAGGATCGGAGAGGCTCTGAAAAAGTCCTGGGGGTGAGCATGGGAGGAGGTAACAAGGGAGCTAGATAGTAGGAGGTCTTGGGAGGAGCAGAGAGGAAGATTTGGGTGATATCTGCAGATGAGGTGATGTAGCTGGGGGTGATGTTGTTGATAGTCTTGTATGTTTTGGTTAATATTTTGAATTTTATACGACGGGGTAAAGTAAGCCAGTGAAGGGATTGGCAGAGAGGAGCAGCAGTCACGGATCGGTTAGTAAGGTGTATGAGTCTAGCAACAGCATTCATAATAGACTGAAGGGGGGATAGCCTGTGTAAGGGTAGGCCCGTGAGGAGAGAGTTGTAGTAGTCAAGGAGTAAAAAAAGTTGTTATATTATGTTGTTAGTCAGGAAGGGGTGAATTCTGAAAATGTTGCAGAGGTTAAAAAGAAAACTATAAACAATTTAAAAAATGCTTCCTTTATATTGGATTTATTCTTTGAAATTTAAACTATTGTTTAAACTCGTGTGAAACTGTTGAGAGATAACTCGTCCACTCATTCAGTGGCTTAAATCTACTAAATTACTTGAGGGTGTTCACTTAAGAGATGAATGTTAGTAAATATGATTCAGTTAAATGCCCAATCATGTGTACCTGTTCTTTGGTAAATCAGTGCCATTGCTCTTATTACATACAAGTACAGAGAAAATTTAATAAAAATCTATGACATTGACAGTTTCTTATAGCCTACCTGCAAATTAACATTTACTAGTTTTATTTATTTATGAAAAAATAAGTGTTGTAATGATCCATTTGGTAGTGCTTTAAATAGTAACTTAAACCATTCACATAATTCCATGCTCAGAGGGAGCACAATGTATTATCATGCTACCATTGTATTCACCAAGGCCAATTTGATCAGATCCCATTTCACCTCAAATCTTTGGATCATAGAATGAAAACTGCATTCCCTGGAGGAGACTCATGAAGACACAGGAAAACCCTGTGGAGATAGTGTCGCAGGTGGGTTTGAAACCCCTGATGATAGAGCATTGTAAGGCAATATTGTTAACGACTGACTATGCTGGACAATATAAATATACTGTGAATTATTAAAAATGTGAAAGACAAAAATATTGCTCTATTTCAAACAAACATAATCCTTAGAAACAAAGACAGTTTCCACAATTAAAGCCATTATGTAGATTTATTCATCAATTCAATGTAGAGATAGATCCCCCGAACATCCGCTCTAGAATTAGAACACATGATTTACAATAAATAGCAAATAAATTGCCGTAAAATTGGATTATTGGATTTAGAAAGGACAGACTGGAAATCATGTAGTTACTATGTAAGAATTCTAATTGCAATGTCAGTCAGATATAGTAGCCGATCAAGTGATTGAAAAAAAAAAACAGATTGGACAAGAAGTACATTTTCGAAGTGTATGTTAAAGGGAAGAGTAGGTGTTGATATGCTGGTCCTATGGTGTAGTTGGCTGTGGAAATTGACTTATGTTCCAATAAAATTTAAAATGCATGTTTGACAGTTCTTTGTTGACTTTTTCCAAACCCAATGTGTTAGAAGGTGAACTAATTAAGTGCATAACAGAGATAACTTCCAGAATACTGAAAACTGCAATATTTAGTTCCAGGACCTGGCAATCTGATTCCATAGTTTGTGTACTAAACGTTGTGTGCCAAAATAACTTGTTGGTTTGTTCCAAGTTATTGATAAAAGTTTCCACATTACTGAAATTCTAGAAAAGAACAGTTTTAACAGAATACGTTGCTGTTATATTTACAATCCACTTCTACAGTCAGAATGATTACAATTTTGTTTTTGTTGAAAGAAAATTATGTTTTCTTGGCTAAACTACCTGACTGGGTAGAAGAGCTGGGAATCTGCATTCCATGTCAGACTGCTAACCATGCTATGTGCTGATTGAGGAAATAATATACTTTGTTTAGTCATGTTAATGTTAGTCAGATCAGTACTTCACTCTATCTAACCAAAAAAAAGAATTGTGGATGTGGATACAGAAGTGGAAATAGCTGTGTTTTCTTCTTAAAAATGTCCAGAGTAGTGACAGCCGTATTCCAGGTGGCCATCTTAGAATGCTGAATACACCATTTAGTTGTCTCTATAGTCGATGTGGGATCTTGTGAAACCTCTTGACTTCAGAGTAAGGCTAATCTAGACGTAGAGCCAGGACACCCCTTGGTCTCCTTCTTCAGATAACATAACCATGCCTTAATTCAACCAGAGAACCACATTTTCTGTATTCCCCATATTGCTATATTGTTTTATGAGAAATGGTAGTGGTACTGTGTTGTGGAAACAGTAAAACCTGAGCAAAGAGTAATGGAAGGGTGGTAGGTGGTCAGAATACACCTAGACAAACAAGTTTATCCAATCAAGGTTGAGAATAATCATGGTATGGTGATAGTGGAATATGCAATGGGGTTGATTTACTAAAGGCAAACAGACTGTACTTTCCTTGAAATTTTCCTCACAGCCTAACGAATGAGGTGAAACTCAGCTGACTTCCATCATCCAATCGTGTGCAAACAAAAACAGTTTTTTTTCCCTCCTTGAACATGATTAGATAATCTTTGCAAAGTGAAATTCCAACACATTCATTAACCCTCCTGGCGGTATTCCCGAGCGTGACTCGGGGTGGATTTTTTGTGCTAAATTCGGTAACCCGAGTCACGCTCGGGGTAGCTATGCAGAGCCTGCAGCGCGCGCTGGCTTACCTTGTTCCTGGATCCAGCGATGCCACCGCGCTGTGTGAGCGAGCGGGTCCTCGCTCGATTCACACAGTGTCCTCCTGTGCCGCCGCTCTCCGTTCCCTGCGACGTTAAGACGCACGGGGGCGGAGATCGGCACCAAATTCAAAAAGGTAAACAAACACTATACATACAGTATACTGTAATCTTATAGATTACAGTACTGTATGTAAAAAATACACACCCCCCCTTGTCCCTAGTTGTCTGGCCAGTGTCCTACATGTACTTTTATATAATAAAAACGGTTCTTTCTCTCTGCAAACTGTATATTGTCCATAGCAACCAAAAGTGTCCCTTTATGTCAAAAATGGTTTTAGATCAGCTAGAAAACAGCGATAATAAATTATAATCACCTGCAGAATTGTGCGATAGCGATTTGTGGGGAAATTTGTCATAAAAAAAATAATAATGGCAGCAACAATTCTGCAACTGAGCAAATTTCAGTGATTTTGAGTTGATTACATTATTGAATAATTTTTATTAGAATTATATTATTATTTGCTATAATTATTTATAATTATTTATTATATTATAATTTATAATTTTGTTTTTAAAAAAATGTCATACCCGGGATGCCTATTAGACTCTGGTTTGGTCAGATTTAAGTGAGTTATTCCTAAGAATTACAGGCCTACAGTATAAAACGCCAAATTTCCTTGCAAATAATGGTACCGCTTTCAGCATCTTTTTTCTGAAATAATCATACCGCCAGGGAGGTTAAGCTCTGGGAAAAACTCCCTTGCAGTGTGCAACTTCCGTTGCAAAGTGAACAGCTGGTTTGCCCTTAGTATATCAACCCCAATGACAGGCCAGAAATGCCTCGTGGTGGTGAAAATGACAAAGAATCTGAAATAGAGTAACAGTTATGATGGAGGGGCCTCATCAGGATAGAAAATATCCCCAATGGAAACACTGACAGAAATAAAACACTATCCTGATGTAGCGCTACCCCCGCAGGAGCCGCTGATTTGTTATTGGGATCGGCATATTGAGTTACCTTAATGTGGCGTATGGGTGTAGTTGGAGAACAAAACAGTGAGCGAAGGTCCAGACAGTGAATAAAGGGTTTCCAATGCTTTATTTCCAGGCCAAACACGGCCAACATCAACATCAAATGGGAAGAGCAGGTTGATGAAGAAAAGGGAGAACCTTGCAGTGTCAGGCCCAGATATTAATTGAGCAGTCCTTGCTCAACAGAGTACCAAATTATTATTCGTCGCCACTCTAGTTGGAGTGGGCAAAGTGCCCCCGGACAGCCCCCTCTCACAAGCCTGGCAGCCGAAGTGTCACTTAGGATTTGCTGGGAGGAACAGATCTCTCTCACAGACCTGGCTCTAGGGCCTCTGCCACAGGCCAATTACTTTAGGTGAGCTAGATGAATAAATGGAGCGAATTCTCCCAGTAGGCTTTAGTATAGGTCACCAGATGACAGCAAAACGTACCTGTCAACATTTTGGTCACCAGATCCCCGATTGGTTCGTTCAAGCCCTGTTGGAAAACCTGCCTCTGAGTTTCCCTCAAGCCGACCCCCCAATCGAACGGCACCCAGCCTGGGATCCTCTCAATAGAACTGGGGACCCAGTAAGTCACTGGAGTCCCCTTTTACCTCCGGATGAGGGTTTGTGTAGACTGCAATTCTGGCCTGGTAGGCCGCGCTGGCGGGGTCCATGGATGCGCGCACCCTGAAGGTGGATGCCGCACCTGGAACCGGGGACCCCGCAAAACTTGCCTAGCACATGACACCTGTTGCAGATATACCCCTCCCCAGCATGCCTTGCGAGGAAGAAACTTCTCTAATTGGCTGCTGGGGAAAGTTGCGCTGCCAGAACCCCTCTGGCGCCAACTGCTGGCCAGGGATGGTATTGCATCCCTGGAGCACAGACTGACCCAGTGGACGTTTCTGGAGTGACAGAAGTCCCAATTTAGCAAATTGTAAATGGAAGCAAAATAACTCTCCCATTCCCCACTAACTTTAGCGTAGTGCCCATACTGAAAGTAAGGGGGCACTACACTGATAAATCTGTTCCCCCTATTTTTTGCCCTGGCGTCACAGCAGCAAAAAGTCACAAAAAAATCTCAGTTGAGTCACAGATGACAATAAAAATGTAGCATATATTATAGCCCTTAATCACTGTTCAAAGCTTAAAAATGTTTTTCTGAAGTCTGGCTTTTAAACACCAGATCATTCAATGCGCAAAGCACACTAGTCAAATACTTGGTATACTTGGTATACTTCGTATTTGTGTACAAAATGTGTATGAATCTATATTTTTCTTGGTCAGGTGGTATAGTTGGTTTTTCAGAGAAATCCTGGATTTTGGTCCTCTGTCTCCATGTCAGAAACAGTTTTGGAGTAGGTGAATCATATATTTGATGTTCCAATTTATCTTTTTAAAGGTAAGATGTTATGTAACTAATGCTATATTGACACTTCCCCCACATTTTATTAAGTACACATCCTGTCTGTTTTTAAAATGTGCCTTAAGAAAAATTCTGTTTTAAGTATAATTTGAATAAGCTTCTTTATGAAAAGGAGAAAGAACACTTTGTGGTTCACTAATTACAATTATAGTGAAAAACACATAACTTTATACGAGTTATGTAAAATGTCTATATAAAAAAGGACCAAATTTCAAGGAGTGGAAACTGCATTTATTTTTCTACATACTCCCCTGTTACATTTATACACTTATTCCAGAATTTAACTAATGCTTGGAAGGCTTCAGCATGGAAAGATTTGTCAGTACGCCTGAACCATCATAGGACAGCCTGCTTCACTTTGTCATCAGTGCTGAAATACTGACCTCCAAGGAACCAAATTTTATGATAGGTAATGCGTCAGTTATCTAGGATCAGGTGTTCCACAAGCTGAATGCTCACAGGAATGACTGCTGTGAGCTGGGAACCACCAGGGCCGGGATGGTCACTAAACAACGTACAGCCATCTTTGAAACGTTTACACCATTCAATCGTCTTACTGCGGCTGAGCGTCTCATAATCATAATGTGCTTGAAGTCTTTTGTAGATATCCGTGGGTTTTTTGCCTTCATTCACAAAGAAATTTCATTACCCCATGCTGTTCCATGCACTAGCACTTTTGTCTGCCATCTTGATTAACGGCCCCACAACATGTGCGGCCTGTCAGTAATAGAACACACTTGCCACCTACCATCCCTTTTTTAAACTTGTAAAATTAAAAGTCCCAGTTTGACTTAAACCACCCTTGTTTCTTTCCCACGAAACTGGTAAGTTTTTTTTTTACATTGATGGATTAAATAATGTAAATGTCTCATCTTCTTTTGATTTTGATAGGAATAAACCTGGCTAAATCTCTATCTCCAGCTTTATGAGTGCATGGTAATGAACTGTTGTAATTCTAATCATTTCTGATGATGTCTTATATTTGAAGTCTAATAAATATGTTGAAACTTGTAACGTTAAAGGGTTAGTTCACCTTTACCAAAAAACAAACAAAAACAAACAACTTTCTATGCAGGTAAGGGGCCCCTGTAGTTAAAAACAAACTGTGAGGGGGTTTAAGTAAAGTTGCATAATGCTCTTGCTATAGGTGTAGACCATTTACGTGCCTACCAAAGCCTGGCTGGAAAACAGAGATGACATCATCACTTCCTGCCTTGTTGCTAGCGGGTTACTAAGACACTCACAGCTGTTACTGCTTACCCTCACCATCATTGAAGCAAACTCTCAAAATCCACAAATGCGTGGTTGACTATTTCCCTCATCGCAGCATCACCAAGCTCAGACCTTGCAACATGGGGAAGCTAGCACTTGTGAGCGGGGTTGAACCGGTTACACAGGAGGTCTGGTGCTAGAATTATTGCTTTTGCTCTGACATTCACGGAAATAAATCACAAGTGTGGTGTGAACACTGTTTACATATATGTGCAGGACTTAAATATGTGTTTACCTTGGCGTGCGAACACAGGGGATCGGGGGGCACTTTGAATTTGAATTATTATTATTTATTTTATTTAAAAAAAACTTTTTTTACTGTCTAATTTTTATCACTTTTATTGCTATAATGGTGGGGCAGGAGAAACCGGAAAGGCAAACCAGTAGCTATTTAGCTACTAGAATTGCTTTTACATAAAAGTGTATTGTCAGCTGAAAAAAAGATACCAGGATGATGTCTGTAGCTGTGGGCATTTTTCCGGTATAACCAGGACGTCATATGACATCCTACAGGTGGGAAGTGGTTAACTTTGGCCAAAGCTGCACAGTTTATTTTTATCTACAGAAGCCCCTTACCTGCATAGGCAGTTTTTTTGGTAAAGGTGAACTAACCCTTTAAAGCAGGGGTGTCAAACTCAATTTCATCGTGGGCCGCATCAGCATTATGATTGCTCTCAAAAGGGCTGGTTGTATCTGTAAGATTAGACGTCCAGCGCATCTCTTCCTCTTTACATTCGATGTCAAGAGCCACCCCACCAGGGGTCAAGTCCTGGGGAAAAAAGTGTGGGAACTCCCAACCAAGATCCCCCACCAAAAAAAAAAATGATACGCTCATATGCATGTTTTTTTTTCCCATCCACTGTACCTTAGTAATCCTTTATGTTACTGGCCGCTTTAAGCAAGTTCTTTCTAAATCCCACGATAACTCGCGGCAGACCTCCGCAATGTCTCCTGGGAACAATGACAAAAGGTCCCAGGAGACATTGCGGCATCAAGGAAGTGACGAAATACCTGCACACTACCAGATGAATCCATATACAGGAAGCGGCCAGTAACTTAAAGGATTACTAAGGTTCGCCTGCCCCTGACAGTGACTCGAGCTGGGCATCGCCGCTTAGTGAAGGATTGGCTCGGGCGGCTCGGCTGCTCTGGCTGCTCTAGTCCTGCAAAGGGAACTGCGTTCCTGCTGTGAAAAAAGTGCAGGAACTCCGTTCCCACGCGTTCCTGCAGGACTTGAGCCCTGCACCCCACCATCAGAAGTTGAGTCCCTCACTATCATTTAGATCACAGTGCACCCCCCTTTCCTTATGTTGCTGCTGGGAAGAAGCTGGATGCATTGCTTGAAAGAAAGTAAGGGTCTGGATTAGGACCAGAGAAGGGCTGGATCTCTCCTGCAGTTTCAGGAGGGGTGCAAGGGCCACATATAATGGCCTGGAGGGCCGGATTCGGCCCACGGGCCTTGTGTTTGACACCTGTGCTTTAAAGGAACAGCATGTGCCCAGTTTCCCTCTGGTGTATCTGATGCTTTTTTATCTAGTATTAGCATCTTTGTTTGAAGAAGATTCTTGAGCAAGTAATTGTTGAGACTTTACATTTTTTTTTCTTTTATTGACGGGCACTGACTGTAACAAAGAATATCACACAAATAACTTCTATAAAGCATGGAAAAAGTGTGTTAGTGCCAGATAAAGAGAATAACTCTGGTAGAAATGTTTAAAGCAGTCCTGAATGGACTATATGGCCTCGTACACACGGCCGAGGAACTCGACGTGCCAAACACATCGAGTTCCTCGGCCAGTTCAGCACTGAAGCCGCCGAGGACCTCGGCGGGGCGAGAGCTCCCATAGAACAACGAGGAAATAGAGAACATGTTCTCTATTTCCTCGCCGAGGTCCTCGTCGGCTTCCTCGGCCGAAAGTGTACACACGGCCAGTTTCCTCGGCAGAATTCAGCCAGAAACTCGGTCGGAAGCTGAATTCTGCCGAGGAAACTGGTCGTGTGTACGGGGCCTATGGTGTGAAATGTGCAGACTGCTATTGCTCACCCAAAACATACTTTTTTTTTTCGTACAATAGTTTTTATTGAGAGGAATTTTCAGAGTACAAAAGTAGAAAACACTCACATGTATTCCCATGAAACATCCGGGAAAGTTAAACAACATTAACAACTCCAAAGATAAGCAGATTAAATCAGAGTAGAACATATGAGTATGGGTAAGACATTCACAGTGCAACATCAATTAAAGCAGGATAGGGGTACATGGTACATGAGTCCCCACCCTCGTATCATACTCAGAGGAATACATGAAGGAGTACAGTGGGGGGAGAACAGGTGGTGAGAAAGAGAGTCAGGGGGGGGGGGGAGAGGGGGAAGGGAGTGAAGGAGAGAGGAGAGGGAAGGGGGGGGGAAGGAGGTGTAACGCCACTGGCGTTATCCTCTCTGCATCGAGCGCAGCCGTCCATCCTGCAGACAGCTGCGCTCCATTTCTCACTCGATGCGCGTCATTTCCGGCGCGCCGAGGCTTGCGTTCCACGCTGGAACGCGGAAGTGCGACGCGCCGTCCACGGCTTCTCCCGCGCTCCACGGGCTATTTAAACCTCCAGTAATGACGGCAGGATGTGCTGCTATTTTGCTGTACTCCTGCCGTCACCTGGAAACGCTGACAGGACCTCTGGACCGCCACTACCTGGACCCTGGAGACCCCTCTTGGCATCAACAGCACCTCTAAGCCCCAGCCATCAGCACACCAGGAACTGCCCAAAGGCTCAGGCTATCTCCAATACACGCATCTCCAGCTACAGGCATCTCCACCTAGAGTCATCTGTACCTACAGCCTGGACTTCTAACCACAGCCAGCCATAACCTGGGAACACAACCCAGCCTGGAAAGGTCTCCAGAACCGCAAGTATCTTATTAATAATACCTTAAACAGTCATACTGTGAACCACTTATTGTGTTTTCCTATAGGATTTGGCTTACTAAAATATTACATTGCTTGTCAGAACTTTCCTGCTACTTATCTGAGTACTGCAAGTCATTACTGCCGCTTTTTCATTACCTATATCATTTACCATAGACTCATGCATTAATCCTGCCTGTATTCAAGTCACAGCCTAGTTATTTACCCAGACAGTCACTTCTTAACATTATTCCTAATTTTTTATATCTGCTAATACATAGCTTATGAAGTAATAAGCATTCATGATTAAGTTGATTCTCCAAATAGAGGTTGTGATGAACTAAACCCTAAACTCTTTGACCATACAAGAGAGTGAAGTAGTGGTTTAACCCTGAGAAACCTCCGCAGCTGAGATCCAATTAAATCATAATTAAACTCATACGCAGGAGCGTTACAGGAGGAGGATGGGGATGGGAAGAAGCGCGGGGGGGGGTTGAGATGGACACTCGTGGGAACATTGTAATTATATTCTTATATAGGTAGTCGTTTAGAACATATCAAAATGAACATGGCATGAGGAAGACATTTCAAATTCACCCGTTCACTGCGCTTTGAACCAGTCAGTCCAGGGCCTCCACTGGGTATCAAATTTCGCTCTCCTGCCTTCTCTGTTTGCTAATAGGGATTCAAAAACGTAGTTGCTTCTGGTGGTTTCTAGGACCTCAGAAACATTTGGTACTGTGTGTGATTTCCAATTCCTAGTCAGTAGCAGTCTGGCCGCTAGCAGGATGTGTGTGACTACGATTCGAAAATCTGGGGGGAAACCCTCGATTCCCAAGTTCAGTATCGCCAGTTCAGGGTTGGGGGGTGTTAGTATACCTGTTATACGAGAGATGCATCTAAAGATACCTCTCCAGTAACTCGTGAGGTGTTTGCAGAGCCAGAAGACATGGAGAATACTGCCTATCTCTCCGCAATCTCTCCAACACAGCGGGGAGGCCGAGGGGTAGAATTGG
Organism: Rana temporaria; assembly: GCF_905171775.1. Classification (NCBI taxonomy): domain Eukaryota; kingdom Metazoa; phylum Chordata; class Amphibia; order Anura; family Ranidae; genus Rana; species Rana temporaria. The sequence goes on along the minus strand of NC_053491.1, from coordinate 202,264,992 downwards.
GCTATACGATATGGGGTTAGGTACCACCGTAGGGCTATCTTTTGGGACAACTCCCAGTGATTAATGCATCTGGAGGCTTTGTATATATGCTTAAATGAAGACTTCCATTGGGTCGGGGAGAATGTTTTGCCCAAGTCCGTCTCCCATTTACAAAACGGGGGGGTCATTTTAAAAAGGAGCTTGTCCTGGAACAGGTTGTAGAAAAGGGAGACTCCCTTGGGAGGGAGAGTTGTTTTAGTGTAAAATTGCCATATGGCGTCATGAATCAGTACATTGCGAGACTGTAATGAGTGGAGAAAATGGGATGCCTGCGAATGTCTGAAGCTGTCCATTTGTGACAGGCCATATTCCGCGGCTAGTACGTCAAAGGGTTTAAGTACATTCTGACAGTATAGGTCCTCAACCTGGGTAATGCCTTTGGCGGCCCAGCTGGAGAAGGAAGTATGTGGTATTGCAGCTGACAAGGTTTCAATAGGAATTGGTACAGAGACAGAACTAGAGGACGTGTATGCCAGGGTGCGCAGCTCTCTCCAGGCCAACATGGTGGCCTGGAAAGTCAACGGTAGTTGACGCAACGGAAGAGGTCTCCAGGCGTCAAGTATCAGGGCACTGTAGAGGTCCTTGGTCGGGCTGAGGGCTCTCTCTATACTACACCAAAGGATGTCAGGGGTCGGGGATATCCAACGTCTGATCTGGGCAAGTATAGCTGCTCGGTGGTAGTCTTTGAGGTCAATCAGGCCCATGCCCCCCACTGATCTATGTGTAATTAACAGGGACTTTGCGCATCTAGGTCGCTTGGTGCCCCATATATAGCGATTGAGGGTGCCGTTGAGGGCTCTGAGGTGGCTGCATTTCAGTGGAATGGGGAGTGTGCGGAAAATGTACAAGATTTGGGGGAGAAGCAACATTTTGAAAGGGGCCAGGCGTCCTGACCACGTCAATTCGACCCTGGCCAGACGAGCCACCTCCTTAGAAATTTTTTCTATTAGAGGGATGTAGTTGGCATCTGCTAGTTTCGCTGGGTCTGTTGTGATTTGTATCCCCAAGTATTGTATAGTGGATGCGGCCCAGGAGTATGGAAAAGAAGTTTGTAGGCGGGATTGGAGGGAAGGAGGGAGGTTGAGACCCAGAATAAAGGATTTAGTGTAGTTAATCTTATAGTAGGATATGCGGCTGAATTCTGCGAGGACTGTGTGTGCCTGAAGAAGGGAAGAGACTGGAGAGGTTAGGAAGAGTATAATGTCGTCCGCAAATAGGCTTATATTATGGGATCGGCCCGCTAACACAAACCCTGGGATATCTGCATGAGCTCTAATTTTTTCTGCAAGGGGTTCTACGAGTAAGTTAAATATGGAGGGGGATAGGGGACACCCCTGTCTAGTGCCATTGGTTATGTTGAAAGTAGAGGAGAGCATACCTGAGGTATAGACCTGCGCACAAGGCGTGGAGTAGAGTGCCAGAATTGCCGACAGAATGGGGCCTGAAAACCCAAATTTCTCCAGTACCCGGGTCATATATCCCCAGTGTACCCTGTCGAACGCCTTCTCCGCATCCAAGGAGAGGAGCAGAGAAGGCGTTCGAGAGGCCCCCGCGTGGTGGACCAGGTCTATCACCCTTCTAGTGGCATCTGAGGACTGTCTACCAGAGGTAAACCCTGTCTGATCCGGGTTGATCAGAGAGGGCAGGATTGGGAGCAGTCTGGATGCTAGGATCTTAGCATAGAGTTTCACGTCTGTGTTAAGTAGGGAGATGGGGCGAAAATTTGCGGGCGTAGTAGGTGTCTTCCCCGGTTTTGGAATAGTCACAATAAAAGCATTAAGCATTTCACTTGGGAAGGAAGCAGAGAGCATCGCTTCAGAGAATATTTTACCTAAAGCAGGAGCTAAGAGGGAGTCAAAGGCCTTGTAATAGCAATTGGGGAGTCCGTCCGGGCCCGGGGATTTCCCCGGGGGGAGGGTCTTGATTGCTCGCTTGATCTCGGATTCTGAGATCGGTGCATTAAGAGCTTCAAGTTGAGCGTGGGACAAGGTAGGCAGTGCCAGGTCAGCAAGGAAGGAAGAGATTGTCTCTTCTACAGGTTGGGGGGTAGAGGGATCGTCTTGGAGATTGTAGAGGGAGGAGTAGAACTCTGCAAATGAATTTGCTATACCCCGGGGATTATATAGTTTGCTGCCGTCTGGCTGCTTAACTAGAAAAGGGATAGTGGTTTTCACTCTGCGATTTTTCAGTCGCTGAGCTAGAAATTTGCCCGCTCGATTGCCGGACGCATAGTGGGACAGTTTGAGAGATTGAACATGTTTATCATAGCGTTCAAGTAGCAATCTCCTGAGATCTGTGCGCACACCGTGCAACTTAGTAGCTATCGAGACATCAGGAGATTGTTTGTTCTGCGATTCTAGGGAGACAATTTCAGCGAGTATAGAGTCTAGTTTTTGTGCTCTCTGCTTCCTAACCCGCGCACTAAGTTGTATCATCATACCTCTAATGTAGGCCTTATGGGCACACCAAATAGAAAATGGATTGGTTACAGATCCAGCATTGACATTAAAAAATTCCTCCAATCGAGAGGACAGATAGGCAGCGTGAGCAGGCTGTTGAAGTAAATAGGAGTCCGCCCTCCAAATGAAGGGCGAAGAGACCGGGGCTCCCCCGTCCACCACCACCGACACCGGAGCGTGGTCTGACCACGTGATGTCGTGGATGGCGGACGAGGACACCCTCTGCAACAAAAACGTATCTACTAATATCAAGTCTATACGTGAGTAAGAGTTATGTCTGGAGGAATGAAAGGAGTAGTCTCTTTCGCTTGCGTGTTGACATCTCCAGACATCAAACATACCTTCAGCATGTAGTAGTGCGCGTAAGGCAGGGTGGTGGCGTTTGGAGCGGGAGGTTGAGTCCAACTCAAAGTCCACCGTTAGATTGTAGTCTCCGCACATGATCAAAGCCCCTTTCCTTATCTTATTAATTTTGCAGAAGAGTTTCCTCAGGAAGCGGAGTTGGTGGGTGTTGGGTGCGTACAAGTTGACCAATGTATACTGTTTGTTGTTAAAGGTACCAACCAGGACCAAAAACCTGCCATCGGGGTCGATCAGAGAGTCCTGTAGAGAAAAATTTACAGAGTCTTTGATGGCAATGGCGACTCCTTTTTGTTTTTTCGAGGCGGATGCCAGAAAGACATGGGGGAACTTAATGTGTTGGAAGGTAGGTGCGCCCGACGCCGTCAGGTGGGTTTTCTGCAAGCATAGGACATCTGAGCGTAATTTCAGGGCCTCTCTCCATACGGAAGCTCTCTTGACTGGGTGGTTCAGACCTCGGACATTAAGGGAGGTTACCGTCAGGGCCATAATTGAGCATGAAAAGGGAGTGATAACAGTACCTTGTGGCTTCACATCTGGGTTTCCAAACCAGCCGGTTCCAGGCAGTGAGTGTGTGTGGGTAGCAGGATGTCTTCTTTGATGAGAATTCGGTGTCCATCTCAGGGGGAAGAGAGAAAGAAAGGGAGATCTTGAGAGCCAAAAATAGGGGGGTTATAACACAGAAAAACAGTAGCACGGATAAAAAGGAAGATCACATCCGGGATCTGGATGCAGAGTAGCTGCACATATTGCAGGGGGGGAAGTTCGTGGAGAAACAGAACTCCAGTAGGGTCAGGGAATCAAATGAACAACTTCAATAGAACAGGATCCCCGAGGCAAGGGGGTTTTACGATTTTTTCTTGTTGTTTCGTTTGCGTGTCACTAGTGACCATTCGTCTTGAGACTGGGCTCTAGGTGCAGATGCAGATGTTGCGTCCCCAGGGGGGTGTTCGGGCAAAATGTCCCACTTGCGTAGGAGGGCAAGTCCCTCATCCAGGGACATGATTACACTGGAGGTGCCATCTTTGGTTACGATGAGTTTGGTCGGCTGGCCCCACTTGTAGATAATGTTGTGGTTGCGCAGTGCTTTCGTGACAGGTATAAGGGATCTGCGTCTCTGCATCGTGTGCTGCGAGAGGTCCGCATATACTTGTAGGTTAGGATAACGGTCAGATGACTGGGGACTCTTGCGGAAAGCCAGCATGAATTGGTCCTTGACATGATAGAAATGCACCCGCATCAGTACATCTCTGGGTATGTTGTCAGGGAGGTGTGCAGGTTTAGGCAGGCGGTGTATGCGATCCACCACCAGTTCTGATTCAGGAGTGGAGGGCAGGAGCAGTCCCATTAGCTCACGGGCATATTGTTGTAGTTGGGCAGGCATAACAGTCTCAGGGACACCCCTCAGCTTGACATTATTCCTGCGAGACCTGTCTTCGAGGTCTGCGACCTTTGCCCTGAGCCATGCGACCTCATCTCCTTGGTCATTGTGAGAGTCTACTAGGGAGTTGTATGAGGAAGCATATTCTCCCATTTTCTGCTCCACATGATCTACCCTGCCGCCCAGCTCCCCCATTTCTGTTTTGAAGCCTCTCATGCATTCCATCATGTCAGCATGGAGAGAGCTGCGCAGGGAGACCAACATATCCTTTAGGGTAGTGTCTGACACAGGTGTATTGGAGGTAGGAAAGGTGTTAATGGGGGCAGAGAGCTCACGTGTGTCCTCCATGGATCCCTGCAAAGCACTGACCTGAGAGTCACTCGGTGCGGCCGACAGCCGTGGTTTTGACTTCACCGGGCTGCAGGAGAGGGGGGTGGAAGCCCCTGGGGAGCGACGCTGAGTCCCATCCCTAGATCCCGGGCTCGGTGTGGAGAGAGATGATCCGCCGGCGGAGGCCGGAGAGACGCGGCCGGCGCCATCTTGGGACACGCTGCTAGGCCTGGGAGAGAAGAAATCCTCCAGTTTCGCCGGCTGCGTGGCGTTTTTCCGCTTCTTAGTCATCCCCGGGAGACGTGCGGGCTAATGGGTGCTGTTGTAGGTGTTTTTATACACCCCACGATGCCTCGGTGTGCTGGTTTCCCCGAGCTCCTGGTTCAGGCGTCCATTCCACTGCGCGGTAGCCACGCCCCCCCACCCAAAACATACTTTTAACCAGTGACATTAGCACACCTAGTTACATATTTGTTGTAAAGCCTTTGGAGCATCACACTAGGAAACTATAATTTTTAAAAGCAAAGGTCAGTAATGGCAGACTACATATGTTTCTCAGGAAATGTTTCCTTCTTCATGTTTTAGAAACATTCATTGGCATTTTCCATTGGTGCCTACCCAACCACCAGGGTTCTTGATTAGACATTTAAAGCTTTGGTGGAAAAATAGAAGGAAGGTCTCATTAAGGTCCCTTTCACACTGGCTTTCCGATCAGGACCGTCTGTCAGTTTTTCAGGTGGACCTGATTAGTGTTGAGCGGAATACGCCATATTCGATTTCGCAATATATCACGAATATATAGACGAATATTCGTGAAATATTTGCTAAAATTGAATATTCGTGATATTTTTTAAAAAAAATTTTTTTGCAAAATTTCGCTAATGCGAATGCGAAATTGATTGTGAAATTCTGAAACATTCAATTTCACCTGCCCTTTGGAAAAAGTGTGGTTTTACGTAATGGACCCTGCAACTAACAACAAGCTATTAATAAAATAAATACATTATTATATAGATTTGAGGGTTTACTTTGACCAATTTGTATATTGATTAGTTTAATAAATATTGAATAACCATAGATTTGGAAAATACAGATCTCTCCTCTAGACTGACCTATATTGAGTTAGGTAAAGATCAACCGCACACTGGGGCCCCTGATTCTGTTGAGTTAAAAAAAAGCCAAGTAAACCGTTTACGTTGACATCTCTTAAATGTCTGTATGTTAAACAGTTATTATTCTCATTAAAGAGGTGAAATGCAAATGATGACACGGGACAAAAGATGGAAAATTCTTTGAAGATGTGATACACTGGAAAAACGCACAGAAACACTCCACTCTCTCTAGCCACCTTGTGAATCTGCACTGAAATACTGCTGGGAGTGATCTTATATACTGGTCGTGCAGGCAGGTTCCTATTGGTTGCTATGGAGGTTGCTAACCTCTGACAACTGTGGTAGGAGAACTCTGATTGGCTTTGATACAAAAGAAGGGCGGAGAAAGTATTCGCGAATAATCGTAATACGAATATTCGCGATAGCGAATATTCGTCAACATAAAAGGATCGCCTCAGCTTAGCTACTCGGCCCAGGATCTCTAATCATACCAGCAATGCTTTTAGACGTTGATGGAGATCACTAGGATGTGATCTGTTTTAAAAATAAATTAGAAAAAATGCGAATATTCGTAATAGCGAATTTTGGCCGCGATATTCGAGTTATTCGCGAATAATCGAATATGCAATATTCGTAATGAATATTCGCAATACGAATATTCGTGAGCAACACTAGACCTGATCAGAGGCTCCATTCACTCATATGGAAAGCCGGATGTCAGCGGTAACATGACCGCTGACATCCTCCGCTATCCAATCCTATCCTGTCTGATCCTGCCTGTGAAATCCAGACGGATGGTGACCCTATTTTCCATTCGTCTGGTAGATCAGATCAGATGGGTATACATGAAAACGAACAGGCGGTCCATTTTCATCCGATCTCCTTATAGAGGAGAGCGGGGCTCTGACAGGTCCTTCTCAGCACAGTGAGCGGAGACAGACTTGTCATCCGCCTGCTCAGCGAGGATCAGCGGATTGATCCCCCGCTGAGCAAAGCGGAGTCCGCCGGGCAGACCGCCGAGTAATGTTTCTTGCTTCTACTGTATATTGTAGGCATAGTTTGCAGTTATATACTGTACATATATTTGCAAGTGCTGCTTACTGTATAGTAGTACTTATCTTAAAGGGGCTGTAAAGCTTCAAATATATTTTTTTAAATAACAAACATGCTATACTTACCTCCACTGTGCAGTTTGTTTTGCACAGAGTGGCCCCGATCCACGTCTTCTGGGGTCCCTCAGCGGCTGTCTCGGCTGCTCCCTGCTTCTGATAACCACCTCTGGGAAGCGCTCTCCCAATGTGGCTACCTTGCGGGCACGCTCCCTAATCCTGTATCCGGCGTCCATAGCGCCGACTACAGGACTCGGCCCCGCCCCCCAGCCCTTGTGTCATTGGAGTTGATTGACAGCAGTGCAAGCCAATGGCTGCGCTGCTATCAATCTATCCAATAAAGAGCCGAGAAGACCGGGCCGAGAAGAGCAGGTAAGTAAATGGGGGGGCTGGGGGGCCGGTAAGTAGCAGATGTTTTTTCACCTTAATACATGAAGGTTTACAACTCCTTTTAGTGAATCAGAATGGTTTATCCAATATAAAATATATGAAATGCCTATAATGCTTTTGGCAGCAAAAGACCATCTTGCTTTGGATCATATGATAAGACTTGGGAGAGACAACTTTTAAATTATATCAAGTAATTTGGGAATCCCAATATTTGCTCTATTGGTTCATATAAAGCATGATTCTTTTTTTAATGATATGTCCAGTTAAATGGAACATCAGTTCTCACTGACATTTGCATATAATGACAGGTGCATACATCACAACTATTAGTTACACCTACCTAGAAATACATAGCCAAGAATTTAATCACCAGTATGACAAATGGAAGGTTTGCATAGTATGTTTTTTCATGTGACAAAATTAAGAATATGTTAAATTAAAAATGATGTTGAAAGTGTTAGTGCGGTGCAAACTAGCACATTATGACAGACTTACCTTAAAACTATGCTGCTGCTGGGGCTTCCATTTTCCCCCATTGTACCTTCCTGGTTCGCGGGCTTCGGCCATTTGAATGCCTGAGTCACAGTGACATCACACATGCACACAGGAGTCACGTCCATGACACAAAGCTCTGAATTCATAGCACCATCCATTCAGAGCACAGTGCACATCCACCGGTGATACCATGTTTAGGAGATATTTACCGTACCTACCTTATAGGCTTACCTGTGGCTACAGTATAGATCAAAGAGTGGACTTTACTACCGCTTTAAAAACATTCCCAAATAAAGTATTTTATTGAACCAAATACTGCTTGTTGGTATCATGAGGACTTACTAGATCTAGCAAACCAAAGCAAAACAGGAGCATTGTCTACTGAAATTATTCCAAAAATGATTAGGAGCTCAAGTAGCCTTCTATCCCTAATAATTCTTCTAATAATACGTCTACCTGCAAACCTCAGTCACGCTATTATCCAATATTGATCACCCTTCCCTCAAACATCAGTCGCTCATTCATTACCCTCCTCACGTGGCCTCCATACTACCCCCCACCACTCTCCCCACACCACCGCTCAGTCACTCCTTTTACAAACCAGATATTTATTTCATCATTGGTCATTGTGCTTCTCCTTCTTCCTCCAAAAATAACTCAATTATCATCCATTTTCCAAACCTTGTTCTCAGGATTCAAACCTTCATAATTTTGTTAACTGTTCTCACCTCCTTCTAATATCATTAATTTCTCTCTCGTACGCAGCTATCCTCCTCACTTGTCTTACTTGGGTATTCTTACTCTTTTGTTAATTTCTCTTTTTTAGTTATCCTTTCATATGTGCTCCTTCCAGGGAGGTACCATGTTGTGTGTGCATGCAGATCTAAATGACATACTGTTTATTATTATTACATTTGGAAAGAGGGAGGATTGAATACCTACACAATTTGCCCATACTAATGAATGGAAAGATACACATGGACATATAAAGTATAAAGAAGAAGAATGGGAAAATAATTAAAGAGTATAATATGATGAGCATAACTGAGGAGGGTAAGTAAAAAAGAGATTTGAAGCCTCGTACACACGATAGGTTAACCAGAGGACAACGGACCGATGAAGCTGACTGATGGTCCGTCACGCCTACACACCATAGGTTAAATAACCGATCGTGTCAGAACGCGGTGACGTAAAACACAACGACGTGCTGAAAAAAACGAAGTTCAATGCTTCCAAGCATGCGTCGACTTGATTCTGAGCATGCATGGATTTTTTACCGATGGTTTTGCACACTAACGATCGGTTTTGACCTATCGGTTAGCAATCCATCGGTTAAATTTTAAAGCAAGTTGTCTTTTTTTTAATCGAAGTTTAAATAACCTATGGGGCCCACACACGATCGGTTTTGACCGATGAAAATGGTCCTTCAGACCGTTGTCCTCTGGTTAACCTATCGTGTGTACGAGGCCTTAGACAGAACAGTAATCAGCATATATTAACAAAAGGAGAATAGAGAACAGACAAGTAAGGAAAACAGGTTTGGATTACAATGATGAGTAACCAAGATTTGTGAATAACAGATAATATAGACTGATTTACAAATTAGATTTGAACTACAAGTGTGTAAACTGATTTGGAGACCATATGAGGTGGACATCTGAGGTGTGAAGTTGATAGAGACCAATAGTAGAAGGATTTGAAGGAGGGTGGGCAATGTTCTAAAGTACATCCTAGAACACATACTGTTCAAATAGATGTATTTTATTTTAAAATATTTTGGCTTCTTGGATAACTTTATGTATAAAGCAGACAGGATACATTGTCCAATAAACATTGTGGGTTTCATGTTGCATCAACAATGATAACTAGTAAAAAATGTTATGGGGGAAGCATGAACAGTTCTCCACATTAAATTATATATACATTATAACCATATCTGAATTTTTGACCATCCTTTCTAGACTCCTCTAAATAGGTAATATACTTTCTAGATCAAATTGCTAAGGTATAGCAAGAAAGTCAATTATTGGCTTGTCAGGATTGACCATAAATAATTTCTCTTTCTTAGAGAAGGCTTTTGGTAAAGACAAATTTTTAACCCTAACTCTTGAGACTCTTGAGATGTAAATGCTCAGATGGTGTACTCTAGGATCGTGGATGAGCACTCGACTTATTAGATCAGCAGTTGATTTATATGAATAAAGGCAGTAAAGCGTTCAACAATTACCAACATCATTTTAACATGTTGATTCTGTAACCATGCAATTCAATATTAACCTAAACATTTTTATTCATTCCCTGGAGATCCTCTTTATAGGATATAAGGCAGAGCTGCCAACAACTGATTATTAAAGTGTATGTCCACTTTTGCAGCCAAATTAAGTGGAAATATGCTTTTAGCTACTCTATGATGCATGACAATGTAGCAGATGGACACAACTGTTTGCAACATATTGTACAAAATTAATTGGGTGTATGCACTGCCACATAACATGATTTACAGGCAACACTTGCCACAACCATGGAGATCATTTAAGAGTTAGCTGATGTACTTAGTAGCGCTAAAACAAATTGTCAAGTCACACCCTAGATCTTAGTTATTGTGTGTGATTCCTAATCATACATATATTTTAAATCATATAATACCAATAATGTCTTAATGTACAAATATCTAATTTGCAAAATAAGAATGGGAAATCCAGATGTTGAGTGGGCAGGGTCCATTTGATTGGAAAAACACAAAGGCAGGTGAGTGGAGATTCTTGCTATGACTGTCCAACACTGGCAAATATAGATATCATCCCCTATCTAACTTGACCATCACCATCCAAAGCTTTAACATGTTTCCATAGTTTTATAAATGAAGGAATAAGCATATAGAAGAGAAAGCATTATACGCAACAGAAACACTCTGAATATATATATTTACATTAGAATATTTGAAAAGAAAGTTTGAACTAAATCAGACAATGTGATTGTAACCCAAATAATAGATTTTTAATTTAATATGAACATTTTAAGGTATAATTATAAAAAAGGGGCAAATGCAAATGGGGCAAAATATAAAATAATGTTGTAATAATGTGTTTAGGCTATTTCCTGTGCTAGTCAAATGTTTTCCATGAGTTAAAATAATGGATCTGCAGCTTATAGCCAGCTCAATTCCATTTAATTTATCTACACCATCTTTGAGAATGAAGGGCGATTGCCACAATGAACAAACATGGTTAGTCTTTCCCATTTGTTATAAGCTCATAAGACACTTTTTGTTTTTTAACCACCTCAATACCAGGCACTTACACCTCCTTCCTGCCCAAGCCACTTTTCAGCTTTCAGCGCTGTCGCAGTTTAAATGACAATTGCGCGGTCATGCTACACTGTACCCAAACAGAATTTTTATCATTTTGTTCCCACAAATAGAGATTTCTTTTGGTGGTATTTGATAACCTCTGCATTTTTTACTTTTTATAAACAAATAAAGAAAGACCAAAAATTTTGAAAAAATATAGTTTTTCTTTTGTTTCCGTTATAAAATTTTGTAAATAAGTACGTTTTCTCCTTCACTGATAGGCACTGATAAGGCAGCACTGACGGGCACTGATAAGGTGGCACCAATGAGATGGCACTGATGGGCACTGACGATGGGCACTGATGGGCACTGGTAAGCAGTACTGATGGGTGGCACTGATATGCAGCACTGATAGGCATTGATAGGTGGCATTGATGGGCACTCATGGGTGGCGCTGGTGGGCACTGATGGGCACTGATAGGCGACACTGATGAGTGAGTGAGTACATGAGTGCGTGAATGAGTAACTTGTATAGCGCTACAAATGCAAACTAAATCGCCTCAAGGCGCTTTATCCAATGTCGTCGTCTAGCCATGCTTCAGATTAGATGGGTCTTACTTTTTTTTCTGAAGGCTTGGTGCTTTTCTTCCATCCGAATGTCTGTAGGTAGAGCATTCCATAACCGTGGTCCTTGGACTGCGAATCTTTGTTCTCCTTTAGATTTGTATCGAGACTTGGGGATGTGAAGGAGGTTCTGATTAGTTGATCGGAGGGCCCGATTTGGGGTGTAGTGTTTAATTTTCTCGCATAAGTATTGCGGCGGGTTTCCTTGCGTGCATTTGTGGGTGAGGCAGAGGGTCTTCAATGTCACCCGATCCTTTACAGCTAGCCAGTGGAGGGTCCTCATGACCAGGGAGATTGGTTCACACATTTTTTTACCCATTACCAGTCTGGCAGCAGTGTTCTGGACGACTACCCAGCAGGAGGAGAGTGAAGAGTCCCTGGATGGCTGCGCTGGATGTCAGAGGCGGATTTCTGGACGGCTAGGATGTATGTCAGAACTTCAGAGCTCCTATGACACACGTCCGTCTGCTAGATGGTATGTCTGCACTCAGCTGTACTGACACTGACACTGGATGCAATCTGATGGGCATTGATAGGTGGCATTGATGGGCACTCATGGGTGGCGCTGGTGGGCACTGATTGGCACTAATAGGCAGCACTGATGGGCACTGATATATGGCACTGATGGGCACTGATATGCAGCACTGATAGATGGCACTGATAGGCATCACTGGTGGCACTGGCAGGCATTATGGATGTACACTGATTGACAGCTGCCTGGGCACTAATAAACATATCCCTGTGGTCTAGGGTGGCATACCTGGTGGTCCAGTGTGGGTGGCCATCCTGCGTGGTCCTGGCGGCATCTTGGTGGTCCTGGGTGGGCATCCGAGGGGGGCTGCGCTGATAAACAATCAGCACAGACCCCCTGTCAGGAGAGCAGCAAATCGATCAGACGCAAGTGAGGGGTCAACGGCTCTTCCTGTTTACATCGTGATCAGCCGTGATTGGACATGGCTGATCGCATGGTAAAGAACCTCCATCAGAGGCTCTTTACCAAGATTGGTGTAGCGGTATGTCAGACTGACACGCTGCACCACCGATCGCTGCGATGCATGCCCCCATGTGCGCATGGCAGCTGTTATCCTTTTGGATGTCATATGATGCCCAGTCAGGATAACTGAACCAGCCGTCATTCTGCTATAGGCCTGGCGGGAAGTGGTGAAAGTAAATATCTAAAATGGTATACATCACATATACATGATATAGTTTCTGATGTTTATTGCATTATTTATGACCAAGCAGGGCAAACAAGAAAGGCTTATTTCAAAGGGAATAAGACAGACCATAAAAACTGACAATAAGGTGATTTCTATCTTATCAGGGTTAAAAGGCATTATTCACTGCACAGGAGAGATACGAGTTTCTCGTGTGTTAGGAAGACAGCGTCCACTGCTTACTTCCGGTTGTCTCTTCCTGGCTGTGGAACGCAAAATGTCACTGGTTGCCGTAAGGTCACACCCCAATGCGTTTCATCATCACGACCTTCTCTGAGGGAATAACTTTGATAAGATAGGAATCACCTTATTGTCAGTTTTTATAGAGCCTGTCATTTGAGAACAATAAAGGATAAAAAAACGGAATTATGCTATTGTGAGTTTTTTTCTATCTGAGTACTTATGGGATATCCATACAGCTCTGACACCCTCCATGATGTGGATGACGTGTTCTACAAGGCCTGATGTGTTCTACTTTCTGGCTTGAGGAGTCTGGTGTGAGGTGCACATCTTCAATATCACATTAGGACCACCATCTGTGTCTCTCTGGACTTTTATCACCACCTGTCATTCATTTTTTCCTCATGTGTTATTTATCATATGAAAGCTTGTCATAATAAGAAATGACAGTTGTGCTGCTTTAGTAATCATTGTACTAATTTAATTACTTGTGGACATTTACTATTTTGTATGAACTGTTTCTTGTCAATTTATAGCTTTTTAAGCGGCAGCTGACACTTTAATATCGCTGTGGTTCATCGAATCACTGGGATTAATGTATAGTGTTTATTATTATTAGATTTATCAGCTCCACAGCACTGAGATAGTGGAAGAAGGCCTGGGTTTTCATTGTATTTTTGATCTTTCAGGGAATGGAATGCCTAGGTAATTGTCCTGTAATCTGGGATGCAAATCACATCAATATACATGAGATCTGACTTGGAGGCGACTTCCATTAACTACTTGCCGACCGCCCACCGTCGTTATACGTCCTCACTTTAAAGATGAATATCTCGGTAACGGCAGCAGCTGCTGCCACAATCGAGATTTTCATCTCTTCTGTGGGCGGCCGTGTAACCGATAATGCCGGTCTCCGCAGCGGATTCGCCGCGAGATTGCCGTTATCGGTGGGGGGAGAGGGCCCCCCCCCCTCCCGCCGCTCTCCCGCGCCCTCCGCCGCTTACCGTAGCCGTCGGTAGCGGTGGAGGGGATCACGACCGTTGGCTAGCTGAGCGGGGACGAGACTGAAGGAAAAATCTCCTTCGCCCGTCCCCATAGCTCTGCTGGGCGGAAGTGACGTCAAAATGTCAGTCCCGCCCAGCCTCTTAAAGAAAAAATGACATTTCCAAATTTTTTCTTTTTTTTGCATTTAAGCCTAAATATGAGATCTGAGGTCTTTTTGACCCCAGATCTCATATTTAAGAGGACCTGTCATGCTTTTTTCTATTACAAGGGATGTTTACATTCCTTGTAATAGGAATAAAACTGATAATTTTTTTTTTCAGTGTTAAAAATTGTAAAATAAATAAAACTAAATGCGAAAAACCCAAAAAAACTTTTTTTAAAGCGCCCCGTCCCGACGAGCTCGCGCGTAGAAGCGAACCTATACGCGAGTAGTGCCCGCATATGAAAACGGTATTCAAACCACACAAGTGAGGCATCGCCGCGATCGTTAGAGCGAGAGCAATAATTTTAGGCCTACTCTGTAGCTCAAAAAATGCAACCTGTAGATTTTTTTAAACGTCGCCTATCAAGATTTTTAAGGGTAAAAGTTTGACGCCATGTCACGAGCGGGCGCAATTTTTAAGCGTGACATATTGGGTATCATTTTACTCGGCGTAACATTATCTTTCACAATATATAAAAAAATTGGGCCAAATTTATTGTTGTCTTATTTTTTTATTTAAAAAAGTGAATTTTTTCCAAAAAAGTGCGCTTGTAAGACCGCTGCGCAAATACGGTGTGACAAAAAGTATTGCAATGACTGCCATTTTATTATCTAGGGTTTTAAAAAATATATATATATAATGTTTGGGGTTTTTAAGTAATTTTCTAGCAAAAATAAATGGTTTTGTCTCGTAAACACCGACTCTGAAAAACAGGCCCGGGGCTAAAGTGGTTAAAGTCTATGGTCACTAGGGATAAGCTTCGTATTCGAGTCAAACTCATGTTCGACTCGAACATCGTATGTTCGATCGTTCGTCGAATTACGAATGTTTTGGGCCGTTCGCGCCAAATTCGAGTGGCGTGTCACGGCCCATAATTCACTGCGGCATTGCAGTGCATTGCTTGGCTTATGATTGGCCAAGCATGCACTATGACCCGCATGCTTGGCCAATCACAGCTTTCAAAAAACGGAGAGTCATAATTGGCCAAAGCCAGGGTGGCTTTGGCCAATTATGGCTCAGGGGGTTTAGTACACACCTCACACTATAAAAGGCCGCCTGCAGGTCAGCCTTGTGTAGTGTGTTGTGGTAGTTAAGAGAGAGAAGACAGCGAGAGAGTGTCATTTTTTGTAGGTAGATAGAGCAGGCAGGCAGGCTAATCAGTAAAAGTTACAGTGTGTAGAGGATATATATGGATCCCAGGTGTTGTACATATATTTATACACTGTATAGTTTAGCTAGATCCACTCTTCCTAATTTACTGACAGGCAGGCAGGCAGGTGATTGTGCTAGCTGCAGTATTCTCACGTGGTGTACTGCCTGTGTCTTCTGCAGTGTGCACCTAAAGCTATGTGGTGTGTGTACTGCCTGTGTCCTCTGCAGTGTGCACCTAAAGCTACGTGGTGTGTGTACTGCCCGTGTCCTCTGCAGTGTGCACCTAAAGCTACGTGGTGTGTGTACTGCCCGTGTCCTCTGCAGTGTGCACCTAAAGCTACGTGGTGTGTGTACTGCCCGTGTCCTCTGCAGTGTGCACCTAAAGCTACATGGTGTGTGTACTGCCCGTGTCCTCTGCAGTGTGCACCTACAGTAGGTGAACCCGATTTTGTGTCAATCTCGCTCTCTTTCTCGGCGAGATTGAGCACCTACGAGCCCCATCGCGGGAGCCAGCGCCGAGCTGGCTTGCCGCGATGGAGACAGAGCCGTCATAGAAGCGACGGGAGATCCGACTTGGATTCCCGCCAATTCTACACGCGTGCGGCGTTTGTTATGAATCCTGAGGGGGAAGTCCCCGCCGGATTTTAAATAAAAATCCGGCATGGGTCCCCCCCTCAGGAGCATACCGGGCCCTTAGGTCTGTTATGGGTTGTAAGGAGAGCCCCCCTACGCCGAAAAAAACGGCGTAGGGGGTCCCCCTACAATCCATACCAGACCCGTATCCAAAGCACGCTACCCGGCCAGCCAGGAAGGGAGTGGGGACGAGCGAGCGCCCCCCCCCCTCCTGAGCCGTACCAGGCTGCATGCCCTCAACATGGGGGGGTTGGGTGCTCTGGGGCAGGGGGGCGCACTGCGGCCCCCCACCTCAGAGCACCCTGTCCCCATGTTGATGAGGACAGGGCCCCTTCCCGACAACCCTGGCCGTTGGTTGTCGGGGTATGCGGGCGGGAGGCTTATCGGAATCTGGGAGCCCCCTTTAATAAGGGGGCCCCCAGATACCGGCCCCCCCACCCTAAGTGAATGAGTATGGGGTACATCGTACCCCTACCCATTCACCTGCAAGAAAAGTGGTAAAAACACAAATAAACCACACAGTGTATTAAAATATTTTATTTTTCTGCTCCGGAGGCCGCCCCCTGTCTTCTTTATTAGCTCTTTTACCAGGGGGGGCTTCTTCTTTGACGTCTTCGGGTGGGTGGGGGCCGCCGTCTGGTTCTCTTCCACCGCCGGGGGGGGGTGGCTTTTTAAAAAGCCCCCACCCCCCGGCGGGTTTCCTCCGGCGTCTTCGGCGGGGCTCTTCTTCTTCCGCTATCCCGACGGGTCTTCTCAACTCTCCGGGGTTCTCCTTCTGTCTTCGCCGCTCTCCGTTGTTGACTCGGCGCACCCCGGTTCTTCGTCTCGCTGTCCGGTGTCTTCTTCCGTGCTGTACGTCTTCTCCTTCCGTGCTGTGATGAGTTCTTCTTCCGTGCTGTGACGTCATGTTCTTCACTTCTCTCCTTCTCCCGATGTTGACACGCCGGTCCTCCTCGCTGAAATGACGGATGCGCGCCTTGCATCGGACCTATATAGGCCTCACAGTCCCATCATGCTCTGTACCTACCCATGTGATACCTACCATCACATGGGTAGGTACAGAGCATGATGGGACTGTGAGGCCTATATAGGTCCGATGCAAGGCGCGCATCCGTCATTTCAGCGAGGAGGACCGGCGTGTCAACATCGGGAGAAGGAGAGAAGTGAAGAACATGACGTCACAGCACGGAAGAAGAACTCATCACAGCACGGAAGGAGAAGACGTACAGCACGGAAGAAGACACCGGACAGCGAGACGAAGAACCGGGGTGCGCCGAGTCAACAACGGAGAGCGGCGAAGACAGAAGGAGAACCCCGGAGAGTTGAGAAGACCCGTCGGGATAGCGGAAGAAGAAGAGCCCCGCCGAAGACGCCGGAGGAAACCCGCCGGGGGGGTGGGGGCTTTTTTAAAAGCCACCCCCCCCGGCGGTGGAAGAGAACCAGACGGCGGCCCCCACCCACCCGAAGACGTCAAAGAAGAAGCCCCCCCTGGTAAAAGAGCTAATAAAGAAGACAGGGGGCGGCCTCCGGAGCAGAAAAATAAAATATTTTAATACACTGTGTGGTTTATTTGTGTTTTTACCACTTTTCTTGCAGGTGAATGGGTAGGGGTACGATGTACCCCATACTCATTCACTTAGGGTGGGGGGGCCGGTATCTGGGGGCCCCCTTATTAAAGGGGGCTCCCAGATTCCGATAAGCCTCCCGCCCGCATACCCCGACAACCAACGGCCAGGGTTGTCGGGAAGGGGCCCTGTCCTCATCAACATGGGGACAGGGTGCTCTGAGGTGGGGGGCCGCAGTGCGCCCCCTGCCCCAGAGCACCCAACCCCCCCATGTTGAGGGCATGCAGCCTGGTACGGCTCAGGAGGGGGGGGGGCGCTCGCTCGTCCCCACTCCCTTCCTGGCTGGCCGGGTAGCGTGCTTTGGATACGGGTCTGGTATGGATTGTAGGGGGACCCCCTACGCCGTTTTTTTCGGCGTAGGGGGGCTCTCCTTACAACCCATAACAGACCTAAGGGCCCGGTATGCTCCTGAGGGGGGGACCCATGCCGGATTTTTATTTAAAATCCGGCGGGGACTTCCCCCTCAGGATTCATAACAAACGCCGCACACGTGTAGAATTGGCGGGAATCCAAGTCGGATCTCCCGTCGCTTCTATGACGCGCTTGCTGGGATGTGCTGTCACTATTCCAGTGAGTGTGAGATGTCGGCGAGATGTCGGCACCCTGTTGCCGAGTATCAGCGCGACGCTGTCGTGCTAAAAGCACAATATCACAAACACCTACTGTAAAGCTACGTGGTGTGTGTACTGCCCGTGTCCTTTGCAGTGTGCACCTAAAGCTACGTGGTGTGCATACTGCCTGTGTCCTCTGCAGTGTGCACCTAAAGCTACGTGGTGTGTGTACTGCCCCTGTCCTTTGCAGTGTGCACCTAAAGATACGTGGTGTGTGTACTGCCATTGTTCTCTGCAGTGTGCACCTAAAGCTACGTGGTGTGTGTACTGTCTGTGTTATTTTTCTCAATGATTTTCATCCATATTGCAGGGACCAGACATTTACATTAAAGCCGCAAGCAGTTTTAAATTACTTTTTTCTTATAGTAATCTCATTTTGTGCAGGGACAGTTCTAATCACGTGCCACTTCACAGGCATACTATAGACACCCAGCAGGGACGATATTTAAAGGATTTTTAAATTTTTTTTTCACTTTAAGCATCATTAAAATCACTGCTCCAGAAAAAACGACCGTTTTCAAAACTTTTTTTTCCATTGATACATGTTCCCTGGGGCAAGACCTGGGTTCTCAAACACGTTTTACGACAATAACTTGTATATTAGGCTTTAAAATGAGCACTTTTGAATTTGAACGTTCGAGTCCCATAGACGTCAATGGGGTTCTAAATGTTCGCGCGAACGGTCGGTCCGTTCGAAGGTTCTGGTGCGAACCGAATGGGGGGGGGTGTTCGGCTCATCCCAAATGGTCACAAGTTAGATAGAAGTTGCCTTGAAGTAGTACAGGAACCTTTTCAGTCAGAGCAACTTCAGTAGTGCTAATTAAGACAGCTCTCATTAACTAACATGGGATTTCACATGTCATGCCACTTGGGGTCTCACAAGTGGGATCTCAAGTCACGGCAGTGTGAACTGAGCCAAAGCCTGTCTCTACAAACAAACCTTGCAACAGTGTTTTGATCTCAATGCTTGCTGCCAGATCCTTATACCTGTTATCCTGCTCCTGAGCTAGCCTTGCATCCTGTACCCTGCTGCTTTACTCTTGTTTCTGTACCAAGTCTTGATTCCCCCCTTCCTTAATCCTTGGTATTCCCTGTTACCCATGTCCCTCATTTTGTATTCATTAGTATATACTTGTATATATTGTTATCTTGTTAGATTGCTGCAGTTTGTCATTCAGTTTTGATTTCCATGCATTTTTATGTTTATTGCTTGGTGCTGTGTGCTTATCTTTTATTCAACTCACTTGAAAAATATACACATATGGTCTGGTCCCAATTTCTTGGTGTAGCTACATATATCTGGTTATCCCAGCTGCTGACTCCTGACAATAACCTTGGGTACATTTCTATGTTAGGTCTTGATGATGCAGCACACCCTAACTTTGGATGCTTTGGCATCATGTATATATGACAAGAAGGGGTTAAAACCCACACTCATACTGAGTATATATGAGATGAGGACCTGTGCTTCAAAAGGGAGTATGGAATTATGAAGAAAACTGGAAAATGTTTCTAAGTGATCTACGGTCAATGATAAGTCATGCAGAGTGCATATTTGAATTCACCAGATCACAAAAAATCTGAGCAAATACTCTAATAACTAGTTGTAAGCTCCAGCTCCCGTTGCTCCATACTTACATGGGTCTGTAAATGATTAATTACTTCAATACTGGGCACTTTCACCTCCTTCCTGCCCAGGCCAATTTTCAGCTTTCAGTGCTGTCGCATTTTGAATGACAAATGCGTGGTCATGCAACACTGTACCCAAATTTTTTTTATCAATTGATCATATGACACCTATTCAGATTAACACAACCACCCTGCGGCTGTCATTTTGCATATGGCAGGCAGGACATGGTTAAATCATGTACAGTGTCAACAGCCAAGAAACTAGCTTCAAAGGTGATTGACAAATTGGCACAGATATTTCTCTCATGATTTTTTCTTTAAACAACTGTTCTGATTATGTATATAGAAAATTATATATCATTATAATCTTTTGATCTGCATAGTGTCAACCAATCCACAATAATACACTGTACCAAAAAAGACATCACACCGATCATTTACAAAATTCAACATGTGTGAGCTTTTGACATTTTAATGCACTTTACAAATTATTCCTTATTAAAAACTTAACAGTTCCACTTACAATACAATACTGTACTGTAACACACATACATCTAACAGACATGTACAGTATATCTGTAACTGACTATGACTTTGAACAATATCAATATACACTGCAAACCAGTAGAATATCCAAACATTCCATGGATTTAGTGTACTAACTAATTCCAATCCACAAATCCTAGGGAGAACTTTACAATGAATATCAGTGGTCCATGTTAGCCATCAGCATAATGTTGATTTTTGCATAGTTGACTGGTTTTTCATTACATGTTCAAATTTCTTAATTTGTAGTTTTAATATAAACTTTCTAAACTACAATATTTAAAGTGAGAACAATAGCTAGTTGGGTTATATAGAACACTACACAACTGAAGGATGTGTGCATAGGACATATTTCATGTGTACGTTTGGAACTAAATCATCCTTTATGTAGGGAAGTATATAGGGGGACAAATTATGAATGTGGTTTTATCTATTACATACTAATATAAAATAAAAATTATGGCATGTTAATGTTATGCAAAATATGCATTGCCTGTTTATCAGAACATTACAAATTTAGACAGGTAGACATAAAGAGGTCTAATTTCTCAATGAACTAATAAGAAGAACTGGCATGCACTTACATAGTGCTGTCCTGTCTGAAACACTCTCTCCATTAGCACTAAGATGATTCATTAGCTTGCTATTGCAACATCCACAGAAAACAATCTGAAATGACCAAATTATTCTTTACTCCAAAGCATGTATTTCTGGTCTCCTAAGGTAATCATTGGTACCCTCTATGTATGGTCAATTCCTTGTTTTCTTGTGGATATTACAGGCTGTTTGCAGTGAAAATCCATCTTTAATGTGCTTGACGTGTTCCATTATTATAACCTATTGAAATACAAAATACTAAATGGAAATGTGGGGTTTTGGGTGGATACCACTGGCTTGAACCATCCATTGGCTTTCATACATCTCTTACGGTTTTCACACTCCAAATCCAGAATCTTTGCTCTACTATAGTCATTACAAAGCTGATTGAGGAACTGTGACCCTCCTGCTCAATCCCCAATTATATAAACTAACTGATAAATGAATAATTCAGTGGTAAGAGCGTGACCAGTGTGTAAAGAACTTGGCAGGGGTATAAATATGAATGCTACAACAGTAAGATCTCAAGAGGAAAGACTTCACCCATCAGAACAATTTAATAATTTTTGGTTTAGAGGACTTATCCTTAAATGAATAAAATGTTGTCAATTTAAAATATTATCAACCATCGTGCTATGTATGTTAATTCTGTCTCTTCTGAATTTTAAAATTACATATACAGTATAGATTTCGTTATTTCAAAAAGTTGCAGGATTTCTCACTTTTGGCCAATTTAGGGAATAACTTAATAAAAGGTGTAAACTCAACAAGTCTGTGCTGATGCCAAAAGACCAATCAATTTAAGGAAAAATTCAGAAAAGCAGATTTAGAAAACATACATGTAATTGGAGTATATTTTACACACTTTAGTAAATTATCCCAAAAGGCAAAGTAGATAGAATCAAACTTTGACTCTGACTACATCTGTTTATTCAAGACCAACTTTTGCAATGTTTTAGTGGTTGAAAGCTAAACATTATTAAAACTTCTCTCTTCTTTTTTGTGCAAGAGCCTCACACTTGATTGACTAATGCATGCATTTTTTCTTTGTATTTATAATTAATATGAAATGTCTTAATATTGTACATCAATAAAAGTCCATGTTTCATGCAATATCAATTGCCTTCATACAATGGGTATGCATCATGAACTCCATCACTAGCAAATCCCCTTTTTGATCCGAGAAGCCAATGTTTCATGAAACATGAAATTATTATTTGGGGCCATTTCCAGTATTTGACTTTTTATTTGTTGCTAAGGTTTTTTTGAAACAAATATGCAGACAAACAAAGGAACATTTAATTGAAATAAAAAACATTGGCCAGCAAATCATTTTTACTTGTAGTTTCCAATTTGAATAGCAGAGCGTTCATATACACATCGGAATGTGGCTGGCTGGATTTCCCAGTACTGAACAGGATTGCTGAAAAGGCTGATGCCTGTATAAGAAGCCTTCTTTGTGTTGTATCCAGTGGGGCAGAAATCAGTTGTTGAGACAGCAGCAATTTTGTTGTTGTGGAGGTACACAACCTAGAAAATATCATTATAATTTGTTAGTATACATATTATGTAAGAGAAGTTAAATCCCCCACTCCACGCACAGGTAATTTCACGTATTTGTTAACCTTTATTATTAATTTTTATTGTAACTCACGTAAAATAGTTTTTCTTAATCATTCATTATGTGTGCACAGGGTTAATTCTGATACAAGAGGGTAAACTGTGCCTGCATGTTATACGCAGGGGGCCGTGGAAAGGTTTTATCCTGAAACTTCCCTCTTAAAGTTAGGGTGCGTGTTATACGCCTGTGCGTGTTATACGCCTATAAATATGGTATACTGTGTAAGTCAGCCACAGAGCACTTTACAGGTCCAGGGATGCAGTATACCCGGTGTCTCTGAAGACTTCTTAGGCCTTGTACACACGATAGGTTAAACAGAGGACAACGGTCTGATGGACCATTTTCATCGGTCAAAACCGATCGTGTGTGGGCCCCATAGGTTATTTAACCATCGGTTAAAAAAAGCCAACTTGCTTTAAATTTAACCGATGGATTCCTAACCGATAGGTCAAAACCGATCGTTAGTAGGCACAACCATCGGTTAAAAATCGACGCATGCTCAGAATAAAGTCGACGCATGCTTGGAAGCATTGAACTTCGTTTTTTTCAGGTCACGTCATTGTGTTTTACGTCACCGCGTTCTGACACGATCGTTTTTTTAACCGATGGTGTGTAGGCGCGATGGACCATCAGTCAGCTTCATTGGTTAACTGATGAAAACGGTCCATCAGACCGTTCTTATCGGATGGACTGATTGTGTGTACGCGGCTTTAGGGAGTATGCCCAGTGGAGGGGGCAAAGTCTTTCTGGCCAGATCCCACAGTTGGTCTGTAAGTACCCCTTTTGAGGTCTGCATATTTGCTGCATGATAGATCATAAGCACAGAGATATCAGTCCTGTGGACCTTAGGGGCTCAAAATCCAATGTCAGCTTTGGGATGGCTTACAGCATTTCTGCACAAGGGCCAGATATTGACAGCAATTCCTTGCTAGAGTCATCCTGCTCCCTGGAGTTTTCACTGACTATCTCAAGCATGACCCCATCTTTTACATTATTCAGGGAGCAATTTGCTTCTTTGGATAAAGCGTGGAATGGTTAGAACATCTGCCAGGTTTGTATTGCTATTTATGTCCCAACTGGGAAAGTTTACCTTCTCTGTTTTACTCGCTGACATTGTCATTGAGACAGAAGTTCACAACTTTACAGTTGTTACCAGAAGCAAATAGAGGAGAACTTTTCCAATAGGGACAACTGTTCTGGTGACAACTCTCCAAATGGCTTTTCTATTAATTAGAGTGCCTTTAACTTTCTGCAAAGATTGTGGAGACCTACAATGGTCACAGATGAATACACAATCCTAATTCTTTCACAAATAGTATGGCCCATGACAATATTGTATCCATGACTAATACAGTAAACAGTATACATTCTTATTTGCTAGGAAGCCTAAAATCAGTCATAATTGTTATCTTCTTGATTTGGGGGCTTTTGCACACTCCGTAATGATTGGCATGAACTGGTAAGTGGTAACTGGTAAAGATGATTTAATTTTCTTTACTTCCACCATGGGTGAAAGAAAGAAAATCACTTGATACCCACATCAACAGTCAGCGTTGATGGGAAAATCCCTCCTGCAGGGCTATTGTGTTCTTCCAGCGGGTGATGGGGGGACCCGGGAGCCTTCCCAGCTTGCAGAACTCTATGATTACAACTAACAGCTATAGTTGCTAGCAGTCATTGAATGTAAAAAAATTGACAGGCATGATCGACATCTGTACAATCATTATTTAATGTGCTAAGGTTTCTCACTATCTCACTATCATTCAATATGCAATACACACAACTGCTACTAAAATCAAATATTTGATGTTGAAGGAAAATATAATTAAAATAACTGCTGTCTGCCCGTCTAGACTAGGATATCATATGATCATATTGCATTTAAATAATTCTAAACAATAGTGACTAACCTCAAATCATATAAACAAATACATTTAACGCCAAAATCCAACTTTATCCATTTACTTTAGAATACATGGTGGATACCCTCTTGATGACAGTGCAGCAACTCTTTTTTTGCTTACCCAGCTAGTGGGACACACAGATATTAACCAATTACATTATATACATGCTGCTAGAATAATGTTATGAATACTGTAAAGCCCCGTTCACACTGTCGGACCTTTGTCTGACCAAAATCACATCCAAACTCCGACAGAATTCCTCGGAATTTCCGATGGAAATAATCAGATGGGGCATACACACGGTCAGAATTTCTGATGGAAAAAGTCGGTCTGACTTTTTCCATTGGAAATTCCAATCGCGTGTACGGGGCATAAGGATAGTAAGGATCTTATGGACCTTTTTTGTCCACCTCAAAAAGTTATGCCTTATACAATAAAACTGTAATTTATGTTGCATCATTTTGCTAAATTCACAAGAGCTAGCCCACAATATGGTTTGGATCTTGGGAGTTGTAGTCTGGCAGGGCAAGCCTATGTTAGCAGGAAGAGATATAAGGTACCCTTGTATACACAGAAGAAACTTTGGGAAAGGTTGCAATAAAAAATAATAAAATTACAGAAGAAAACTCATACTCTACCTGGATGTATTTGTGTTCATTGAGCCCACCAGGCACCTGTGTCAGACTGTTGTGATCTAAATGTAGCTCCCGTAAATGAGGTACATCAGAAATTGACCCATTTTCCACAGTTTTGATATTGTTGTAGCTCAACCCCAATCTGCAACCATAATGACAGACAATGTATCATTTGTATATATGTATAAACAAGAAAAAATATATTCAAATAAAGATATTCATACAAAATTAATAATTTAGATTTTTTAATACAGGCTTAGGGAAAAAAGACCTACCCCTTTTACTTTCACCATGATCTCATTGATGTTTTCAAAGGATAGTATATTATACACAGTGCTTGGGAGCATTACAGAAATTGAAATACACAGAAGACCTCAGGTAACAAATGTTGTAGATAATGTGCTGTGTTGGGGGCAGATGCTGCTCAAGGCAACCATTTCTGCCAACGCTAGCACAAACACACACTGGCAGCCAGCTTAGTGATGCTGAGCCTGATAAAAGTAAAAGGGGGATCCTAGACAGCAAAGGCTTCTCTCAAAGGGCACACAACATTTGCGCAAATCATGGAAATACAGACAAAAAACGGATGAAAGAGCCCAACATAATTTTATCTCTTGGGAAATAAACCATATAAAAACATGCAAGACATTTTGGGCACGACACCACTTCCCATTATTCAGAGCTATAAAAATAAACATAAAACACAGTCATATAATAAAAAAATATATATTATTAGATACAATCTTTCATCGTTCTAGCAGCTGCTTAAAATGGCCTCATGGGTGACTTGGCACTGTCTAAATACCATAAATCCACAATGTCAAGCATCAGTTGTTGTAACTTAGCCATAAAAAAATTTAATTGGCACCATTTGTTACAACTGGATAGGCACACAAACACTGCATTGTTGTTGCTAAATCCCAAGGAAGAGTTTACACAATTTTTGGAAATGTAATAGATTGCTTACATAGGCTTTCACACTACATAGTTGTTCTACAAGAGCACAGATATTGTACAATCCAAATATTATGTGACCAAGTATTGTTCAGGGAGGACATAAATATTAGAATATTTGTAAAGCACTTAGTAAAATGTCAGTGCTATATAAACAATTGTAACTGATAAATGTGTAAAAACAATTGTAAGCACTGAAAAAGCAAAACAGGGAGCTAAATACTATAAAACTTTGCCACAAGGAGGCAGAGACAGGATATTTGCTTAGCCTAAGAGAAAGTTATTATGAGAGTAACAATAAAGCTGTCAATGCTGACCTTTTAAAAATTGTTTGTTGCTTACCCACTTGCATCAATGCACTGAACCACTGACCAGAATAAAGAATCCACTTTTTTAATTACTTTCCTTATCTAACTTGAGGTGATTGCAGCTATATTAGTGCACTTGCAACAGAAACAATTGAGCAGTAGGGTATATATATATATCCTCTTCTTCAAGATTCAAGCAGTACTAATACACAAAGTTTAAGCAGAGTGTGAAGTAAGACAATCTCTGAGGGGAAAAACATCAGTTGATCCAAAAGAAGGTAAAAAAATAAAAAAATATACAATAAAGCTTGATCCAATTTGCTCCAACAAGGAAAACAATTCTTTCTTTTTTATTTGCACTGGCATCCATGTTTTCGTGACAAGACTATTATTATTATTATTATTATTATTATTATTATTATTATTATAGGTACTTATACAGTATAGCACCATCAATTTACACAGTGCTTTACACAGGGCTTTTATTCTCAGAGAATAGGTACAGGAACTCCCCCCTTTTAAGTCACCCGTCCTCTCTGCCCTCTACCCACCTCTGAGCACAGTCTCTTGGCTCCACCCCCTACCCACCTCCCATTACCAATTTGAGAGAATACAGAACCAAGTATCATTTTGTGCTACTAAGTTATTTGTATGGAATTTGATAGACCCCCACCCCTGCAACAAGGGATTCTCCCAGCATCAACAGACCCCACCACAGCAAAAATACATCCTACACAACAACAGACCTCCCCCCAGTAACAATGAACCCCTCGCAACACAATACCACAACAGCAAAAATAGACCCTCAGCAGATCAACAGATCTCCCAGAGGCCAGCAGTAATAGACCCTCCAGCAGCAAAAGACCTTTCCCTTAACAGTAGATCCCTCCATGCAAATATTGACCCTCAGCAACATAAGACCCCCAGCCAACAACAACAGATCTATACAGCAACAATAGACCCCCACAAAAATAGATTTCTCACTAGGTGTACCCCCTGATCCAAGCAGTACTAAATTTACCAATTGTGATCGCAGCTCTGTAAGTGAATGGAGATTCCTTTCACTTGCAGCAAAACAGGTATTTATTACTAATATTCTTTTACAGGCTGAATATTTTAGTTATTTATTTATTTAACCACTTTAAGACCAGCCGTCGCAGTTGTACTGCGGCAGGTTGGCTCTCCTGGGCAAACGTTAGCGTGCCAGTGGATCGGGCGGACTCGATGTCTGCCAGCCACCCGGGATCGCCTAGTACAGGGGCAGAATGGAAATCTGCCTTTGTAAACAAGGCCCATCCCCACTCTGACAGATGACATGGCAGAAATCTACTGTTCCCAGTAATCAGGAGCAATGATCTCTGTCATGTCTCGGGCAGCCCATCCCCCCTACAGTTAGAACACACCTAGGGAACACATTTAACCCCTTGATTGCCCCCTAGTGTGAACCCCTTTCTGGCCAGTATCATTTTTTTTACAGTGATCAGTGCTTTTTATAGCACTGATTAATGTAATAATATCACTGGTCCCCAAAAAGTGTTATTTGGGGTCAGATTTGTCTGCCGCAATGTTGCAGTCCCACTAAAAATCGCAGACTGCTGCCATTACTAGAAAAAACGAGGGCTGTGGAAATTAACGATTAATTCCTCGATCAATCGTTAATTACGTCGTTAAGTACTCACCTCTCCGCCGGCTTACGAGTCTTTAGGGAGTTTTGTCACGTCACATCACCGAAATCCTCCCCCCTTTCCCAAGTGCCTCTATCTGCTAACGAACAGAAGGGAGGAGGAGTCCGGTGACGTTGATGTCCATGACGTCACCGGACAGCCTGGACAGTGAGACTTACCCTCCTGGATGCAAGCAAACTGCACCCACTGGATTGAGGTACCTTTGCATCTGTGTAGCAGGAGGATTCATCAGGCTCCATCAGGGGAAGGGGGCAAAAAGGGAAAAGTTCTGTGAGAACTTCAAAACCTCCAATGCTAACAGTGTGACAGAAAGAGATCCTAGGGGTGTTATATAAAATGTTGATGTTTAGAAAGTAAACAACAATGGCGAGCAATGAAAGCAACGTTGCAGTTAAGCATGTAAGCGGAAAGATGAGAAAGCATTTCCTTTTTAAACTGCTGATGGCAAAGTAGACGATGGCAACAACGTTTACTGCATTCACTGCAATAAACAATTGGCTTTCCGTGGTTCAAATACATCGCTGACGTACCACCTACAGCACAAACATCCACCCAATTATCAACAATTACTTACGTCAGTGCTACAGTTTGAATTTAAAACGTATTTGTGTGAACTGTGAAGTTAAGTCATGGATTGTGGAAACTAACTAGTGTCGGGTAATTGTATATGGTGTATACCACATTTACCACTGACTAATGCAGGGTTGCAATGCAAGGAGATCAGCTAAAAGTAGTTGGATCTGTATGTGCGTTATAATTAATCGAAATTAGTTGATTAATCGATTTAAAAAAAACGATTAATCGAACACGAAAATTTTAATCAGTAACAGCCCTAGAAAAAACAATAAAAAAAATAAGTTCCTAGATCTATCCCATAGATTGTAGACACAATAACTTTTGCGCAAACCAATCAACATACGCCTATTGCATTTTATTTATTTTTTTAAAAAATATGTAGAATAATATATATCGTCCTAAAGTGAAGAAATATTTTTTTTTAATTTTTTGGGGGGGAATATTTATTATAGCAATAAGTGAAAAATATTGTGGGTTTTTTTTTCCAAAATTGTTGCTTTTTTGTTTATAGCGCAAAAAAATTGAATCGCAGAGGTGATCAAATACCACCAAAAGAAAGCTCTATTTGTGGGGAAAAAAGGACATAAGTTTTGTTTGTGTACAGCATCGCACAACCACGCAATTGTCAGTTAAATTGATGCAGTGCCTTATCGCAAAAAAGTGGCCTGGTCATTAAGGGGGCAAATCCTTCCACTCCTTAACTAGTTAATGCTATGCAGGACTAGTTGCCAGGTGTCTGGTGTCTACAGTCTCTTACAATCTATACATCCAGCCTAATATCAATAATGCATTATTAATAGTGTTTAATAAATCATGTCATTTGCACAATGCTTTAAGGAATATGAGAATATGAGATTTTTCTACTATAGCGTTGGCTTAAAGTCATCATCATTTTTAACTGTCAGTTAAGGAAAAAAAAAAAAAACAGATAATGACAGCAGCTGTATATTGAAGCCTAATAACTCTCTAGTAAAGCAGTGTACCGTATTTTGGAATTTGTACATGCCCAAGGTATGTTATATATTTCAGGTGCTTCCTTTAAAAAAATTCACAAAAGCACATTTTTGTGCAATCTGGAATGTGTTATCTGAGAAAGGAGGCAGCATTTAGAAAGTGTGTTGTATGTTGGTGCTTGCCTTCCAATTATTGTGCCTCTAGGGCAGCCTTTCTCAACCTTTTTCACAGTAAGGAACCCTTGAAATAACTTTCAGATCTTAGGGAACTACAGCTAATAATTATTATATCTACATCCCCTAGGACGTTAGTGTAAACATAAAGTTGTGAATAGGGATGAGCCAAATGTACCTGGCTGTGGTTTGCAGTAGGTTTTTCAAACTATGCTGAAGGTTTGAATTTTAAACACCATCGATTTGGATCTGAAATGTTTTAATTGGTTCTGAACGTTTTCAGGGCTAATAAGCAAGGAGACCTGGGCACTGAGGGATTTGTACAAATGGAGGGAGCAGTGATTAAAGGAGTTGTAAAGGGAGATGATTTTTTTATTCTATGTATTAAGATACAAAACATTCTGTGTGCAGCAGCTGCCCTCAGCCCCCCTAATACTTACCTGAGCCCCGTCTCTGTCCAGCGATGTCTACGAGTCCCTGGGCCATCCGGGACTCTCCCTCCTGATTGGCTGAGAACCAGCAGCGGCACCATTGGCTCCCACTGCTGTCAATCAAAGTCAGTTAGCCAATCAGGGGACAGAGGGAGCAAGGCCGAACAGCAGGTCTGTGTCTGAATGGACACACGGAGATGCAGCTCGGCTCGGGTGCCCCATAGCAAGCTGCTTGCTGTGGGGGCACTCGACAAGGGGGAGGGGCCAAGGGCAGCGAAGAGGGACCCGAGAAGAGGAGGATCCAGGCTTCCCTGTGCAAAACCACTGCACAGAGGAGGTAAGTATAACCTATTTGTTATTTTAACGAGACTTTACAATCACTTTAATGCTTAATAAAAGTGAAACATAAAAAAAAAAACATTTTTTTTTTTTTTAAAGAACATGCTTGATAATGTCCTAGACCTTCCTGTAAAGTGACACATTTGTATGACATATACAATATACTACAGCAAAATGGCATTTAAATTGATGGTAAGCTATATTTACCTTTGAGGTTTGCTTTCTTTTCAAACAAAATAGAGACCCTCCCCCCCCCCTTCCAAAATGCATACCAGACCCTTAGCGGTCTGGTGTGTTTTGTTAAGGACTGTTGGGGTTGGGGGAGTTTTTAATTATTATTTATACAATGTTATACTAGACCCATATCTTTGATGAGGCTCTGCTACAGATTTTAAGGGGGTGCACCATGCAACATAGGCTTCCTCCAAAATACATACTACACCCTCATTTGAGTATGTAGCCTGTCAAGGAAAAGGGGGAATGAGCATACGTCATGCAGGCCCTATGCATCAACATGCCAGGGATGAAGTCAGGGTCCACAACCCTGGTCTGGTCACTGTGGGGATCTGCAGGCTGGGGGGCTTTAAAATCTGGAATCTGGAACCCCCTTTAAAAATAGGGGGCCCCTAGATATAGCCCTCTCCCCTCTGGTGAATGAGTAAGCGGTACATAGTAAAAATGTCCCACCAAGTAAATTCATTATCAGTGATGTCATCCAACAAAGCAGATTCTTGTCAATCATGATATACAATGCCTGCCAACCCACCAAAAGAAAAAAATAAAAGTATCGCCGGTTATCTCTTGTCACTACTCCTCATTGTATGAAGGTTTGAGGTGGTGGCTGATGTCATTGGACAAATGTGGCCATAGCCGGTGTCCAATCACCAGACACTAAGCTGTCCACTAGAAGCTTGACTGCAGCAATCAGGTTATTGCAGCTGAAAAGCTTCATTGGGCGGTGTTTGAAGTGTAAACAGGGTGCAGGCCATGTGTCCTGTTTACACTCCCAGTCCCACTCTACATCGAATCAATCATGACTCCATTCCACCCTCTTGCACCTGCTGATTGGCGGGTCCGGAGGACGATAGGTGGGACGTATCGCAGACCTTCAATTCCGGTTTCACCACCACTCGGAGAGCAGCACCGACCATCCTTCTCTCCTGCACACTCGCTCTGTACCCTCCAGCCCTCCAATCCAACCCCCAACTCGATCTCCAGTGCCCCGCTGAGAGAAGCCAGAGCCGGAGCACAGCCTATGCTGACAATGCAGAGAGAGAGGTGAGCTGAGCTGCGGTCTGAGGAAAGTTTGTGCAGATAAGTAGGTAGCCTTTCATGTCGGGATATAGGATGGATTTTTTTTGCAGGACATGAGACACTGACAAGTAGGGTCAGAAGAGTAGGGGAGTGAGTGTGAGGTGGGGGGGAAGGGGAGAGCTGGTTACTAAGTCTACAGTCTCCCCATAGCTGATACACACCTCTCAAGCTGACACACAATCACTGTTAACCACTTGCTACCCAGGCCAATTCTGACACTCCTCTTCTACATGTAAAAATCATAATTTTTTCATAGAAAATTACTCAGAACCCCCAAACATTATATATGTTTTTTTTTTAGCAGAAAATAAAATGGTGGTCATTGCAACTCTTTATGTCGCACAGTATTTGCATGGCAATTTTTCAAACACACAGTAACGTTAACCTAATTTTTTTGTATAACGTGAAAGATGATGTTATGCCGCAAAAATAGATACCTAACATGTTACGCTTCAAAATTGCAAGCACACTTGTGGAATGGCGCCAAACTTAGAAATCTTCATAGGCGACGCTTTAAACATTTATACAGGTTACATGTTTACATGTTTAGCGTTACAGAGGAGGTTAGCACTAGAATTATTGCTCTCACTCTAACATTTCTGGTGATGACTCACATGTGTGGCTTTAACGCCGTTTACATACAGTGCCTGCCGCCGAGAATGTGTTTTTAGCACGACGGCATCGCGCTGATTCTCGGCAACAGGGTGCCGACATCTCGCACTCACTGGAATAGTAAAAGCACATCCCAGCAAGCGCGTCATAGAAGCGACGGGAGATCCGACTTGGATTCCCGCCAATTCTACACGTGTGCGGCGTTTGGTATGAATCCTGAGGGGGAAGTCCCCGCCGGATTTTAACTAAAAATCCGGCATGGGTTCCCCCCTCGGGAGCATACCGGGCCCTTAGGTCTGGTATGGGTTGTAAGGAGACCCCCTACGCCGAAAAAACGGCGTAGGGGGTCCCCCTACAATCCATACCAGACCCGTATCCAAAGCACGCTACCCGGCCGGCCAGGAAAGGAGTGGGACGAGCGAGCGCCCCCCCCTCCTGAGCCGTACCAGGCTGCATGCCCTCAACATGGGGGGGTTGGGTGCTCTGGGGCAGGGGGGGCGCACCGCGGCCCCCCCACCCCAGAGCACCATGTCCCCATGTTGATGAGGACAGAGCCCCTTCCCGACAACCCTGGCCGTTGGTTGTCGGGGTATGCGGGCGGGAGGCTTATCGGAATCTGGGAGCCCCCTTTAATAAGGGGGCCCCCAGATACCGGTCCCCCACCCTAAATGAATGAGTATGGGGTACATCGTACCCCTACCCATTCACCTGCAAGAAAAGTGGTATAAACACAAATACAAAAACACAGGGTATTAAAATATTTTATTAGTCTGCTCCGGAGGCCGCCCCCTGTCTTCTTTAGCTCTTTTCACCAGGGGGGGGCTTCTTCTTTGACGTCTTTGGGTGGGGGCCGCTCTTCGCCGCCGTCTGGTTCTCTTCCACCGCCGGGGGGGGTCGCTTTCATAAAAGCGCCCACCCCCCGGCGGGTTTCCTCCAACGTCTTCGGCGGGGGGTGGTGTGCTTCTCAGGGGGGGTTTCTTCTTCCGCTATCCGGGGGGATCTTCTCCGCTATCCGGGGGGTCTTCTCCACTCTCCGGGGGTCTTCTGCTATGTTCGCCGCTCTCCGCTGTTGACTCGACGCACCCCGGTTCTTCCTCCCGCTGTCCGGTGCCTTCTCCTTCAGCGCTGAACGTCTTCATCTTCTTCTTCTTCCGTGCTGTGACGTCTTCTTCTTCTTCCGGGCTGTGACGTCGTCTTCTTCTTCTCCCGTTGTTGACACGCCGGCTCTTCTCGCTGCAATGACAGGTGCGCGGCTTGCATCGGACTTATATAGGCCTCACAGTCCCATCATGCTCCGGTACCTACCCACGTGGGTAGGTATCACATGGGTAGGTACGGAGCATGATGGGACTGTGAGGCCTATATAAGTCCGATGCAAGCCGCGCACCTGTCATTGCAGCGAGAAGAGCCGGCGTGTCAACATAGGGAGAAGAAGAAGACGACGTCACAGCCCGGAAGAAGAAGAAGACGTCACAGCACAGAAGAAGAAGAAGATGAAGACGTTCAGCGCTGAAGGAGAAGGCACCGGACAGCGGGAGGAAGAACCGGGGTGCGCTGAGTCAACAGCGGAGAGCGGTGAACATAGCAGAAGACCCCCGGAGAGTGGAGAAGACCCCCCGGATAGCGGAGAAGACCCCCCCGGATAGCGAAAGAAGAAGCCCCCCCTGAGAAGCACACCCCCCCACCGAAGACGTCGGAGGAAACCTGCCGGGGGGTGGGCGCTTTTATAAAAGCGACCCCCCCCGGCGGTGGAAGAGAACCAGACGGCGGCGAAGAGCAGCCCCCACCCGAAGACGTCAAAGAAGAAGCCCCCCCCCCCTGGTGAAAAGAGCTAAAGAAGACAGAGGGCGGCCTCCGGAGCAGACTAATAAAATATTTTAATACCCTGTGTTTATACCACTTTTCTTGCAGGTGAATGGGTAGGGGTACGATGTACCCCATACTCATTCACTTAGGGTGGGGGGCCGGTATCCGGGGGCCCCCTTATTAAAGGGGGCTCCCAGATTCCGATAAGCCTCCCGCCCGCATACCCCGACAACCAACGGCCAGGGTTGTCGGGAAGGGGCCCTGTCCTCATCAACATGGGGACAGGGTGCTCTGGGGTGGGGGGGCCGCAGTGCGCCCCCCTGCCCCAGAGCACCCAACCCCCCCATGTTAAGGGCATGCAGCCTGGTACGGCTCAGGAGGGGGGGGCGCTCGCTCGTCCCCACTCCTTTCCCGGCCGGCTGGGTAGCGTGCTTTGGATACGGGTCTGGTATGGATTGTAGGGGGACCCCTCTACGCCGTTATTTCGGTGTAGGGGGGTCTCCTTACAACCCATACCAGACCTAAGGGCCCGGTATGCTCCTGAGGGGGGAACCCATGCCGGATTTTTTGTTAAAATCCGGTGGGGACTTCCCCCTAAGGATTCATACCAAACGCTGCACACGTGTAGAATTGGCGGGAATCCAAGTCGGATCTCCCGTCGCTTCTATGACGGCTTTGTCTCTATCACGGCAAGCCAGCTCGGCGCTGGCTCCCGCGATGGGGCTCGTAGGTGCTCAATCTCGCCGAGAAAGGGAGCGAGATTGACACAATATCGCAGTCACCCACTGTATGTGGGCGCGACTTACATATGCGGTTGCTTCTGGGAGCAAACACGTGGGGACAGGGGCACTTTAACTTTTTTTTTATTGTTAATTTTACTTTCTTTTTTTTCTTTTTACATGTTTTTTTTGTTTGTTTTTTTTTGGATCACTTTTATTCCTATTACAAGGAATGTAAATATCCCTTGCAATCTTGCAATAGGAATATGGCATGACAGGTCCTCTTTACAGATCTGGGGTCAATAAGTTCCTACATCTCACCTCTAAGCTAGGAAGCCTGAAATCAGACAAAACAAACAATCTAGGCTTCCCAGCAGAGGTGACGTCATAACATTGCGCCCGGACTCCAAACGATCGTAGAGACTCTGCGGATTGTATACCCTGATCTGTAATGTTGAGCTATACACTCTGATCTGTAAAGCTGAGCTATATACCCTGATCTGTAATGCTGAGCTATATACTCTGTCCTGTGATGCTGGGGCTGCATACACCTGGCCTTGTGTACTGCTGAGCTGTATACTCCTGACACTATGGGTGGAAGCAAGTGGAATACAGGGGATGTAGTGGGTGGATTATATAAGGGGTGGGGCTTATGATAAGTGGGAGGGGTCCAAAAAGAAGGATGGGGTCTGGTGCTCCCCCATCCTGGGCAAGGAATAAACCAGCTTTATTACAATACTTACTTTGCAAGGTTGTTCAGTCCATTGAAACTGTCAGCATCAACTTTTGAAATTTTGTTACCATCAAGATGCAGCTCAGTTAGAGAAGTTGGCAAACCTAATCACAAAGAAACATAAAGCACATTAGCTATAATCAATGTTCATACCTTATAAAAATCCCATTAAAATAACATCAAATTCACTAGGGTTTATGAAAAGTCACAAAGTTGGAGCTAAAGAACATTTTCAACATTATTAACAGAGAAATGTTCAAATTTGTATTACAAATTGTCTGTGAGGGCATTTCTAGTGTGTACTGAAATCTCCCATCTAATTCTTACCGATTTCTGTTTATCTATGTAATAAAATTAAGGGGTCTAACCCCTCACAAAACCCTCATAAGTTAGAGGAGAAGAGTGATTTTACAGTTGTTTATGTTATGTGGTGGTCTAAATTCAGTTTTATGTGTTGCAAAAGTGTCCACAGACAATCATAACACTTCGATACCACATTTCATGAACAGGTGCTGGTACGATTGAAATCTAAAACCGACGGTTTTAGATCTAGAAAAAAAAACTGAAAGCTGATTTGGGTGAGATTGATGACGTATGGTCGGGACCCACTGATTGGCTGAGCGAATGACAGAAGGGAGCCTTGTGCTGGTAAACAACACAGGGCTCTCTACAGATAGCAGCAATGTAGGTATTAAAAACAGACACATCGTTCAATAAAAACAGCACATACTACACACAATAAACATTGTTAGGCTCACAGTTAACCCTTTGATTGCCCCTAAATGTCAACCCCTTCCCAGCCAGTGTCATTAGTACAGTTCCCCATTAATAAGCCCCGGGAGGCGTAGTGAAACGCGTTGGGTGGCGTCGCTTGGTTGGAGTCCTGGCTTAGGTTGCCACTCTATTCACCACTTCAGGACACCTAGATGTGTGACTTTAATTGGCCACCACATTGTTCACTGAAGTCATTAGTACAGTGACTGTGTATATTATTAGCACTAATCACTGTAGTAGTGTCACTTGTGATGTCAGTTAGTCAGTTCCCACAAAGTGTCAGTTAGTGTCAGATTTCTGCCGCCCTATCACAGTTCCACTATAAGTCGCTGAGCGCCGCCATTACTAGTATAAAAAATAAATAAATTCAAATTCCAGTATACAGTATATACCATTGTTTGTAGATGCTCTAACTTTCACGCATTCAATTAATATACACTTATTGTGATTTTTTTTACCAAAGACATGTAGCAGAATACATTTTGGACTAAATTTATGAAGAAATATGATTTTTATACATTTTTGTTATTGGAAATGTTTTAACAATTTTTTTCCTTTTCATTTATATAATTAAAAACGAAAACCCTGTGGTGATCAAATACCACCAAAAGAAAGCTCTATTTGTGTGCAAAAACATTATATAAATTTCGGTTGGGTACAGCGTTGCATGACCTCGCAATAGCCAGTTAAAATAGCGCAGTGCTAAGAGCCAAAAAAAGGCCGGTCATAAAAGGGGTAAAATCTTCCAGAGCATAAGTGTAACTGATCCTCCATCTTTTTCAGCTTTAGTATACCTTAAAGGGAATTTGTCAAGACAGGAGCCGTTTTTGAAGGCCCTGTAATGCACATACTTGTTCCAGGTCACTGGTCAGTGGCCCAGCTAGAAAGGATAAAGAAGACAGCACCTAGCCTACAGGTATAGGACAGCCCATATATTTTGTCCTGACTTGTTCAGTATAAGAACAAGTTGCATTTTCAAAGCTGAGCCATGAATTGGACAAAGCAGATATTTAAAATAAAGCATAGCAACTGATGTAAGAATTCTAATGAGAAATGTAGGGATGTATTGAAGCTCTAACTACAAAATGAAATACCTGAACCCTTAGTATTTATTAAATAATATTTGGTGGTCTGGTCTATTTACCAAGAAAGTCTTGATATAAACACATTTTAGACCAATGACCACATTGAATAATTAGTATTGACAACTTTTTTTTTCTTGCTTGAAATATAGAATATAGGTTTAGGACACACAAACATGTAAATCAAAAATGTAAATCAAAAATGTAAATCAATGAAATGTATATAAAATCACTAGCATACTTTATATTCTTCTAGAAAATGAAAAATAAAGAAACTGAAAAGAAAAAGTTGTACAGAAATAATTAATTGAAATAAAGTAAGATTTCACAGAAACAGATCAAAGTTGAAATGTAAACAAATAGATAACTAAACAGAAAAAAAAACACATCTATTGGAATAGTTTTATCTGAAAAAATTGGTCACTTTTTTGTGATCTAGGCACTCCTGCCAGAGAGCAGAGTCAGACATTTAACCTTTACTGCAGCAGCATTAGAGTCTTCCTAGTTAAGAACATTCTCCAGCCTGGAGCACGGACAATAAAATAGCAATAGCACATGTTTTTACATACACTGTACTTATTTTGATGGTTGCCTGCAGAGAATACCAGTATTGTCTATACTCCTTTTGCTTTCTTCTTTTTTATTTTAAAGCAATTTGTTAAAACAATATGTTAAAACTGAAGTCCAGGCAGATAGAAGATACAAGACACAGATGAATCTATCTCTGTACTGTATTCATTGACACATGTGTAAGGATCTGCTGCCCTCTACTGTCTGTATTTGTAATTGCCTAATATATCATGTATGCACTTCCTGTCTCTGGGTTGTTGGCTTTAAAACCCCAGAGAGAGGAATTGGAGAGAGAGAAAGACCACTTGTCCTGTTCATTGGAAAGCTGTTGCTATGGATTATTAGGCAAGTGCTCATATGTTAAATTGTTTACTATCGTTGCTTATTATAGAGTCTCGGTGTAAATATATATATATATATATATATATATATATATATATATATATATATATATATATATATATATATATATATAGATATATATATAGATATATATATATAGATATATATAGATAGATAGATAGATAGATAGATAGATAGATAGATATCTACCTATAGATATCTATAGATATATAGATTTATGTAATATATATATATATTAGTGCTGTCAAGCGATTAAAATTTCTAATCGCTATTAATCGCATTAATGTCATAGTTAACTCACGATTAATCGCGCGATTAAGGAGGTTCACCCTTTAAAAAATTTTTTTTTTGTTTTCTTATTTATTTTATTTTTTTTTATAATATTAAATTGTGTTTTTTTATTTTTTTACATTTTGATCACTTTTATTGCTGTCACAAGGAATGTAAACATCCCTTGTGACAGCAATAGGTGGTGACAGGTACTCTTTATGGAGGGATCGGGGGTCTAAAAGACCTCCGAGCCCTCCTTTGCACTTCAAAGTATTCAGATCGCCGAAAACGGCGATTCTGAATACTGTGTACTTTTTTAAATCCGGCGCCATTGGCAGCCGAGAAACCCGGAAGTGACGTCATGACGCCGCTTCCGTGGTTTCAATGCGGAGACTGAATCAAAGCCGTTTACGGCTTAGTTTCAGTCTCCGCCTGAACACAGAAGGCGCCGGATGGAGGATCGGGTCTCCCGGTGGGACGGGAGGCCCGGTCAGAGCGGCGAAAGGCGCGGGAGGGGGGGGATGTCCCCTCCCGCTCCTCCGGCATAACAACCGAGCGGCTTTTAGCCGCATCGGTTGTTATGTTTGGATAGCCGATCGCCCGCTCTAAACAACGGTACCGGGATGATGCCTGCGGCTGCAGGCATCATCCCGGTATAACCCGGTATAACCCCCGAACGTTAATCGCGCGATAAAAAAATTGACGGCGTTAAAATGGGTCTGCGTTAACGCCGTCAATAACGCGTTTAATTGACAGCACTAATATATATATATATATATATATATATATATATATATATATATATATATATACACACTCACCGGCCACTTGTTATATACACCTTGCTGCCAGGTTGGACCCCCTTTTGCATTCAGAACTGCCATAATTCTTTGTAGTTTAGATTCAGCAAGGTATTGGAAACATTTCTCAGAGATTTTGGCCCACATTGACATTATAGCATTACGCAGTTGCTGCAGATTTGTCGGCTGCACATCCATGATGCGAAACCCCCATTCAAAAACATCACAAAGGTTCTCTATTTGATTTAGATTTGATGACTGTGGAAGCC
Organism: Rana temporaria; assembly: GCF_905171775.1. NCBI lineage: Eukaryota > Metazoa > Chordata > Amphibia > Anura > Ranidae > Rana > Rana temporaria. Next base: position 202,225,114 of record NC_053491.1, on the reverse strand, counting down.
ATTGGAGTACAGTGAACTCCTTGTCATGTTCAAGAAACCAGTGGTGAGATGATTTGATCTTTGTGACATGGTGCATTATCCTGCTGGAGGTAGCCATCAGAAGATGGGTACACTGTATTTATAAAGGGATGGACATGGTCAGCAACAAGACTCATGTAGGTCTTGTCAACAATGCTCAGTTGGTACTAAGGGGCCCAAAGTGTGCCAAGAAAATATCCCCCACACCATTACACCACCAGTCTGAAACATTGATACAAGACAGGATGGATCCATGCTTTCATGTTATTATATGCCAAATTCCGACCCTACCATCTGAATGTCGCAGCTGAAATCAAGACTCATGAGACCAGGCAACTGTTTTCCAATCTTCTATTATCCAATCTGCCTCAGGGTTTGATGTGTTGTGCGTTTAGAGATGGTATTCTGCATACCTTGGTTGTAACGAGTTGTTATTAGTGTTTTCTTTCTTTCATCTCGATCTAGTCTGCCCATTCTCCTCCGACCTCTGACATCAACAAGGCATTTTCATCCACACAACTGCTGCTCACTGGATAATTTCTCTATTTGTCATGCCATTCTCTGTAAACCCTAGAGATGGTTGTGCATGAAAATCCCAATAGATCGGCAGTTTTTGATATACTCAGAACAGCCCATCTGGAACCAACAACCATGCCACTTTCAAAGTCACTTAAATCCACTTTCTGCCCTATTCTGATGCTCAGTTTAAACTTCAGCAAGTCGTCTTTGTCACATCTAGATATCTAAATGCATTGAGTTGCTGCCATGTGATTGGCTGACTGATTAGCAATTTGTATTACCAAGCAATTGAACAGGAATACCTAATTAAGCGGCCAGTGAGTGTATATGTATATCTTAATCATTGATATCTTTCATGCGCTATACTAGTTTAACTAAATCTGTGATGCGATGAATGTGTGTAGTGGTCATCTTACTGTAAGTTAGTAGGTTAACCTGTTTATTGCAATAGAGTTTATATGCAGCTTCTGTTATTTTAGTTAACCCTTTTTCTACTGGTCGTGGATTCTATAACTAGGGGGCGAAGAAGTCACCGGAGGGGGCGTAGATACCAGCAGGTGGCTCGGGTATCTATTCCCGTAAGTGAGAGCAGAATACCTGTATTCGACAGGTATCTGCTCCACCTCCCCCTGAAAGGTGACAAATGTGGAGGAGAAACCGGAAAACAGAAGTTACATTTTTGGGTGGAACTCCAGTTTAAGGCTGAAAAAACAGTGAGGTCATCAGTCTACTACTATCCATTTCACTTTCAAGTCCTAGGCTGGGTAAGGGGTAAGGGACCTATAAGTGTTATTTCACTGTAGCGTTAAAAAACGGTCTTTTGTCCCACCAGACAGGGTTGTGCTGTGTGGCAGAGCTGTAAATATCATAGAGCTGGAAAGAGTTAAATTCAAAACCTTTGACAGGTACAATAGCTCCCATTGTATCTGTGTTTTGAGCTGTTTGCCTGGAGTTCAGCTTTAATTTTGCAAAAAATTTAACTGCTTTCAGCCTGTTGCAAACCCTGTGCAGCAGAGCTCCGAGTGAGGAAGGGAAGCAGCACAAGGAGGCAATTATTTGTGCTGCAGTGCAGGAGAATATTAATGGCAGAAGAGCGAAGAGTGACAGAGAAGTGGACTTCATATTTGCTGCTTCTCTATTTTCTGTCCAATTACAGGGAGGGACAAAACCTATAAGTGTTACTGAACTATGACAGAGGAAAATCAGGTTTTCTGCCTTGTCAGACAGGACTGTGGTATGTAGTAGACAGCCTTCAAAATTTCCACTCACCTGCTCGGATTTTGCGAGTGGAAATTAGTGGAGGGTGAGTGTGGAGCAAGGACAGACTTGGCCGACAATTTCCTGGCTGATCGTTGCTGGTAGAAGCAGTGCGGCCATCAGAGAGGCCCGTAGGGGGACTCCCTGCCCCCTGGGCCGCTCGGATGCTCTGTAAAAGAAGCTGCACCGCTTCTGCCAGAAGTGATCAGCCAGGAAACTGTCAGGAGGATCTGGTGGCCGGATCTCCCGCTGAGACACAGCTTGTATATGGATAGCTGGCTCTGTCAACAAAGTCCTGTCTCCAGGACCAGCCACTATGATAGACAGCCCACTGGTCCAATGCTTGTCCAGGAGGCAAGACTTTGTTTGAAGGCGGGCGGCTATTCATATATAAGCTGTCTCACAGCGGGAGATCTGCGCTCTGTGTGATCCCACTGCCAGATCCTCCTGATTCCTCCCTGCTTCATTGATGAGCACTGATGAGGCTGCACTTATGGACACTGCTAAGCTGCACTGATGAGCAATGACAGGCTTCATTGATGGGCACTAATAAGCACTGATAGGCTACACTGATGGGCACTGATAAGGCTGCACTGATGTACATTAATAAGGCTGTACTTATGGGCACTGATAGGCTGCACTGATATCCACTGATGAGGCAGCACTGATGGCCACTGATGAGGTGCAATGATGGCCACTGATGAGGTGGAACTGATAAGCTGCATTGATGGGGCTGCACTGATAAGGCAGAACTGATATGCTGCACTGATGGGCACTAATAGGCTGCATTGATGGCCACTGATGAGGCGGCAATGGTGGGTACTGATAAACTGCACTGATGGGCACAAATGAGGCTGCACTGATAAGGCAGCACTGTTATGCTGCACTGATAGGCACTGATGAGGCTGCACTGATGGCCACTGATGAAGCTGCACTGATGGGCACTAATAAGGCTTCACCGATGGACACTGATAGGCTTCACTGATGGGCACTGATAAGGCTGCACAGATGGGTACTCATATGCTATATGTTAATATTGTTAAAGTTGTTGTTAATATTTATTTTTGTAACCTACTTCTGCATAAAACATTTACCAGTGTCTTTCATGAGATAATTTACGAGAACATGTTTAGGGGCAAACTTATGGGTGGGGCAGGGTAGGGGCTGGGTGGCGAGTAACTCTTAAGGCCTGGCTAGTGGCTCAGGGCTTTCAATTTTGAGCCCTGTAGTAGAGCTGTGTAAATTTCAAAAATCAATGAACAGAAATAAAAATCCTTTGGCAACTGAAACAGTTCTTAAGTATGTATTTCATCTGTGCATTTAACTGTTTGCCTAAAGTTCAAATTGAATACACAGAACCATCTGCATTGCATCATGTTGATAAAGTACAAAGAGAGATATGCAAAGCTGGCCCTGTGAGGCTTGCAGCTGGCATTACAAAAAATGACTTCTAAGTTCACATCATGATTTTAAGAAGTTAATTTTTATACCCAGTGAAAATATTAAGGGAATGTAGATTTGTAGTGTCTGTTCTTGGTGAGTGACATTTGTATAGAAATAAGTGACACCCTAGAATGAAAAATACAGAGGCGCAAACTGCCTGGTCACAAATGCAGACACATTTAGGGAAACTCCCTTACTAGTCGGCCAATAAATGGATCAGACATTTCAAGCAGCTGTAGAAATCAAGAAAGTTTAACATTAGAATGTCCTTAAAAGACTTTTACTGGCTGCCAATCAGCAAATTCATAGGAAATTCAATGGTCATCAAAATGAACTTCTGGTTTATACAAAGCCCAGGCTAGCAACTCAGCACATTTTATTATAGTTTTGTATTTGCAAACTGAAGTTGTTCCCATGGATGCTCTTTCTACATACAGATTATTAGCAATGGGATTGATTTACTAAAACTGGAGAGTGCAAAACTTTGAGCAGCTCTGCATAGAAACCAATCTACCCCAACGTGTCCACAAGTAAGCTAACCTGCATCAAAGTTTTAGGGTATTTTTACCAAAGGGTGATATACAATGTTCCCATTTTTTATTGAACTTTAGTTCCAAATGTTTTTTACTTTACTGTTGATGTAAAATACACTTTACAGTATAGCATTTATCAAGTTGAGATTGAACACTGGTTACAAGTTTTTTTTTTTTTAGATTATTTTGAACTTTATTATTCCTGAATATTTATGTTTTTCTTTTCTGTTGCTGTTTTTAAGTTACAAATATCTAAATTGTTTTCCATTTACATTGAACTTTTAGGACCCCTTTAGTAGCAGCATGTCACCAACAAAACATATGCCAGGGCAAAAAAAAATTATAATAAAAATGCAGTACATCTCTGCAATAAACCCTTCCTGTATTGTATCCCTTTTAAAATCCTGAAAGTATAGAAGAATCCCTGTTGATCTGCTAACAATACACTCAGTTCTTACAGTGTATGTTACCCTAAATATTTTTTTTCTATGTATGTTCACATATGTGTATTTTATAAATCTCTATCATTTTTTACTTTTTCCATCAGAAGTTCCTGCCTGATCCTGCCAGTCACCTGCCTTCCTTGTTCTAAACTGACCACGCAAAGCACAAAAGCTAAGCAGTGCTTGCATGGTCAGTTGTCATCCTTTGATTTGCCATACAGAGGCGCAGGATACAGGGGTGTACTTAGAGCATTTAGCACGTGGGGCGGAACCTATATCTGGCACCCCACCCAACTTGGTGATGGAGCTATGGGATCTGTACCAGAGGGATGGTGGTGGAGAGATGGGTTCAGTGACATTGGCACTCATCTGCTCTCAGTGTCATTTAATTCCCCCTCCTCCATGCTCAGTGTGTCTCTGCCTCTCTTCTCCATTTAGATGATGCCTCTCCTGACAAGGGGTCTTCTCGCAGAGCTCCTCCCCCTTCACTCTACGGGCTGCCAGCTCATCAGCTGACTTTCTGCTCCAGTCAGCTCCAGTGTCCATCTCACTCCATACTGCGGTGGACGGGGAATAGGAAGGGGAAGGGACTTTATCCATCAGGCTCTGCCTCTGTGTATACAATCGATTCAGTGATTATATTCAACGCCCAAGGCTGACACCCCCCCAATGTGTGGCACCCGGGGTGGACTGCCCCCCCTGCTTCCCCATTGGTACGCCACTGGTAGGTAGGTAGTTCACTTGCAATGCTGCTCCCCAAACCAATAACAGTCTGCATCTAGCACACACCCCCTCTCAATCACAGTCTGTCTCTTAAAAACACCCCCTGCTGAAGCACAGACTGCATCTTGGCTCAGGCTGAACAGACTATGGAATACAGGAGGGTTACATGGCTAGCAAATTAGTCAATGTTTAAAAAACGTATGTTTATTCTCTTAGAACCATGGGCAACAAGACATATTTGCTAGCCATGTCACAAATGCTTCATTTAAAGTCCCAACCCTCCTTTATTATTTATAGATATAGGGATAGAGGCAAATGGATTCATACGTTTCATTTAAAGTCCCAAACCCCCTCTTTAGTTTAGGCCAGGGGTCTCCAAACTGTGGCCCGAGGGCCAGATGTGGCCCTTTGCTAGCCTTTATCCGGCCCTTGGGGCACTATTCCTCCCACTGACATGAGGCACTATTCCTCCCATTGATACCAACAATGGGGCACTATATTATCCACTGATACCAATGATGGGATACTATTCCTCCTACTAAAAGGGGGAATACTTATTTTCCTTTTGACCACCAACCCTGAGGCCATATTTGTTCTCACTGATGCCGGGCCCGTGACATTTTCTTTCCTTGCTGGCCCCAATCCGGCCCTCCTAAAGTCTGAAGGGCAATAAAGTGGCCCTTTGTTTGAAAACGTTTGGAGACCCCTGGTTTAGGCTATGGAATACAGGCACACTGTGGGGTTTATTTATTAAAGCTGGAGTGTGCAATATCAGGCTCACGTCTGCTTAGAAAACAATCAGCTTCTTCAATTAAGCTTTGGAAATAAAACCTGGACGCTGATTGGTTGCTATGCAGAAGTGAGCATGATTTTGCACTCTCCAGCTTTAGTAAAAAAAAAAACTGTGTGTTTGCACAGTGTTCAGTATCCCCAGCCCCCATTATCAGGAAGAAGAGATGCATGGTTGGTCACATTAAATAACTTTTTAACCTTCTGAATCTAAAACAACAACTTTAAAATCAGTTTTAGTACTTGCATATTTATAATTGTATTAGAAAGTGTCTACAACATTATATGTTTATAATGCCCTTGCTATAGGTGTTTACATACCTCCTGAAGCCTGACTGGAATACTTCCAGTAAGTTTCCAGGTCATTTCTATGTGAGGCCTAGTTGTTACTGCTCACCTTCTCCATCACAGGAGTGAGGTCTCAAATGCTGATCTCAGAGCTACTGCATCAGGGGGGAGAAAGTACACGTGAAGGGGTTTGAATTCTTCTGTGATGATGGAGGTGAGCAGTAAGGCAGGCTATGGATGATATGGGAATCCCTCCTGTGGAGCCATTGTGTTCTCCCAGTGTTGGGGTGGGGGTAGGGTGAGGAAGGGTTGGTGTCCATGACAGGCTTAATGCTTTTCGAGGTATGTAAATGGCCTACACCTATAGCAGGAGCATTATTCAACTTTAGTTAGATCTGCACAGTGTTAGCTGGATTCACGTAGGGCGGCGTATGTTTCAGCCAGCATAGCGTATCGTATTTACGCTACGCTGCCGTAAGTTAGAGAGGCAAGTGCTGTATTCACAAAGCACTTGCGTCCTAAGTTACGGCGGCGTAGCGTAAATGTGCCGGCCTAAGCGCGTCTAATTCAAATGAGGAACAGGGGGGCGTGTTTTATGTTAATAAATCTTGACCCGACGTGATTGACGTGGACATATCCCAGTGTGCATTGCTCCAAAGTACGCCGCAAGGACTTATTGGTTTCGACGTGAACGTAAATTACGTCCAGTCCCATTCACGGACGACTTACGCAAACAACGTAAAATTTTCAAAATTTGACACGGGAACGACATCCATACTTAACATTGACTAGGCCAGCTTTTTGGTAGAATAACTTTACGCCTGAAAACGCCTTACGTAAACGGCGTATCTTTACTGCGACGGGCAAGCGTACGTTCGCGAATAGGCGTATCTCGCTGATTTACGCATTCTAGGCGTAAATCAGCGTTCACGCCCCTAGTGGCCGGTGGAACTAGACAGCTAAGATACGACGGCGCAGGCCGTCGCATCTTAGCTAGATTTAAGTGTATCTCAATTTGAGAATACACTTAAATATACGACGGCTTAGATTCAGAGTTACGACGGCGTATCTACTGATACGCCGGCTTAACTCTTTCTGAATCTAGCTATATGTTTTTATCTACAGACACCCCTTACTGGCATATGCAGTTTTTTTTTTAAGTTGAACCTTTAACTCCTGTTGTGGGCTGACAAAAAATGGAATGTTTGTAGAGTGAATGGTATCAACCATGTCCAAAGTCTTTTACTAAAGTACGCAATTACTCCCATTTTGATATCTCTACAAAATAAAGGCCAATCATTATGTTGTCCAACATAAAAACTAGGAAGGTTTGTAAGACAACACTGGAGTGTTTAGGACACGTACAGCTCCGAACTTCTGACAAAATAAACAGTTTTTTTTTTGCTATTATCAAACATATATAACAAAGTGCTTAATTTGTGCATTTCAATGACTAAATAGGAGCAAGTAGGAAAAGTTTGCTGTTAATATTTACATACATTTAAGAAATTTAGTAAACTTATAGGGGCAGATCCACAAAAGAATTACGCCGGCGTATCTATTGATACGCCGGCGTAATTTAAAATTTCCCGCGTCGTATCTTTGTTTTGTATCTACAAAACAAGATACGACTGCATCTCGGGTCGATCCGACAGGCGTACGTCTTAGTACGCCGTCCGATCTTAGGTGCATTTTTTCCGCCGGCCGCTAGGTGGCGTTTCCATCAAATTCTGCATCGAGTATGCAAATTAGCAAGTTACGGCGATCCACGAACGTACGTCCGGCCGGCGCATTTTTTACGTCGTTTGCATTCGGCTAGTTAAAGCTGCTATATGGTGGCGTATTCAATGTTAAGTATGGCCGTCGTTCCCGCGTCAAATTTTGAATTTTTTACATCGTTTGCGTAAGTCGTTCGCGAATAGGGATTTGCGTAGAATGACGTCACCGTCGGAAGCATTGGCTTGTTCCGGTTTAATTTCGAACATGCACACTGGGATACCCCCACGGACGGCGCATGCGCCGTTCAAAAAAAACGTTGTTTACGTCGGGTCACAACGTATTTACATAAAACACGCCCCCATCACATTGTTTTGAATTGCGCGCCCTTACGCCGCCAAAGATACACTACGCCGCCGTAACTTACTGCGCGCATTCTTTGTGGATTTGAAAAAAAAAATAAGTTACGGCGGCGTAGTGTATCTTAGATACGCTACGCCCGGTGGGAAGATGCGCCGCGCTACGTGGATCTGCCCCAAAGTGTTTCGCTACAATGGTGTTCAAGGCACATCCTACACATTCTAAATTCATGGCCCTGGTAAATGTATGTGTAGATTCATAATAGGAGGTTTTATATTTCAACCATGATAGCCTTTGACCTATGCCCAGCAGACTTATAAGGGTCAAAAGTCAAAAGGGGGAGGGGGAGGAGGATAAGCCAGTCACCTCACTATAGTGTGTTGGAAACTGCTGTAGGGAGGATAGGGAAAGGTCACAAACTGCAAATGGAGAGATGAGGGTCAGTTAGGAAACTGTACTTTAATTTTGAATGCTAGCTCTGTGAGCAACTAACCCATTTGCTTCCTTTTGTATTATTATTGGTGGCTTTTATGTCTTTCATTTTATTCTCTGCTTGACTAAAGGTCAGGGGTCCCTTTCAGCTGCTATCCCTTCCAGAGAATTTTTTTTTTTTTTAATTTGTGGGCTTTTTGATTTTATCATTTTTTTATATATATATATATATATATATATATATATATATATATATATATATATATATATATATAATATATATATATATATATATATATATATATATATATTTATAGGGTTACTTCACAATAATAATAAAAAAAACACTAATCAGTCACACTACACCATAGCAGCATCTAAATCATGCAATCAGATCTTGCAATCATGCCTCTCCTCTGGTAACATACCTATGGACCACAACAGAAGGATAGCAGATGCATGCCAGAAAATCTGCCACTGCTTTATATGGCCCCTCTCTTTTATCTTGCAGCTGTTAAAACGAGAGGGCCATTTATGACAGCTAAAACTATTGCTTATAAAAGTAAACATCACTGTTATAAGCAATACTAGTGTCCACCAAGGAAAACGTTATTGGTGTGAGAAAAAAAAAAAAGAGTTAGCACAGTGTTGCATGACCAAGCAACTGCCAGTTAAAGTAGCACAGAGCTGAAAAGAAGAAATTAGCAATGGAAAATGATGTAGCGCTTGCACTACGATGACCTGCCACAATGACAAATGCTGCCCCCTGCTATTCCCATCACAAATGACAGCTCCCTGAAATACCTGGGTGATGTTACTGACCATATGATCAGTGGCAGCCTGTCTATATGGGACTCAGGGGTGCCGCCCCCCTAATCCATCCTTAATCTACTTGCAGGGCGCTGAGCGAATGGATTCCAGTGTTTTTTTTTAAGCACATGATTAGAGCCTGAGGCTTTAATTGGCTTAAAAAAAGGGTGGGCTTGAGGCGCAGAGCACTGTGCCCTGAGCCCATCCAGTTGTGTGGCAATAGCAAATTAGTATTCGCTATTGTCTACCTTATTCTCTTCCCGGCCAATCGGGTTAAGGTTTATATACACTTTAAGATATTGTTTGAGTTGCCAGTAACATAATACTGTACATACAAACCAAATTTATAAATTATATATTTTTTTTCTTACCTTTAGGAACGCTGGTTATATTAGTGTCTGCAATTCGGAGGTAGGATAGTTTCTTCATGCCTTGAAAAGCTCCTTTTTCAATCCCAGAGCTATCTATTGGATTTGTGCCTAGTTCTGTAAAAAAAAAAAAAAAAGGAATGCATATTACTTTAATTTATCTCAGTAGCTGTAGGAATTTGCAAACACATACCATCCATCTTCACTGTACCTTACAAACATAACACAAAACGCCCAATAAAGTTTATCTTCATGTTATTGTTCTTCCCACAATCCTGAAACGGAATATGTTTTTAGGAGTGTAGACATTTTATAGTGTTCTCTTTAGAATGAGTAGATTTTTTTTTAACTGTTTCGCAAAATAAAATAGAACGATACCCAATGAACAGAAATGCAAACAGTTAATGTTACCAGTCAACTGCATTACATAATGATTAAATAATATACAGTATATCTGCTACTAGGGACAAAATACTAGATTTATAAAAATCTTGTTGATTACATTATTGAATATTTTTTATTATAATTATATTATTATTTGTTATAATTATTTATAATTATTTATTATATTATAATTTATAATTTTGTTTTTTAAAAAATGTCATACTCGGGATGCCTACTAGACTCTTGTTTGGTCAGATTTAAGTGAGTTTTTCCTAAGAATTACAGGCCTACAGTATAAAACGCCAAATTTCCTTGCAAATAATGGTACCGCTTTCAGCACCTAAAATCTGAAATAATCATACCGCCAGGGAGGTTAAAGGTATGATTCTTTGCAGATCAGATACTGTGCAAAACTTGTTGTACAGTTCAGACCACTGTGTACAGCTTTTTTCTTTTGTAAGCTGAACAATAAATCAGTCTAGTCCTCCATTCACACTAACAAAGTGGACAGTGGAATCTCCACTGCAAGCTATTGCATTCAGGAAACCATAGCTGCCTGAATACTTGAATAGTAACTGCATCTGATAAGCAGTCATGTTAGGCCGATCATACATGGAGCAAATTTCTTTCCTAAATCCACAGATCGAAGGAAATAAATCTGCTTGTTTCCCCCAACAAAACAGACAGTGTTGATGCGGGAATCCTTCCTGTTGGGCCATTGTCTTCTCCCAGCAGAGGGGGGGGGTGATTAAGCTGCTCCCCCAGGAAAAGACAAATAGCAGCTGCTAGCGATAATCACAGGTAAAATCTGGCAATGCTGGTTGTACCCAAGTTGATCAATGGATCAGATTGGTACATTCAGCTTGCCTACACACAGTTCAAATCTTGAGATTTGATTTGATCCGTGCCTGCCTTAGGTGGTGCTTTCAGCCAATTTAGCAGGAATCAGCTGAAGTTTGAGCCATCTATGGAAACTTTTTAAATACACATGAGTACAGTCATGTATTGTAGGAAGGTCTTTAAAAGTTAATCTTGTGGTAATTTAGTTGTTTGTCCTCCTATCTGACCATAGTTGCTTTTAAACCTTGACCCTTGTTGCAATTCTACTTTTCTGCAGACTGTAGGTGTAAATGATGTATAAAAATAGATACCCCATAAAAATAAAGTTTATATTATATAGTTTATATGATATGTGCAGCAGCAGCCTGGAACCAAAATCCTGCTCTGGAAAACATTTCCTAGAACACTGCCTGCAAAGCAGGTGGAAAGGAAAAAGCAGTAACATGTTTCTGGTGGGAACTTACTTCAGTTGTACCCTATTCCATAGTTGCCAACATTCAGAAAAAATTAATAGGGACACTTTTTTTATGTAGGCAGAGTCTTAATTTAATTAGGGGTAGGGCATTCATTTGTAGGTTTGAGAGAGTTTGAACCCAGGGGATGATGTCGTTGGGACGAAACATGTCGGGAGGACCCCACTGTTGCTACTACTTTGCACAAAGCGCTTGTACATCCATCTAAATGTAAGTGTTCTTGCTACATTCAATTTTCAACATTCAACACAGAGTTACACTATGTGGATGTTTTTTTCTTCCTAATCTATGGTATACACCCTTCCATACACATCCAGGATTTTTTTGGGGTAACCAGCTATCTTTGTCTGTGGTATACTCCATTCCTCTGCCGTTTGGTCACTCTTGCTACAGCCATTGGAGACACATACAGGATTGCCCAGGTTCCATCGCGGTTTTACCACACAAAGCTCTGTTTGACCCATCTGAACGTAGGTTCTCCTGGGTTCAAACTCTCTGGTAAGCCCCTTACGTATCGGTGGTGGTTTCTCTTCACGTTAATTCATTTCAACTCTCCTTCAACTCTAGCACCTCTTTGAAGTTATCACCAGGCTTTGGAATTCACCAATATTATTGCTGGACTATTCTATAGTCAGATTTGTCTTTTTATATTTTTACACTATTCGTGTTTTTCACATATGGACATTTATTTATATAATTATATATTTATGTATTTATGTGGACATTTTCATTTCACTTTTATTGTCTTACTTGTAATTTGAAGTTTTATGCCAACCTAACTTGATTAGCGCTACACTTTTTTGTTTTCAAATGGACACTGCCTCCCCTATCCTGTTTCCCAATTGGCCAAAGCGTCAGGCAATCTCATTGGATGCCTAGCGGTTTGACGGAAGAGGAGACATGTGGTAGAGGAAGCAGCTGGAGGTGAGGACCACCGGAGCTGCCCCGGCCCCTGCCTGCAATTCAGGAGAGGACACCACGGCCCCACGGGTAAGAACCGGACTGCCCGGGTTTTTTTTAGTGCCGTGCCATGCCGCAGGGGGCGTTCTTTGTTTTCAGCCCCCCAAAAGAAGATCCCACCAGCTGCCACTGCTAACTAAAGAACTTTCGAACCAAAGGACC